>NC_091441.1:20095399-20401387 GCF_964237555.1 Oryctolagus cuniculus | reverse complement strand
CGGCCGGTGCACCATGCTGATTCCGATGGCAGGAGCCCAGGAGCCAGGTGCTTTTCCTGGTCTCCCATGGGGTGCAGGGCCCAAGCACCTGGGCCATCCTCCACTGCACTCCCTGGCCACAGCAGAGAGCTGGCCTGGAAGAGGGGCAACCGGGACAGAATCTGGCGCCCCGACCGGGACTAGAACCCGGTGTGCCGGCGCCACTAGGCGGAGGATTAGCCTAGTGAGCCGTGGCGCCGGCCTAAACTGTTGTTTTTAAGGTGAACAAATCTCCAAATGCATTGCTGAACTGTAAAGATGAATACTCCAGAGAAGAGCATTTCACAAAAGAATTTCTTGCACTCGATAAAGAAATTATGGGATATGTACACCATGGAATACTACACAGCAGTAAAAAATGAAATTCTGTCATTTGCAACAAAATGGATGAAACTGGATATCATACTTAGTGAAATAAGCCAGTCCTCAAAGGACAAACGCCATTTGTTCTCCCTGATCTGTGATAACTAATAGAGCACCCAATAGGTAATCTACAGAAGTGAAATGAACACTTCAGGGATGCAATGACTTTGAACAGCCCTTGTCTCAACTGTTGAGGAACAGTTTTTTTTTTTTTCATACAATTTGTAGAACTTTTTACTTAGTATAGCGTAAACTGTATGTGTATAAAGTTAATTGAAAATAGATCTTAGTAAAAAATAAAAATGAGACTAGGAGAGGGAGGAGAAGAGGGCTGGCAGTGTGGGTGGGAGGGCAGGTACGATGCAAAGAATTGCTATCTTCCTAAAGTTGTATTTATGAAAAAAAAATTGTTATACATTCAAAAAATGTAAAAAAAGGAACTTCTTGCAAGTTTCATTAAGAAAATCAGCGTGGTTGTAAATATTACCTATTGCAGCCTTCCTTATGGAACTCCTTGTTATTCACACGACGAGCCACACATTAAGATTCAGAAGCTAAACAGAGAACACAGCATATGGCTGACAAAAGGCAGTACCCACTGCAAGATTTTTCAGAGCAAGTTTCCAGCAGACACGCTGTCCTGCTAGCAGCTCCAAAAGCCTTAAAATAGCAGGCAGGCTGGGGCCGCCGTTTGGTGCAGTGGTTACAACACTGGTGAGGTCGCCCACATTCCGCATCAGAGTGCCTAGGTAAGCCCCCGGCTCTGCCCCTGAGTCCAGCTTCCTGATAACATGGACCCTGGGAGGGAGCAGATGAGGGTTTAAGTTACTGGATCCTTGCCACCCCCATGGGAGACCTCAATTGAGTTTAGTGCTCCTGGCTTCCTCCTGGCCCAGCTGTTGTGGGCATTTGGGGGGGGGGAGGAGCAGCGAATGAGCAGACTGGGAGAGCTCTTTGTCTGAAGGTGCATCCTTTCTCATTCTCTCTCTGCCTTTTAATAAATAAATAAAGGCATCCTCAGGGCCAGCAAGCCAGTGGGGCAGGTCTTCCCTCTGCCCAGGCTCTGCAGGGTGGGAGGTCGCCAGCCTCTCCCCACTTGGCCGAAGTCTCCATGGGGATAACTCCAGGGCCAGCTGACACTTGTCAAAACGTCACTGATCAGTGCTTAGGAGGAAGAGATTTCCAGCCTTTCTTCTTGGTGGGGGAGTGAATAAATCAGTAAGCGAATCAGCCTGCTGACTATGGGCTAAAAAATCAAGATATTCTGTCTCTCTTCTCCCATTTCTCATTAGATGTTGACATCACGCAAGGGCACGTGAGGGTGTGCATGTACACACACACACACAATGTGTGGCCCTGGGAGAGACTGAGCTGTCAGCTACTTCTCTGCCAGTCACAAACTGTAGAATTCAGAGAACCGCCGGTGCCGCGGCTCAGTAGGCTAATCCTCCGCCTTGCGGCGCCAGCACACTGGGTTCTAGTCCTGGTCAGGGCGCCGGATTCTGTCCCGGTTGCTCCTCTTCCAGGCCAGCTCTCTGCTGTGGCCAGGGAGTGCAGTGGAGGATGGCCCAAGTACTTGGGCCCTGCACCCCATGGGAGACCAGAATAAGTACCTGGCTCCTGCCATCGGATCAGCGCGGTGAGCCGGACGCGGCGGCCATTGGAGGGTGAACCAACGGCAAAAGGAAGACCTTTCTCTCTGTCTCTCTCACTGTCCACTCTGCCTGTCAAAAAAAAAAAAAAAAAAAAAAAAAAAAAAAGAATTGAGAGAACCTCCTTACATAGGAGCCTGGGGTTCCTGCTTTTGTAAAATGAGGGGGTGGAATGAGATGATCGCTGGGGACCCTCCCAGCTCGATTCGCCCACACAGGTTCAAACTCTGCCCACACCTGCATAAAGTGTCTCTAGAGGGGATTTGTCCTGGAACCCACAGCACCCCACTGAGGAATTGTCACCCTCCCGCTGGGGGCCAACTGGCTGTCACTCTTGGGAGTCTCTCTTGGCATATTCATAGCACCTATACCACCTTGTCCAGCGGCCTGTGCTTCATCTCTAAGTGCAGTTAAAGTAATTAGAGCAGTTAGCAGGTGGTCACCAAGGAAGAAGGCATGGGCATTTTCCTGGGGGAATTTTTTGCTGAGAGATTTAAGAGGCTGACACCTGTGAAAGAATGTTCTTGCTGAAATTCCTCAGTCAGGGAACTGACATACTTCCCTAGAGTTTCCCAGAATTCTTACAGATGCCAAAAGGAAACTCACTAAGCAAGGAAGGATGGCTACATCCTTACTGAAATAAAGTGGCTCATGCAAAGGTAGACATCTCCCCACTATTACAGCTATCCATGGCTGCACACACAGCTGAGCCAAGAAGTATCGGCATCCGACAGCAATCATTTTATTACATGTCCCAGCTATGCTGGTCAGGCTAGGTGATCATGCCTTTCCACGCATATTGGGCAAGTAATTTAGCAACCGCTGGATGGACTGGCCTAGAAGGTCCAAGTTGGCTTCTTTTGTGTGTCTCTTGCCTTGTTGGGGTGGCAGTGAGACAGGATAGAAGTTGGACTCATTAAATCAAGTCCCTTCGAAGATAGTTGAAGAAAAAAAGTGGAGAGTATACAATCTCAGGGAAGAGATAGGGGGAAAACTTCAGAGGAAACTCCACACAAATTAGAGGGACAAGCAAGGTGTGCATGCATAGAACTTAGGTCCCTGGCAGCCAAGAGCCTCAGCACCAGCTTTGGAGAGTGAGGTGAGACTGGTCTGCAGCAACCAAGCCACTGGCTATAAATCTGCAGGAAGAGCCTGCTGTGAGTTCAGCTTGGAGCCCAGTGGGAGACAGTGTACATGCCAACCTAGAGCTTAAAAAGAAGAAAATGGGCACATTTCTCCCCCCAACCCAGACACCCGGCACAGGAGTCCTGTAACCAGCTGAGAAGGGGTGGGCACCACTTTGGACATACGTAACAGCCACACCAGCTGTGTCCACGTGCCCAGCAACTAGCTGAGAGGACACACCTGAGTCTAGCCATAAGCACTGACGAGGGGCTTGGTGCTTCTTGGTGGTTCTTGTGGCAGCGCAGGAGAATATTGCAACTACTGGGGCACCTGGGCATTGGTCTCCTTGGAGGAGAAGAGGTGAGCATAAGACTACACTAACAGAGCAGATCAAACCCTCCTCTCTGATAAAAAAAAAAAAAAAAAAAAAAAAAGAGAGAGAGAGAGAGAGAGAGATTTTCCATGCCCAACTTGGGTGTTACCTTGGATATTCCCCTCACCCTAGAGTCTAAAGAGTGCTCCAGGGCCACACCCAGCACACCCCTCTGGATATTTACTGAAAGAGCAGACACTCCACTAAGCCACAGAGGCATGGTCCGAAGATAAAAGCTATCACAGAAAAAAAAAAAAGAATTACCTCCACAAATGCCTAAGAATAAACACAGCAATTTCAGAAACAAGCATAAAGCATAAGGAAGACAACATGATGCCTCCAAAGGAACACAACAACATTTCAATACTAGAATGTGAAGATGAAGAGATTGAAGAAATCCTGGAGACAGAATTCAAAAACTTGATTGTAGGATTACTTATAAGTAATTAGAAGTAAATCCGTGAATTAAAGAAATCCATACATGACATGAATGAAAATTTTTCCCATGAAATTGGGAAAAATTTATACCGCAATGGTATAAAGCTAGAAATCAACAACTCAAAAATCTCTAGAACATATGTAAACACATGGAGACTGAACAATGTGTTCATGAATGAATAATGGGTCATAGAAGAAATCAAAAGAAAAATCAAAAAAATTCTGGAAACAAATGAAGGTGATGATACATCATACCAAAACCTATGAGATACAGCAAAAGCAGTGTGAGGAGGGAAGTTCATAGCAATCAGTGCCTACATGAAGAAACTAGAAAGGCACCAAATAAAGGAACTATCAATGCAGCTCAAAGACCTAGAATATCAACAATAAACCAAACCCAAAACTAGCAGGATGAAAGAAATTATTAAATTAGAGAAGAAATAAATAAAATTTAAACAAAAAAATACATTAAAAATCATTGAAATAAAAAGCTGGTTTATTGAAAAAAAATAAACAAAATTGACACACCATTGGCCCAACTAACCAAGAAAGTAGAGAGAAGAATCAACTTAATAAAATTAGAGATGAAAAAGGAAATGTAACAATAGACACCACAGACATAAAAAGAATCATCAGAAATTACTACAAAGAGCTGAATGCCAACAAACCCGGAAACCTAAAATGGATAGATTCCTGAACACATATAACCCACCTAAATTGAGCCATGGAGACATATAAAACCTAAACAGACCCATAACCAAGACAGAAATTGAGTCAATAATGAAGACCCTCCCAACAAAGGAAAGCCCAGGACTGGATGGATTCACTGCTGAATTCTACCAGACATTTAAAGAACAACTAACTCCACTTCTTCTCAAGCTATTCAAAACAACTGAAAGGGAGGGAATTCTCTCAAATTCTTTATATTAAGCCAGCATCACCTTAATTCCTAAACCTGAAAAAGATGCAACAGAGAAAGCAAATACAGACTAATTTCCCTGATGAATACAGATGCAAAAATCCTCAACAAAATACTGCTAATTGAATCCAACAACACATCAGAAAGATCATTCACCCAGGCGAAAAGTTGGAAGCATTTCCATCAAGACCTAGAACAAAACAAGGATGCCCACTCTCACCATTGCTATTCAATATATTCCTGGAATTTTTAGCCAGAGCCATTAGGCAACAAAAACAAAGGGATACAAATTGGGAAGAAGGACATCATACTATCCCTATTTGCAGATGACGTGATCCTTTATATATGGGATCCAAAAACTCCACTTAGAGACTACAGGAACTTGTAGAAGAGTTTGTTAAAGTAGCAGGATATAAAGTAAACACACAAAATCAACAGCCTTTGTATTCACAGATAATGCCATGGCTGAGAAAGAACTTCTAAGATCAATCCTATCCACAATAGCTCCAAAAAAAAAAGAAAATACCTTGGAATAAATTTAACCAAGGATGCCAAAAATTTCTATGATGAGAATTATAAAACATTAAGAAAGTAGAAGAAGATACAAAAAAAAAAATGGAAAAATATTCCATGTTGATTGATTGGAAGAATCAATATCATCAAAATGTCCATACTACTGAAAGCAATCTACAGATTGAATGCAATACCAATCAAAATACCAAGGAGATTCTTCTTAGATCTAGAAAAAATTATGCTAAAATACATATGAGAACATAAGAGACTCTGAATAGCTAAAGTAATCTTATACAACAAAAACAAAGCCAGAAGCACCACAATACCAGATTTCAAGACATACTATGGGGTGGTTATAATCAAAACATTCTGGTACTGGCAAAATAGATGGATAGACCAATGGAACAGAATAGAAATGCTAGAAATCAACCCATGCACTTATAACCAACTTATATTTGGCAAGGGAGCTAAAATCAATCCCTGGAACAAGGATGGTCTCTTCAACAAATGGTGCTGGGAAAACTGGATCTCCACAGCCAGAAGTATGAAGCAAGACCCCTATCTTACACCTTACACAAAAGTCCACTGAAAATGGATCAAAGACCAAATCTATAACCCAATACCATCAAATTATTAGAAAACATTAGGGAAACCCTGCAAGGCATTGGCATAGGCAAAGAGTTCTTGGAAAATACTCCAGAAGCATAAACAATCAAAGCCAAAATTGACAAATGGGAGTACATCAAGCTGAAAAGCTTCTGCACTACAAAGGAAACACTCAGCAAAGTGAAGAGGCAACCGACAGAATAGGAGAAATTATTTGCAAACTATGCAACCAATAAAGGATTAATAGCCATAATATAGAAAGAACTCAATGGCTGGCGCCGCGGCTTAATAGGGTAATCTTCCACCTGCGGTGCCAGCACCCCAGGTTCTAGTCCCGGTCGGGGTACCAGATTCTGTCCCAGTTGCTTCTCTTCCTGTCCAGCTCTCTGCTCTGGCCTGGGAGTGCAGTGGAGGATGGCCCAAGTCCTTGGGCCCTGCACCCCATGGGAGACCAGAAGCACCTGGCTCCTGGCTTCTGATCAGCACAGTGTGCCAGCTGAAGCGGCCATTGGGGGGTGAACCAGCAGATGGAAGACCTTTCTCTCTGTCTCTCTCTCTCTCTCACTGTCCACTCTGCCTGTAAAAAAAAAAAAAAAAAGAATTCAAGAAACCCAACAGCAACAAAAAACCCAGTTAAGAAATGGGCAAAGTAATTAAACGGGCATTTTTCAAAAGAGGAAATCCAAATGTCCAACAGACACTTGAGAAATGCTCAGGATCACTAGCCATCAGGGAAGTGCAAATCAAAACCACAGTAAGGTTTCTCCTTATTCCAGTTAGAATGGCTTTCATATAGAAATCAACAAACAACAAATGTTTGTGAGGATATGGGGAAAAAGGTACCCTAATCCACTGTTGGTGGGAATATAAACTGGTCCAGCCACTGTGGAAGACAGTATGGAGATACCTCAGAAAGCTCAATATAGACCTACCATCTGACCCAGCCATCCCATTCCTGGGAATTTACTGAAGGGAAATAAAATCAGTGTATGAAGGAGTCATCTATACCCCTATGTTTATTGCAGCTCAATTCACAGTAGCAAAGATATCGAATCAACACAAATGTTATCAGCTGAAGACTGGATAATGAAACTATGGGATATGGATACCATGGAATATTACACATCAGTAAAAAAAAAAGAAAAGAAAAGAAATCCTGCTGATTGCAGCAAAATGAGTGCAACTGGAAAACATTATACTTAGTGAAATAAGCCAGTCTCAAAATGATAAATACCACATATTCTCACTTCTCTGTGTTAACTAACAGAGCACCTAAAACGTAATCTATGGAAATGAAATTGACACTTTCAGATTCGATGACTTTGAACAGCCCTTGTCTCAACTGTTGAGTAATAGGCTTTTTTCATACTATTTGTTGAACTCTTTAATCTCATGTGTATGAAGCTAATTGATAATTGATCTTAGTAAAAAAAAAATAAGGATGGGAATAGGAGGAGGAGGAGGAGGACGACATGTGGGAAGGTGGGTAGGGTGGGAAGAATCACTATGTTCCTAAAGTTGCATTTATGAAATGCATGAAGTATACATATAAATCAAGTCCCTTCTGACCTGACATTATTCATCTTTGACTCCAAACCAAACAGGGACAAGAAGCATTTGGATCTTAATTGCAAAAGACTCCTACTGTCCTGTTCGAGACCTCCCCTACCCGGCCCGCATGAGTGCCCAGAGTAGTCGAGTACAATTGACAGATGACTTTCCTGGGGTGGTGTTAGTGAGAATCACCGCCATATAGAATGTGCTGTGTGTGGGGAGGGCTGGGGGGTAGAGGGAAGCAACTCCACCCATGTATAACCTCAAGGTGGGTGCAAACTGAGCTAGAGACCCGGAGGGCATGGCCATGCCTCCCCACCCTAGGGAAAGCCCCTGATCAGTTCCTGTGGAAGAGCCAGTTGGCAGAACCTCTTCCCACAGTGCTGTCTCCCTGAGTAAGAGAATAAGCCTCCAATAAGCCTCCTCTGGGTTGCATGTTGTTTCCTTGTCAATTTCTATTTACAAATGAGCCAAAGAGCCCTGTGTGTATCTCAGTAGGAAACCTGGGCTTCCTGGAGCCCTTTCTCAGCACCTGACGCAGGACCTCTCTCCCAGGGGAGCCTGGGGGCGGAGCTCAACTTCTTACTCAACTGCTTGGGCTCCCACTGGGAGTACTCCAAGAGGTCAGGTGGAGGGCAAAGCTTCTTATGACCTCACTGAGGAGGTTCCAGAATATCAATGCCTTCAGTGGGTGAGGAAACTCACTAAGGCCACACTAGGTTCAGGGGTGACACTTAGTTTCCATCTCTCGGTGGGAAGACTGCCAGAGACTCAGTCATCTTCGATCTACAACACCCATCCCACCCCTAAAAAGGAAATGGCCCATGTGGAACCCGGGAGGTCTTTAGCTAGGTTTCATTCTGTCAAACCCTGTGGTCCATTTTCTCTTTGCTCCTGGAACCAACCTCTTTCTCCTCATTTTTCATTCTTTTATTAGTAATAAGTAGCATGATGTTTATCCTAGTCCACGTGGGCTGTTACAACAAACATAGTATTCAGTGGGGAGCTGACACAGCAGACATTTGCTCCTCACAGTTCCGGGGCTTGGAAAGTTCAAGATCAAGGTGCTAACAAATCAGGTATCTGGTGAGGGCTTCCTGCCGGGTTGGTGCCCTGCTGTGACTCAGAGAGAGGTCACCTCTCTGCTGTCTCTTCTTCCAGGGCACTAACCCTACCACCAAGAATTCCACCATCGTGACCCTTCCCAGGGCCCTCCCTCCTAACAACGTCACTTTGGAGATTAGGTTTGATCACGAATGCTGTGGAGACACATTCAGTCTACAGAAGGGTTCCTCTAAGTCACAAAGGAACACGCTTTCATTTGGAGAAAACCGAAAAATACAATATACAGAAGAGCATGCCTCATACTGCTCCAATCTGGAGATAACCACAAATAACATAGCTTCCCATTCTTTCTGCCATGTATGCATACTTCAGTTTGTAGTTTATGTTATATTTAGCTCATGACTTACTTTTTAAATCAACAACTCAAATGTATTTTCTTAAGTGGCCAAATACATTTTGAAAACATTATTTTGAATGTCCACATATATTCCATCACATGGAGGGCCATAATTTATTTATTAATCTCCCTGTTGTAGTACATTTATGTAGTTTTTCCAGTTTTGACTTTGATAAGTACTATTCTAAATATTTTTATAAATCAAACTGTCCAGTTTAAAAAAAAACTGTCTACATTTTTTTTGTGTGATTTCTTTAAGGGAGATGCTAATATATGGAATTACTGACATGAACTTCTTACTTTGAAATTCTCCCTTCTATTGACTTTTAGGTCACTTTTCCCTCCAGAACCCCGTTATCTCTTAGATAATTACCTGCTAAGCAGAGCCTATGACTTTTCTTCTGCATATGGCTGGTTAACAAAGCAATGGGACCAAGTAAGAGGGGCTCAGAGAGCTGAAAATTCCAGAAAAAAAAAGCAAAAAGATTGCTTTCAAATAGAAAAAGTGAATTTCTAAGAAACCCAAAAGAAATAAACTCAAAATTTTTTACAGACTACTAAAATGTTCAATAAAATGGCTGGTTATGAGCACCACCTCGCAATTTCTGAGTGAGGCATAAGAAGAAAACATAATAAAAATGAAATGTTCGTCAAAACAGGCAAAAGTATAAAATGCATGTTAGTTCACCTAAAGCAATTGTGGAATAATAAATACCATGTTCTTTGAAGAGAGGAAATGCAGTAAAGGTGATAATGTCCTCAGTTATAAGTCACTTTTATACCATTCTAATTAAAATTCCAGTAGCCTGCTTTACAGAACTTAGTATAATAAACCTAAAATTCACTTGGAAAAGTACAGAGAATACTGATAAAAAGAACAGAGAGAGACAACTAGTTTTCCCTGAAAGTCAATTTCATTATAATGCCACAGTCATTGAAATAGGCAAAATAGTATTTTGGGGATATGCTCTCAAAAATAGGCATAGATCAACACAACAAAAAAGAAATGGAACAGGTGCTAATGTACCACAAGTTAATACATGAGAAACCAAGCAAAACAAATGACCAGACAATAGAGCCATTATTCTTACAATAGTCTTGATGTGGCTGGATATCAGTCGGAAGATTCATTTGAACCCACACTTCGCATTAGAGATAGCAAAGAAGTAGATGCTTTAACTTAAAGACTGAAAAAAATAGAAGATGGAAAAAGATCATTACAAAGAGATTAGTAAGTATTTTCCAAACAGTAAAGTGTTTGCAAAGAAAAGGACATTTTAAAAATTATTTGTTAATTTGGGAGGTAGAGAAAGACAGAGATAGACGCACAGAGAGAAGACTTGTATCTGTTGGGTTACTCTTGAAGTGACCACACTGACCAACTTTGGGCAGTCAAAGCTAGAAGCCAAGAACTCAGTCCAGATCTCCCACTTGGATGGCAGGGGCCCAACTACTTGAGCCATCATTGTTGCTCCCTGGGGTCTCCATTAGCAAGAAGCTAATGTCAGGAGCTCGAACTGGGTACCAGACCCAGGCTGTGTAAAGCGGAATGTAGGTGTCTTAACCTCTAGGCCAAAAGCCCACTCCAAAAAGGACAATTTTAACCTTCTTGGAAGCTCAGGGATATAATAGCCCACTTTTCGTTATTTCAGGAAAATACCTGAGGCAGTCTACTTTATAAAGAAAGGAGGTTTGCTTGGCTCCCAGTTTCGGAGGTTCAAGGGCATAGCCCTGGCATTGGCTCAGCTCTGGTGAGCTCCCTCTTGGCTGCATCACACCACGGCGGGAGCATACATGTCTCTTTCCTTCTGCTTACAGAGCCACAGGATTCAATCATGGGCCTCCATCCTAACGGTCTTAATCTGATCTTCCCAAGGACTTCACCTCTAGACTCAATAATTATATTAATTTTGCACTCTTGATATTTCACTCTGGGAATTAACTGTCAGCATGAAGCCTTGGGAGACACTCAAACTAAGTCCAAACCATAGCAAGAAGAGAAGCCTTGTATATGTCACCTTTAAGCCAAGGAAATTGTTATTTCCTGGCCTGGAAAGATTTGGATGTTGTCACCCCTCTGGGACCCAGGGAGTGTAAGTGCTTCCAGGTGGGTGGGCCATACAAAGAAGGGTGGTGGGGCAACCTGGCCAGTTCAGGAACAAGCACCTGAAACATGTCAGGGACCAGTTTAGTGTTCAAGGCTTTGTGTTTTAAGAAAAATGAGGCTGGCACCACAACTCACTAGGCTAATCCTCTGCCTGCAGCGCCGGCACTCCGGGTTCTAGTCCCGGTTGGGGTGCCGGATTCTGTCCCGGTTGCCCCTCTTCCAGTCCAGCGTGCCGCCGGAGCAGCCACTGGGGGGTGAACCAACGGAAAAGGAAGACCTTTCTCTCTGTCTCTCTCTCTCTCACTGTCCACTCTGCCTGTCAAAAAAAAAAAAAAAAAAAAAAAAAAAAAAAAAAAAAAAAAAAAAAGATAAATGACTACCATCCTGGGAAAGGTAGGGAGGCAAAGAGGTGTGAGAGCAGCCTTTCTCAGGGGGTGGAGAGCAACGGAGGGATCGATCTGCGGGCCAGAGACACAGGGCCTTGGAGGAAAACTGTGCAACTGGATTTCAGGGTTGGAATGTCTGTGCCTATCCTCATAGGAGCTTGAGCTTGCAGGGTTGACCTTGAACCTCAGGATCCACTCTGGTGGGAGCGCTCTGGATGGAAGAGAGCTGACCACCAGGCACCAGGACTGTCAGGGAAGCCACATATTTACTGGTTATCTTCCTGGAGAGTTTGAGGTCTGCTGAGATCCTAGCTGGATAGTCCACAAGCTGATACCAGTAATAATCTTGTGCCTACAATAAGGCAGAACATCAACCTTTACCTCTTTCTTTTCTGGTTTGAAGAGGGAGAGAACAGTGGAGAAATCCACCTTATACCAAATCTCAATAGATATCTTCAAGATACAACAGATTCACTGTATGAGAATGTTCACAATATGAGAACAGCACATAGTTTAGCAGACTCACATTTATGGATCTGACGTCTTCTCTCTTGTAAGATAATTATTTATTTATTGGAAAGGCAGAGTGACAGCGACAGAGAGGGAGAGACAGAAGTGGAGCTTCCCTCTGCTGGCTCACCTCCCAAATGTTCACAGAAGCCAGGGCTGGGCCAGGCCAATGGCAAAAGCTAGGAATTCCAGCCAGGTCTCTTATATGGATGGAAGGAGCCCAAATATTTGGGCCATCATCCACTGCCTCCAAGGTACATTAGCAGGAAGCCGCATTGGAAGCACAGAGTAACCAGGGCTTGAATCAGAACCCTTGATATGGAATGTGGGCGTCCTGAGTGGTGGCTGAACCTGGTGTGCCACAATGCCTGCCCCCAGATATGTTCTTACCACTGTATATGTACAATATGTTTTTATGAGGGCATTTTATTTTAAATACACACAGGAGAACTAGCTATATAGGGCAACCCTGTGGTGAAACCATTTGTTAAGCAAATAGTCACTTCCTGAATAAATTTGTCTCCAAATCTGGATTTTCATCTTCTATAGCAGATTTGCCTGAAGGGAGATCTCTCTACAATTTTGTTCTCTGTTCAAATTAGAATTCATCTGTATCCATGTAACCTTTACAAGATTAATTCCATAACAAGTCAGCATATGTTCCAACAGTCCAGTTCCATCAATAACACTAGCTCATTTTGGTGCCTTTTATCTATACTTAGAAAATATAGACCTCTGTCCTAGGTCAGCTCCACAACAAACTAAGGGTTAACTATTTGAGTTCAAGTCCATCTCTCCTTGCTGTGTCCCGAGCAGCTTCTCCCACCTCTCTGGGTCTTGGTTTTCCAGTCTATATAATGCAGCTAAGAATGGCATCCACCTCCTGAAACTGCTGACAGCTGAAAGCAGAACTGAACCCAGCATCTAGAACAAAATAAAGTGTCTGTGTGCTGCACAGGGCAGTAAGGATACACATCGTGGGTGGAATCTTAGAGTTGAACTCGCTTGAGCTGCTTGTGGTTAGATAATATTTTACCACTTGTAAAAGCATGCCCACAAGCCCGAGCTCATCAGATTCCTAAACAGTGCTGTGAGAACGTGGGCAGACATTAGCATCTCCATTACATGGGCAAGACAACCAGGCTTAGGGTGGCAGCTAGGGTCAAATGCTAGGATATTTCGCAGCTGGAACTTAACACACGTCATTCCACGATTCGCTTACGCAACTTTGAGAGCCCACTCTCTGTTGCCTATCATGCTAATTATAGGGGTAGAAAGATGAGCGAGGCCAGGTTAGTGGGAGAAGTAACAGGTTCCTATGGCAAAGCTACACAAAGGTAAGCCTGACATAATACAAACAGCCTGGTTCTGGAAGCTACCTGTCCTGTGTCTGAATACTGGCTCCAACACCAAGTAGGGTGTAACGTAGGTGAGGCTGCTAATATCCCACCGCTTCAGATGGCAGACCCAAAGTTTACCTGGGGTTTGACCATGTAAAAACAATTTTGTGCCAGCGCTGTGGCTCACTAGGCTAATCTTCCGCCTTGCGGCGCCGGCACACCGGGTTCTAGTCCCGGTCGGGGTGCCGGATTCTGTCCCGGTTGCCCCTCTTCCAGGCCAGCTCTCTGCTGTGGCCTGGGAAGGCAGTGGAGGATGGCCCAAGTGCTTGGGCCCTGCACCCCATGGGAGACCAGGAGAAGTACCTGGCTCCTGCCATCGGATCAGCGCGGTGTGCCAGCCACAGCGCACCAGCTGCAGCGGCCATTGGAGGGTGAACCAACGGCAAAGGAAGACCTTTCTCTCTGTCTCTCTCTCTCTCACTGTCCACTCTGTCAAAAAAAAAAAATTTTTTTTTTTGCTTGATGATATGCAAAAGGACTTTAGGGGAATTCCTTGGTGGATTCTCATGGTCCAGGATGGAGTCGTCAGCACAGCAGGCCTTGATCACTGGTTGTCTCAGTAGTGAGATCCAGTTCTCGAGGATGTCTTAACAATTAGCCACCCCCATGAAGTCTGAGGGTAACTCCCACACTAACTCATGATTAATGCTGAGAAAGGGACACACACCTGAAAATACTCGGGTCATCCTGAACAGTAAGTGGTGCCCCAGGGGCCGACGAACTCAGGCAGTTGAAATGTCTTGGGAATTGAATGCTTAACAGCACTGCAGTAAACACGCGGCTCTCCCCACAGGACAGTTGCTTCCCAGCGGTCCTGACCGTGGCCTTTAACGGAAGCATGCTTTCTTGGGATAATGCTAGATTCAGACCGCCACGGTATCCACACTTTTCTTGATGTTGCTTGCTCTGTGCTCCACATTGGCACGTGTCCCTTCTGATTGACACATTCTTTTAGCTTTGTCACTGTGTTGGCACCACCACTGTGATCTCATCCACTGAGTATTTTATAGATGCAAGAACAAAGACAGCCTCCCACACATTTTTAATTGGAACCACTGCCTCTTCCACAAGGAAGCTCCTCGGGTGTTTGTGAAAATAGGCTGTCTGACCATACATCTTTGCCCATGACCATGCAAAGCAATGGAAACACCAATCCAAATCCATACATGGAGACGGATGGTAGACAAACATGGTCCAAACTCCCACAGCTGGGAGGGGAGGGGGCGGGTTGTGACAGTAGGAACAGAGAGTTTGCAGATACCACTGCTGGGCCAGGGAAGGTGACATGTTAATATGTATTTGAATCTCCTTTCACATATATATGAATCCCTCAACCATAGCATACGGTTGGGATAGAAAAGTGTGATATCTCACTTTACCCATCACAGGGGTCCTAATTGACACTCTTATTTAAAAAAGAAAGAAAGAAAGAAAAGTGAAAAGCAGAACAGGTTTATGTAGGCCAAGTTTTCCATGACATGGGAGTCTTCAGAAATGAAGACACAGCCCCCGAGACCCTGAGAAAACTGTCTGTTGTTATGCTTTTGTTTGGTGAGGAACGAGCCCTGTAGACACGCGATTGGACGGAAGGGAATTCTCTATGGGAAACAGACTGGGCGAGGAACCCAGCAAGGCCTCGCTGTTCAGATTCTCTGAGTCTCTCTTGGAGCGTGGCTTCCTCCCACAGTCAGGGCGGGACTGCTCTGGAGTAAGGGCCACAAAATCTACAACCAGGCAATGGACGTCAGAGAATTTCTTTATGGCCAGCTGATGGGGGAAGGTTAGAGCATATTTCTGGGTTTTATAACCGGCCTGGGGGAGAGAGGCTTTAGTTTCTATGGTTGACTTTGTGGGAGAAGGGGAAGCAGGACAAAGAAGGGTGGGAGGCAGAAAGCGACTTTCCTTCTGAGACCCTTCCGACGCCCCTGGGCCCCGAGTGCTCCGCATGCCGCATGCCGAAGCACCGTGTTTCGAGGCATTGTTTTCTGACCACCAGAGCTATCTGTTAGCTCCCACTGCTCCATGTAGGAAACTGGGTATGCTCAAGACAATATCCAATGTACTGATTAAGAATACCAGCTCCAGTATTTTCCTCCTATTGGAAGTCACTTGTTTTGGGTGTGCAGTTTGGACTCGGGCCTTAGCAGGTACGGTCCTATCCTTACAAGGCTGTGCAAATGGCCTCACCTTCCTCTTCACAGCGAGTTCCCCGGGTGCCTCCTTCTTCCAGGCTTACATGCTGGCCTAGCTCACTGACAAGTCTGAGGAGAGAGACCTCAGGGTTCCTCTCGCTCTCACTTTCAGCAGGGCATTGCATACATACCTTAGCAGCAGACTGGACGAATGCTCCGTTCAAACACGTGCTGAGTGGTTTTAATTTGTGGAAAGAAAATGTTACTTGGAAAACTAAAGTTCTTAATGCTCTGCAGTATTTTTACACTGTGGCGAGGCTCAGAGTGCTGGAGAAAGCACAAGACCAGAAGTCCAGCCCTGTGATTAGTAATTCATTTGCTGGAGTGCATGCGGGAGCTAATGCATTCCCTGGTTCTGCGGTCCAGGTGCTCAGCTCTGCCAGCGATGATTTGGAAGCACTTCTGAGCTGAGCGTCATGTGGGCTGCTACAGGGTGGCAGAGAGGTCACCCTCCCACTGTAGCTGCCCGGGCAGCTGGGATGGTGGCTCCTTCTATCACTTCGTTAAAGCAGATGTTCAAGTGTAGCTGATGACCGGGTGCTCTGTAGTCCAGTCCTGCTGAACGCCTAAGGGAACACTTGAAGAGACCAGTGAGCACTCTCAGTGCACTGCTAATGGCTTGGGAAAGCAGCAGAAGATGACCCAAGTGTTTGGGTCCCTGCCACCCACGTAGGAGGCCCAGATGAAGCTCTTGGCTCCTAGTTTCAGCCTGGCTCAATCCTGGCCATTGCGGCTACCTGAGGAATGAACTTGGAAGATATCTCTCCCTCTTTGTCTTTCTCTCTCTGCATGTGTGTGTGTGTGTGTGTGTGTCCTCTCTCTCTGTAATGCTTTCAAATAAAAATAAAATAAAATAAAACTCAGCTTGTTTAAGCCCCAATCTCATTTTTTTTTTTGACAGGCAGAGTTAGTGAGAGAGAGAGACAGAGAGAAAGGTCTTCTTTCCGTTGGTTCACTCCCCAAATGGCCACCATGGCCGGCGCTGCACTGATTGGAAGCCAGGAGCCAGGTGCCTCCCCCTGGTCTCCCATGCAGGTGCAGGACCCAAGCACTTGGGCCATCCTCCACTGCCTTCCCGGGCCACAGCAGAGAGCTAGACTGGAAGAGGAGCAACCAGGACAGAACCGGCGCCCCAACCGGGACTAGAACCTGGGGTGCCGGTGCCGCAGGCAGAGGATTAGCCCAATGAGCCGCAGCACCGGCCAAGCCCAATCTTATACTATCTAAAGGTCACAGGGGGTCACAGCCATAGCATTGGGCAGAACATAATGACCACTCTTTAAAATGTCTTGTGTGTTCTAGCATATTCTATGCCAGACAACAGAAACAAACCTTCTACAGTGGGAAACACCAACACTTAAGTAAATATACAAGTAGATTAATCAGACAATCTGTCAATCATCAAAATGTATTCAATGTCTCTTCAATTGTCATGCTATTAGACAAGAACAATGCTATAATCTACCTATGTTGGATACATAGGTATACAATGAATACTGTTCATTAATTATAACATAAATTGGTGACTAATCAAAAAATCTATTAATCATTCAATTGGAATTGCATCATATGGTGTCCTCTCATAGTTGAGGTTCCCCTCTTTTTTTTTTTTTTTTTTGACAGGCAGAGTGGACAGTGAGAGAGAGACAGAGAGAGAAAGGTCTTCCTTTGCCGTTGGTTCACCCTCCAATGGCCACCGCTGCAGCTGGCGCACCGCGCTGATCCGATGGCAGGAGCCAGGAGCCAGGTGCTTTTCCTGGTCTCCCATGGGGTGCAGGGCCCAAGCACCTGGGCCATCCTCCACTGCACTCCCTGGCCATAGCAGAGAGCTGGCCTGGAAGAGGGGCAACCGGGACAGAATCCGGCGCCCCAACCGGGACTAGAACCCGGTGTGCCGGCACCGCAAGGTGGAGGATTAGCCTATTGAGCCACGGCGCCGGCCTGAGGTTCCCCTCTTTTAAGTATTTTGCCAAGGTTGGTGCTGAAATGAGCCTTAGAACACATGAGTTAATACTACGGAGAACTAGCAAGATGTCTTGTATGAGAAGACCAACAGAGTTTCAGATTAACCTTTGAACAGCATTTGCTGCAAAGGTGGTTATGACAGTCAGGGTTTGAAACAATGGTCATGTGGATGAGGGTTATGGCAGTGACATTGATGAGGAATGGCCAGACTTAGGATTTACCTTGAGGAGCTGAGAAAAGGGGCCTTGCTGATGGGTTAGATAGAGGATATAGGAGGAAAAGAGAACAAAAGATGATTCTTTTACTGCCTGTGGTACTTGAAAGATGGTTAGGCAAGATGAGAAAGACTCGGAAAGAAATGGTTTGGAGGTAGGTGTGTGGAGCAGAGGGTAGAGGGAGCAAAGGAAAGTTAATTGTCTTGCTCATGGTAAGTTGAGATTTCTTGGTCTTAGTTCCTAGAAACCTATTTTTGAGACACAAGTTTGAATGCAATGATTTATTTGGGAGGTGATTGAAAGGGACACAAGAGGGAGATAAGACAAGGAAGAGAAAGTAGCCAATAGGATGGACTTTAGCAAGCAAGTAAGCAGCGTGCAGACCATTGGAGCCTAATACCCCAGGGACCTCTGAAAATGGTTCAGTGTGACCCTCAGAGCGGTTGCTCCAAAGGTGAGAATGTTGGAGTATTTGTCAATGAGCTCATCAGTGCTCCTGGGGTTGCTGATCCCTTGCCACTGTAAACAGGACCACCACAGGTTCCAAACGACAGAGGCAGTGCTCGGGCAGAGAGGCGGGTACTGGCACAGAGAAGTCGCTGGTGGGCACTGAAACGGCAAGGGCTGAGGGGTCTGGGTGGGAGAGAGGAGTTTGAGGGTCAAGGCCTGGTCAGAACACCAGTTAACATCAGGGGAAGCATCAGTAATCAAGGAGACCAATGGCAAGGGTTCAGTCTGGGATCACAGAGCAGCAAGGGAGGCAGCGATTGGATCAAAGCTAACCCCTTAGACAGAGCTTACTGACCCTGACACACAGAAGGCCTGGAGTCAACACTTACAGAGCCTCGCTCCAGTTCCACAATCTCAGGGGACTGATCGGGGTTTAGTGGATCAGCAAAGGATGTCAGAGCTGCTTCTGTGGGGAACTTGGTCTAAAAACTCATCAGGTGTCTTTCCAAGGTTGTCCCAGACGTGGAATCCTGTAAGTGTTCTTCTCAAACAAATGCAGAAACTGAGGTGGGAGAAAGATAGGGGTCTTTAACGGCTTGGTGGCATCCCCTGCGTGAGAACACTGCACGCATAGAAGTTCATGTCAGTAAGTTTTCTACTAAGGGGATTGAATATATTATCAATATTCATGAAAAATGATTTTGAAAGAAATATGAATAACAAAACATCTCAAACCCTAACGGTCATGTTACCCAAAGTTCTTTGCTTCTACATCATGTTAATTCCATGTCATTTTTCCTATGACAGTCCAGCACAAGTTCTCTGGCAATGGTAATTACTCCATTACTTGAGATCCTAATTAATTAGACTCTTCTGTCAAATGTAATCATCTGTTTATTTTAAATAGATTCTCTTCTCTTACTTAAAGCCACAAGTAAAGGGAAGCGTTGGAATTTTCCTCCAAGAATAGAAGAGTTTAACTTCTCAATGTTTCCTTTCCTAACCTCAAGTCATCCTAGCTTCTGAGCCAGTGACTGTTTTCAAGGCATGGGATTTTTTAACCCCACTCTACCTCTCACCAAAAGTTAAAGCTTTGTATGTAAATCTGATCAGAAAATATATACTAAATTATTGTGAATTATAGTAACCTCACCGTGCTATGTAGCACCAGGAACTCAATCCTTCTAATTGTGTGGTGCTTTTTTTTGAAGATTTTATTTATTTATTTGAGAGGTAGAGTTACAGACAGAGAGACAAAGAGAAAGGTCTCCCATCTGCTGGTTCACTCCCTAAATGGTTCCAACGGAGCTAAGCTGATCCGAGGTTAGGAGCCAGGAGCTTCTTCCGGGTCTTCCACATGGGTGCAGGGGCCCAAGTGCCTGGGCAGTCTTCCACTGCTGTCCCAGGCCATAGCAGAGAGCTGGATTGGAAGAGAAGCAGCCAGGACTTGAACCGGCACTCGTAAGGGATGCTGGTGCCACAGGCAGAGGCTTAGCCTACTGCGCCACAGCACTGGCCCCTCTAACTGTATTTTGGTTCCTATCACTCTACCTCTGTCGGTGCTCCCTCCTGCCTCCACATTCCCATCCTCTAGCCATCACAATTCTACATTCAGGTCAATTGTTTTAGCAGTATTTGTCTTTCTGTGTCTGGTTTATCTCACTTAACATAATCCTTCATTTCCAACCATTTTGTGGCAAATGGGAAAATGCAAAAAAAAATTTTTGGCTTAATATTCCATTGTTTATATTGCTTACATTTTCTTCATCCATTCATCTGTTGGTGGACACTTTGGTTAATTCCATATGTTGAGTGTTGTGAACAGTAATGCAATAAACATGGTGTTGCAAGTATATCTTTGTTACAATGATTTCATTTCCTTTGATATATACCCAACAGTGGGATGGCTAGATCATATAGTAGATCTATTTTTAGTTTTCTAAGGAATTTTCATACTGCTTTCCTTCATGGCTATACTAATCACATTGCCATAACAGTATATGAGTTCTCCATTCTAAGTGGGGAGTGGTGATGTCTCATTGTGGTTTTGATTTGCATTTCCCTAAAGGCTAGTGATACTGAGCATTTTTTTCATGTATTTATTGGTTATGCATATTTCTCCTGTTGAGAAGTGTCTATTCGGATCCTTTGCCTGTTTCTTAACTGGATTAGTCATTTTGTTGTTGTTGTTGAGTTTTTTGAATTTCTTCTTTATCCTGGATATGCATCCTTTGTCAGATGAATAGCTTGCAAATGTTTTCTCCCATTTTGTTGATTGTCGTTTCATTCTGTTGATTATTTTTCTCTGCTGTGCAGAAGCTTCTGAGTTTGACGTAACCACATTTGGTTTTCTTTGGTTTTGTTTTTGTTTCAAGTGCTTTTGAGGTCTTATCCAAAAATTGTTTGAAGACACCGATGTCTTGAAGTGTTTCTCCTATGTTTTCTTCTAGCAACTTCAGGCCTGACAGTTATGTCTGTGATCCATCATGAGCTGATTTTTGTATATGGTGAGAAATAGAGCTGTAGCATCATTCTTCTATGTGTGCATATCCAGTTTTGCCAGCATAATGTACTGAAGAGATTGTTCTTTCTCAAATACATGTTCTTGGCCACCTTTGTCAAAAGTCAGTTGGCTCTGTGTAGTAGATTATTTTCTGGGTTCTCTTTTCTATTCCATTGGTATATATTCCTACTGTTAGCACAGTGGGGTGACTATAGTTTACAACCTATTATAAATTTTCTGAGCAAATAGAAGAGAGATGGTCAAAACTCCAATTATAAAATAAGGAGAGAGAAATGTTAATTATCCTTCTTTGAAATTTAAGCAGGATCAGAAATTCTTTTGAAGAGCAAAATTAAGGCAAACAATCATAAACTGTATACATCTATTGAAATGTCACACTGTACCCCATAAATATGTACAACCATAGGCATTAGTCAGAAACCCTTTCAACATTTAAGGAGGTGGAAATGCTAACTAACCTGGCTTGATCTCCACAAATGGAATACATCAATTTAGTTATCACACAGTACCCCATAAATATGTATAACTAAAGTAAAAGAAAAATAATAAATAAATATAAAACACTGATAACCAAACTATGAAGCTAGTTATATGTGGTATGATTTTAAATTCACTAATGTAAGGTTGTAAAACTCATTGGACTTTGAAAGGAACATAAACAGTCTTCAGTCCTGGAGGTATTCTTTGAACACCTCCTTGGCATTTGGATAGCTGCTCTTTCCCTCTCGGCTCCGATTCCCGCTCTTAGCAATCTCCATGGTCCTCCAGGTTGGCTAGGCTTACCTTTGCTCTTTAAAAGCATTTCTGACCCTGCTCAAAAACACTCCATCATTCTGGTTCTCAGTTAATTCCCAGTAAGCTCTAAACCCTGGTCTGTCTGCCACTTCTCAAGGGAATGGGGTAGGCTAGAAACATTTTGCTTTCCTTATCCCCATTTTATAAAATCTTTCACACCAAGAATTTTTCTTTGTTCATTTTCTCTCTCTCCTTTTAAAGTAGCTCTTCAAGCATCAGCCAGGCTGCTCGTTTTGATTGAATCATCCCAAACCAGCTTCCACTAACCATCCTTTTGCTTTTATATCAAATTACCCACACTTAAACTACAATACTGAATAATGAGATAGAAAATCATTACCCTGCCCTCTGATTCTTGGAGTGGTTAATGTTTTTCCTGGAATGGACCTTATTAATATTTAAATTTTGTCCTCATTTCTTTATAAACCAGAATCACAGATTTTGCTCAAATAAAGATCACCCAGTGAGTGAATCATGCTATAGAACAGAATAATTCAGGATACTCAGAAAAGTCAGAAAGGGGACAAAGCTTTGCAGATCACGCCTGTGCCTGTGACTCCCGCTGTTCGGCTCCATGTTTGTGTCCAGCACACCATATGCCACATAGCCAGCTAAAGGGCACAGTGGCACCTGCCCACAAGGGCCACGTGCCAAGAAACGTATCCTAGTCAGTTGTCTGCCTCCTGATTGGGGGAGAGGACAGGATAATCTCAAATTTGTCTTCCAAGCTCTTCTCCTAATCCAGGAAAGAAAGACTGGATGTAGTCGGTATGGGTGTTCAGTTGTTACTGCCTGATCTGGAGATGGGGTTTATACTTGATCAGAGGAACCACGCCAGGAAGTTGGGACATTGTGCCAAAGGCAGGGGAAAGCCACTCAAGGCTTTAAGTAGAAAAGAGCAACGGTCAGATTTGCATTAGAGAAGTCCATAGAGAATATATTAGGGAGGCATAAGCTTTGGAGTCAGAGAAGGCAGTCAGAACTCTGTTTCAGGCTAGAAAAGTGGCGCTCTGTTTTAGATGAGCTGTAGAAGGTTCGGGGAGAGTGAGTCAACCATAAGGATATTTAGGAGATAGGGATTGACTGATTCACCGTGGTAAGAACAGGGCCAAAGAGGATGTGTTTGTTTTTAGATCAGATCAAAGGTAGGTGGGTGTGTCAGTTACTGCGTAGGAAATATAAAGAATGAGCAGTTTACTTGTGGAGAAGAGAGAAGAGGAATTCAGCTTTGAACATAATTGATCTTGAGGTGCTTACAAATGACCCCCAAAAAAGCATCCCATAGACAACTGGAGATAGGAAGCCTGGAGCCCCGGGGCGGGGTGGGGGGGGTCTGGGCTTAGAAACATACACCCATCCCTATCCCTGTGTACACAGTAGCGGAAGCCAGGTGAGTGAGCACCCCCAGGGGTGGGACTGAACCCAAGGAAGTCCAACCTTGAAGACTTGGATGGACAAAGAACAGACTGAAAAGAGGTCATCAGGGGGAGTTCAGGGGCAAAGTAAAAGTGTGTGTTGTTCCCCAGGTGAGTCCCGAGGACAATCTGCTAAGCAAGCAAGCCAAACACAAGAGGGAAAAACACGAGATGATTCGGCTTACAGTCACGTAAAGGTCCGAGAAGTGAAATTCACAGGGACAGAAAGTAGGATGGTGGTTACTGCGGCCCAGGGGAGGCAGATGTGGGACGTGGGGTGCGGTGGGAATAGAATTCAGTTTAGCAAGAGCAAAGAAGGTGGTGATGGCCGCCCAGCGGTGTGCATGTATTTCACGTCGCTGAACCATGCACATAGCATAGCTAAACTAATGCTAAGTTTGGTCTAAAATTGCCTCCCAACATTTTAAGTTTGGCCTAAAAATTTCGGTGAATTGTAACCCTAACTGATATGAAAACAGACTGTGAACTGCTGTTGTAGTGAGGCACTGAGTTGCAGCCAACTGTTTAAACATATTCAGACAGCTGAGAGCCAGAATGGTTCAGGCTGTCTGTACACGCACTTAGGTTTTCTGTACGTCACTTCCTCTTCCTGGGCTGTGAATATAACCTGCTCGTGTAGTGCAGGCGCTTCTGAACCATTTCTGGGCTGGACTGCAGCCTAATTCCAGAATCACAAATAAAGCCAATTAATATATGCAAAACTAGATTTGTTGGAATTTTGTCTTTTGACAATGGAAAATTTTATGCTATGTGTATTTTGCCAATTATTTTTTTAAAGCATGGGTTGTCATGGAAGTCAGGAGATCAGAGCATTTAGGGAGGAAGGGTGTAGTCAACAGGTAAACATGCCAAAACACCAAGCATGATTAGGACTGTGGGATGCTAATTCAGTTTAGCAATAAAGTGACCACTGACATCCTCTGAAGAGGTCGTTTTGGGGGTGTGGTGGGGCAAAAGTCAGATTTCTGTGGGCTACAGTAGAGGGCTGCCAGTCAAGACTGCATTATCAGCTCAAGTATTAAGACTTTCCTCTTTGCTGCAATAGAACACCAACAAATAAGTAATAAGACATATTACAACAGAAAAGCAACTGAAAATAAATAAACAAGTTGCTCGGGGCCAGCATCGTAGAGTAACTGGTAAAGCCCCCACCAGGGATGCTAGCATCCCATATGGATGCTGGCTCAAGTCCCAGCTGCTCCACTTCTGATCTAGCTCCCTGCTAATGGCCTGGGAAAGCAGCAGAAGATGGCCAAAGTGCTTGGGGTCCTGTTGTGCACGTGAGAGACTTGAGAGAAGCTCCTAGCTACTGGCTTTGACCTGGCCCAGCCCTGACCCTTGCAGTCATCTGGGGAATGAACAAGCAGATGGATCTCTCTCGATCTCTTTCTCTCCCCTCCCCCCTTCTCTCTATCTATCCCTCTCCTTCTCTCTGTAACTCTGACTTTCAAATAAAAATATATAAATCTTTAAAAAAAAAAACTGACAGAAACAGCATGAACACTTTTGCTGAAATAAAACCAAGTTACAAAGGACTTGGTGACTACTGATATTCTCAGTAGCATTTGAGGACAGAAATTCCGTGTTGCCAATGAAGACTTGAGTTTGGATTAGGCCAGTGGTGAAGGCAATTGTGAAAATAGGGCGTGGGGACAAATAAGACAGAGACAAAAATTCCAAAGTATCTGGGAAAAAAATTACATAAGCCATCCAACAAAATCAACAGTCAAGACAAATTCATTCCAGCCGATTGTAGTAATAAAGTATATTTCAAAATAAGTATTTTTAGGACCCATGGGGTGATAAGTGAAGAAATTGTGTAACTAATAGAAATAGTAGGAGACAATTACAGGGAATAATGGAGGAAGAATAACCAAGAGGAAATATTTGCAGAAGCAATGGCTAAGAATATTTCCTAACTGCAAATATGTTCTAAGTTCAAAAATATTCTCCCCCTACCGGAAGGTTAAATAAAAATAAAAGCAAGCCGGAAATAACACAATGAAGCAAAATATAAATTCCAGAGAGAAAATCTTAGAAGCTACCAGAGAGAAAAACTAGTCAGCTTACCTAAAAAGGAATAAGAAGCAAACAGCCCCAGACCTCTCATCAGCACTACTAGAAGCTAGAAGACCATGCAGTAACATCTTCCCCACGGCAATGGTTGCATAAAGTGTTGTTCAAGCCATTTTTCAAGAAAATGACGGCAAAATTGAGGTACACGAAACTTACTATCCACTTTGGCAAGGAACAATGTGAACCCAAAAGAACTGTGTGGGATGCAACAAAAAACTCTGAGCACCAAGATCAAAAAAAATAATTCAGAAATATCATTGTTTAAAAATGATCTTTTAGTTTCTAAAAAAGAATTAAAACTCTAGAAACAATTACTGATATGTATGGGAAGATTCATAACAGCTTCATTCACAATGGCCAACAACTGGAAAGAAGGCCAAAGCACTTCAACAGGCAAACAGATAAATGATCGGTGAGAAATGCACATGATGAAATGTCATTTAGCACAAAGAACACAAAGACCTACTGAGACCTGCATGAACACGGATGGACGAATCTCGCAGACATGTTGCGTGAAAAAGCCAGACCCAAATAAGCACGTAAACACTCTATGATTCCATTTGTATGAGGCTCAAGAAGAGGTAGAACTAATTAAGGGTTCAACATAGGTGTCACATTAGGAGGTGACTATATACTGGGACATGGGATAGGCGCTCTGTGGAGGGAGGCACATGCTCTCTATCCTGATCCTTTACAGTTCATTGAGCTGTATGCTTAAGACTGACCCATTTCATTCTATGCAAGTTGTAATTCAGTTAAAAAAAAAAAAGACTTCCCACGTTATAGGGAAGTTACGGAAGGGATAACAGACGCAGTAACTGTCCTGACCTTGATTATTTTGAACACATGATCCCTGAAAACAAAATGGGGAAAACTTACTCTGATAAAAGAGAGACGTAAGGAGTTGAAGACAGCTAACAACAAAAACAAAACCTTTTTTTCTTCAAGAGATAAGAAGGGACACTGAGATGCTAAAAATAAGGAACATTTTGAGAACAAAAAAGAGACCTTGGGAATTTTAAACATAATTTTCAAAAGCTCAATCAAAGGTTTAGGAAAATAAAGGCCACTTCCTGGAAATCGAAACCAAAGGACAAAGAGATGAAAGAAAGGAAGAAAAGGGAAAATTAGAAGACCCATTTAAGAGGTTCAACATCTGAGACAGGTCTTCTTATGCGGCTCCACTGTCTCCCCCACCGGTCTGTGGAGGCCACTTATCTATAAACTGGACAGGGGAAAAGTGCATCTTTATTTTGCCTAAGCTCTAACTGATTGCATTTCCTTCTGTTAAGAACATAAGCAACAAAGCACAGGAATACCCACAAATTTGCCACCACAGAAACCACAGATACCTTTAATCAGATGGCAGTTGTTACAGAAATCTTGGAATTAGTTTGCACTCATCACCACTTGAAAAACGCTAGTTACCAAACTGGCTGCTGGTCTTGTAATTTAGGCACACGTATGAGTATGTGATGAATTTGTTTCATCATATTTTCTCAGTTGTATTCCAGGAGCAGTGTTATCCTTTATAAAGCCATGCATTTTATTTTGTGCATTTGAAAACATTATTGTGAACAGGGATTCATGATACGAAAAGAGAATGCTTGGTCCTCAATGTAGAAGGTCTACAAGGAAAATAAGGCATTAGACAAAAATCAATTAAAGGAATTAAAGTACCAAAGGTCATGAATTTCCACACTAAAAGATGCCACAGGTGTGTTCAGCAAAGAAAACAGAAAGAGCCACATCAATGAAGAATCATTAGCACTTGCGTGTGTCTTGTTTAACTTGAGGCAAAGACTTAGAGACAGGTGCAAAAACACCAGAACTCATTGAGTACGCATTTTGATACCTGTAAGAAGGAGTATTGTGATATCCAAAGACAGTTAAGAGTGACGAGGGTATTGGCAACCATAAAGGTGACTCCAAACCTGAAGAGCTGGTAATGAAAAGGCAGAGGACAGGCGAGGCATTCAGCCTTGGTGGATTATTTTAAAGATTTATTTATGTATGTATTTGAATGAGTTACAGACTAGAGAGGGAGAGACAGAGAGATCTTGATCTGATTTACTTCCCAGATGGCGACAACAGCCATATTAGGAGCTTCTTCCGGGTCTCCCCCATGTGTAACAGGGATCCAAACACTTGGGCCACCTTTCACTGCTGTCCCCAGGCCGTTAGCAGGGAGCTGGGTTGGAAGTGGAGCAGCCAGGACTCAAGCTGGTGTCCTTATGGGCTGCCCGCAAGACAGGCAGCAGGTTTACCTACTACCCCACAGTAGCAGCCCCAGCCTGTTTATTAACACACAGAGGCTAAGACACTTGCCTTCCACATCAGAAGATCTGGATTTGATTCCTGGCTTCAGCTCCTGATTCCAGCTTCTTGCTAATGCAGACCCTGGGAGGTAGTGATGAGGCCTCAAGCAATTGGGTTCCTGCCACCCAGGTGAAAGACCTGGAGTTGCCAGCTCTTGACTTGACTCTGGCCCAGCTAACTGCACATGTGAGTGATAATTAGAGGTAGGGCTTTGGGGAGGTAATCAGGGTTAGATGAAGTCACGAGAGTGAAGGTCCCTTGGTTGCATCGGTGGCCTCATGAGAAGTTAGAGACCCCTAAGCCCTTTGCCATGGCAGGATGCCCTCAGAAGGCCTTTGCCAGGAGCCCTGTGCGTGGACTTCCCACAACTATGAGCCATCTGCGGAATTAAGTAGCCAGTCTTGGGTGTTTAGATTTTACAACAGAAAATGGGCTAAGACAACTACTATGATAAAACGAAAAAAAGTACTCACATGCATCAGTGATAGTCCATCAGAAGATATAACTGGAAAAGTTAACAGTAGCAACTCAAAGTGGAAGACACCTCAGAGTGGGCCTCAAACAAAGATAAGCCAGGCCACAATGGAACAAGGTGTGCTCGTTACTAACAGATCCGAGAAACCCCAAGTGCGTGAAGATGCTCCGTGCTCACACAGGGGAGCACAGACGTTCCTAAAGAAGGAAATTCTTTCTTTTTTTTATCTGACAGGTACAGTTAGACAGTGAGAGAGAGACAGAGAGAAAGGTCTTCCTTTTTCCATTGGTTAACTCCCCAAATGGCTGCTACGGCTGGCGCTGCGCCGATCCGAAGCCAGGAGCCAGGTGCTTCTCCTGGTCTCCCATGCGGGTGCAGGGCCCAAGCACTTGGGCCATCCTCCACTGCCTTCCCGGGCCACAGCAGAAAGGTGGACTGGAAGAGGAGCAACCAGGACAGAATCCGGCGCCCCGACAAGGACTAGAACCCGGTGTGCTGGCGCCACAGGCAGAGGATTAACCAAGTGAGCCACGGCGCCGGCCCCAAGAAAGAAATTCTTGCAAAAATAATTTATACATTATACTGAGTTCCAATAACAATTCCTATGGAATTTTTGCTGGGTTTGACAAGCTGATCTTAAGATCCATAAAGAAGAGAAAGATGCTAGGAGGAAGAGAATAAAGAAATGCCCTGTGGAAGTTGGTCTGTGCCAGCAGAATTACAAATGCTGAGAGTATGGGTGGCCTGTTCAATACACAGCCCTGGGAGAACGAACCAGCCATGTGACAAAGTAAAATGGAACCACTCCCGGCTAATCAAAACCTAAATCTGAAAAACAAAATTATAGGTAAGGATATAGGAAAATAACTTAAGAGGGAAAAACACAAACCATAATGGAAATTGAGAGACTTGTATAAATTCAAACTTAAAATATCTTAGAACCAAGGGCACCATACAAATGTAGAAAGGATGGGGGCTGTGGAAGACATTTGGAATGCTAAAAATGATGGGATTAGGTTTAATGTATTTAAGAGCTTTTGTAAATAAATAAGGATAAACTTAACAGGAAAG
This sequence comes from Oryctolagus cuniculus, assembly GCF_964237555.1. NCBI lineage: Eukaryota > Metazoa > Chordata > Mammalia > Lagomorpha > Leporidae > Oryctolagus > Oryctolagus cuniculus. The sequence goes on along the minus strand of NC_091441.1, from coordinate 20,372,422 downwards.
AAGGTAAAGGGGGCTGGTGCTATGGCATAGTGGGTAAAGCTGCCACCTTCACTGCTAGCATCCCATATGGACGCCGGTTCTAATCCCAGCAGCTCCACTTCTGACCCAGCTCCCTGCTATGGCCTGAGAAAGCAGTAGAAGATGGCCCAACTCCTTGGGCCCTTGCACCCGTGTGGGGAGACCCAGAGGAAGCTCCTGGCTCCTGGCTTTGGATCGGCACAGCTCTGGCTGTTGCAGCCAAATGGGGAGTGAACCAGAGGTTGGAAGACCTCTCTCTCTCTCTCTGCCTTTCCTTCTCTCTCTGTGTAACTCTGACTTGCAAATAAATAAATAGATCTTTAAAAAAAAAAAAAGGTAAAGAAATAAGCAATGGTCAGCACTCATATGGAATGGTGCTTACCCTCATTCGTCAACAAGGAAAAGAACATGAAAATCCCAGTAGCCCACCATGCGATTCCCACCCAATCCTTGATTTTGTTGTGATTCCATTCCCTGCCCTGCCTCCCAGGTGAATCCAGGTTTAAGGCAATCCCAGCTAACAAGTTATGAGGCAATTGTCTGCTGGGGCCTTCTGGGAAATATTTCTTCCTTCTCAGAGAAGAGATCTAGAGAAGCAACAATTATTATTATTATTGCCTGAGATACTGGGAGCCATGGGAGCCACAGCGAGTGCAAGTGGAGAGAGCTTGAAACGGGCAAGCTGCAGACGACAGGAGAGAGGTAGGGGGAGCCTGCTCCTTCACAACACTGCGGAGCTGTGTGCCGAATTAACCAACCCTGAGACGGCCCAGCCAGAGTCTGTGTAGTGCATGTGTGTGTGTGTGTGTGTGTCAGAGAGAGAGGGAGAGAGAGAGATAGAGAGAGAGGAGAGAAAGAGAGAGGACAAATTAAATTCCCTTATTGCTGACAACTCTTGTTTGAGTTGGGTTCTCCAAGGCTTGCTGTTTAAATCGCCCTGTGTCCTGACTCCTCAGCATAAGGGATACATCTTGTCCCTCCTGATTCCCCGCACTTCACTCAGAGCTAAACAGATGCTAAATAAAGGGGGAACCACTTGCAGGAGAGTACACCTGGGCTGTCTACACAGAGCGTAAAGGAAGTGAATTCACTTCTCTTGGGCCCCTCTTCTCCCCACCCACATACTCCCACCAAGATCTCAAAGCCGCCTCCCCCCAGCTCTTCCCACACAAAATGATGGGGATTAAGGTTTTTCTTCTCTCCATGACCCCCAACACACCCACCTCACTCCCTTCAAAGGCGAATGGTACCGACCAAGTGAACCGAAATTAATTCCTTCATTTAGATTCCTTCTTGGATCACATTTTTACAGCTCCTTTAAAGCCGCTTCACCTCTAAACCCCAGAACAAGCTGTTGGTGGGAAGATGGCGCTGCACTGGGCAAAGCGAGTGGGAGAGACATTGAGGGTGTCGGGATATTTTTCCAGCAGCCATCGTGTAGGCAGCCATGCTTCTGGCTCGGCACCCTCCTGTGGAGCCCACCCCAGCAGAGACTCATGAACCAGGCAAGGACACAGGCACCTCCACTAGAACCCACGTGGAGGAGTGAGTTAGACGGTGTTTATGCCGCACCCAGGGAGTGGACCACCAGTGTGTTTCTTCTCAGGGAGGAGAAGGACGTGAACTTAGTAATCCACTGAGTCTGGGCCAGCACTGTAGCCACGGCTAGTCGCCTACCCAACTCCAACGCCAATCACCAGGAGCTTTATTTATAACCCATGTGGGCACTGGTTTGAGTCTCAGCTGCTCCACTTCCAATCCAGCTCCCTGCCGATGCGCCTGGGAAAGCAGTGGAGGATGGCCCAAGTCCTTGGGTCCCTGAACCCATGTGGAAGACCTGGAGGAAGCTTCTGCCCCGGCTTCAGACCAGCCCAGCTCCTGCAGTTGCAGTCATTTCAGGGTTAAACCAGTGGATAGAGGATTTCTATCTCCTCTCTCTCTCTCTCTGTGCCTTTCAAATAAATCTTAAAAATTTCCGGCTGGCGCCATGGCTCACTTGGCTAATCCTCTGCCTGCAGCACCGGCACCCCAGGTTCTAGTCCCAGTCAGGGCGCCGGATTCTGTCCCGGTTGCCCCTCTTCCAGGCCAGCTCTCTGCTGTGGCCTGGGAAGGCAGTGGAGGATGGCCCAAGTGCTTGGGCCCTGCACCTGCATGGGAGACCAGGAGGAAGCTCCTGGCTTCGGATCAGGGCAGTGTGCCGGCCGCAGCAGCCATTTGGGGGTGAACCAATGGAAAGGAAGACCTTTCTCTCTGTCTCTCTCTCTGTGTCTAAATCTGCCTGTCAAAAAAATAAAAATAACTAAATAAAAATTTCCAGGGGAGCCTATCCCAGTACCCCTGGAGTTACATATGGATGCCCTAACAGATTGCACTCAACAAAAAATTGAGACATACCTGGTAGCGGAGAGTTGATCTCTCTTCACTTGGTGAGTGGGAGAACTCTCCAGAACCTTCCAGGGCAGGCTTTCGCACATCAGTCCTTCTGTGCAGAGACGCTGGAGTGATGGAAGCCAAACCAGTGAAGAGTGGAGACCAGGACCAGGTGACCACCCTCCAAGTCAAGGGTTCTGAGCTTGGCTGCACGCTGGAACCACCTGGGAAGCTCTGAAAACTGCTGATGCCTCTGTGTGGGAGAATCGGTCAGGTGAGGTGGGCCTGTTCATCAGTGACCTTGAAATACCCTCAGGTGAGCCTTGAGTTGCCAATCACTGCCCCAAGTCTGCCTTAGCTGGTACTCCCCACCCCCGCCCCAACCCCCACCCCAAGCCTCTTCCCATATGGGCGCTGGTTCGAGTTCTGGCTGCTCCAGGAATGGTCTCTTCACTGTTGCCTGAATTCCATGTCTTAGGGTCTGTGCTCATTACGTAAGCTATGGAACACTCCGTAAGAAGTCATGGCTGCTTGCCTATTTCTGATAGGAGCAAAGCAGTGCTGAGAGCATGTGTATCTATGTTTGGGGTTTATAAAGTGCTTTTCCTCTTAGGAGGTTACTTCGATGGTTAGAGTGAAAATGCTCTTTCTCCCTTTCCCCTCAGGACGTCGCCAGAAGCTGAAGACTGCCATCGTAAAAGGAAATGACGAGCTCTTGCGTGGATGTTGACAACTTGTGTTCTTCATCACTGAGATGTGTTGCCTTGGGAAGGCGAGAATCATGTTTTGTATGGGACAGCTGAAGTTGTTCATGTTTAGAGCAAGAGAATTGACCAAACTAAGTCTCATAGATTTTTCCAAACCTGCACCTCTAAGAATGCTACACATTGCCCTCCGTATTTCTCTCCAAAACACATTTAGCATGAGGGGACATCAGGAATTCATGGAGGGATTGCCTGCAGCCCCTGTGGGAAGCCTGGCTCCTGTCCTAGGTACTCGTGTCCTAGGTACTCGTGTCCTAGGTACTCCGCACTCCTCATCCAGCTCCCTGCTAACGTACCTGGAAGGCAGCCACGGATGGACCAGGTACCTGGGCTCCTGCCACCCATGCAAGAGATTCAGCTGGAGTTCCTGTCTCCTCGGCTTTGGCCTGGCCCAACCCCAGCTGTTATGGGCATTTGGGGAGTGAACCAGCAGATGTAATATCTGTCTGTGTCTCTCCCCCTCTCTCTGTCATTCTACTTTTCTAATAAATAGGTAAATCTGGGGGGAAAAAGTTCATGGAAAATATGTATAATGAAAAAACTATGCAGAAATTCATGGTTTTATTTATTTATTTATTTTTTGACAGGCAGAGTGGACAGTGAGAGAGAGAGACAGAGAGAAAGGTCTTCCTTTGCCGTTGGTTCACCCTCCAATGGCCGCCGCGGCCAGTGCGCTGCGCTGATCCAATGGCAGGAGCCAGGTACTTATCCTGGTCTCCCATGGGGTGCAGGGCCCAAGGACTTGGGCCATCCTCCACTGCACTCCCAGGCCACAGCAGAGAGCTGGCCTGGAAGAGAGGCAACCGGGACAGAATTTGGCGCCCCAACTGGGACTAGAACCCGGTGTGCCGGTGCCGCAAGGCGGAGGATTAGCCTAGTGAGCCGCGGCGCTGGCTTCATGTTTTTACACCAAAATAAGTTTATCTTTAAATTTTATTGTTCTGATACCTTTTTGAAGTCTCTCTATTTTTCCCAGTGTTTTGACTTTCATCACTGGATGCCAGGCCCTTGCTTCTGAGCAGATTAACAAATGGTGTAAAATATAACTTAATAATGAGCTCATTTATGCATAATAAAGATAATCAGTGAGCAAATTAAGTCTGGTTTGATGAACGTGAAATATCTTAACTTGGTTTGGAGTAATATCAAAGTTGTAAAAAGGAAAATAGCCCAGAGAATATGTGGCCGGTGTACCCTTTACACAGATTCGTCTGCTGTAAACATTTCACCCCTTGCTTCAGCATGTGTGTGCATCTGTGTGTGTGTGTGTACACACATCTCCCTCACTCTGATCACACGCACATTTTTTCTGAGGGGTTGATGAATAAGTGAAATACATCACTGCCTCTTACCATCAGGTGCTTTGAGGCACATTTCCTAACAATAGGGATTTTCTATTATGTAACCATAACACAGTGATCCACTTGACAAATCTGCACGGAGTGATACCCTAACAGCCTTGCTCCATTTGTTTTCAGCGAACTTAGTCATACCTTTCACAGTCCTTCTCCCACCCACGAGCGGGTCCCCTGCAGGGGCAGTTAGTTCATTTAGGTTTGTCTCTTCAGTCTGCTCCAGAGCGTTTCTGCAGCCTTCCTGTGGCGTTCTTTCAAGTTTAATTTTAAAAATTATTATTCTTTAAAAGGCAGAGAGAGAGAGAGAGAGAGGGAGAGAGAGATCCTATCTACTGGTTCACTTCCCAAATACCCACATCGTGGAGGCTGGGCCAAACTGAAACTGAGATCTAGGAACTCAACCCAGGTCTCCTATGTGGGTGCCAGGGACCCGACTATTTGGGCCATCATCTGTTGCCTTCCAGGATCTGAATCAGCAGAAAGCTAGAATCAAGAGCTGGAGCTGGAACCAAAACGCAGGTACTTCTGGACAGGATGCAGGTGTCTCAAACACTAGGCCAGATGCCTGCTCAGCTACCCTTGACTTTATTTTTGTTTGAAAGGCAGAGTTACAGAGAGAGAGGTAGAGACAGAGAGAAAAAGATCTTCTGTCCACTGGCTCATTCCTCAAATGACCACAACAGCCAGGCCGGACCAGATGGAAGCTAGGACCCAGGAGCTTCTTCCAGTCTCCCACGTGGGTGCAGGGGTCCAAGTACCTGGACCATCTTCTTCTTTCCCAGGCCATTAGCAAGGAACTGTATTGGAAATGGAGCAGCCAAGACTCGAACTGGTGCCCTTATGGGATGCCAGCACTGCAGGCAGCAGCTTAATCTGCTATGCCACAATGTCAGCCCCATACTTTTGACCTTTATATGATTAACACCTTTAAAAATAGTTCCCAGGATGGGTCTGTGGTGCAGTAGGCTAAGCCACCACCTGCAGCACCAACATTCCATATGGGCACCAGTTCGTGTTCCTGGATGTTCCTCTTCCCATCCAGCTCTCTGCTATGGCCTGGGGAAGCAGTAGAAGATGGCCCAAGTGCTTGGGCCCCTGCACCCATAGGGGAGGCCCTGAGGAAGCTCCTGGCTCCTGGCTTCAGATTGGTCCAGCTCCTTCTATTGCAGACATCTGGGGAGTGCACCAGTGGATAGAAGACCTTTCTCTTTGTCTCTGTCTCCTCTGTCTCTCTCACTCTGTAACTCTACCTCTCAAATAAATAAATAAAAAAATTTTTTTGCCACTTTAATATTTATTTTTTTCAACTTTTTTTTCATTTTTTTTTAACTTTTATTTAATGAATATAAATTTCCAAAGTACGATTTATGGATTACAATGGCTTCCCCCACATACCGTCCCTCCCACCCACTACCCTCCCCTTTCCCACTCCCTCTCCCCTTCCATTCACATCAAGATTCATTTTCGATTATCTTAATATACAGAAGATCAGCTTAGTATACATTAAGTAAGGATTTCAACAGTTTGCTCCCACACAGAAACATAAAGTGAAAAATAATAGATGATTTTTTTTTTAATGATGATGAAATCAGATCAGACCTATTGTCATGTTTAATCCCAGTGAGAGTCAAGTTGGGAGTTGATAATTTCTTTTCTTTTCTTTTTTTTTTTTTTTTTTTTACAGAGGATCAGTTTAGTGTACATTAAGTAAAGATTTCAACAGTTTGCACCCCCATAGAAACACAAAGTGAAATATATTGTTTGGGTACTCATTATAGCATTAAATCTCAATACACAGCACATTAAGGACAGAGATCCTACATGAGGAGTAAGTGCACAGTGACTCCTGTTGTTGACTTTACCAATTGACACTCCTGTCTATGGCATCAGTAATCTCCCTATGCTCCAGTCATGAGTTTCCAAGGCTATGGAAGCCCTCTGAGTTCTCCGATTCTTATCTTGTTTAGACAAGGTCATAGTCAAAGTGGAGGTTCTCTCCTCCCTTCAGAGAAAGGTACCTCCTTCTTTGAAGACCTGTTCTTTCCATTGGGATCTCACTCGCAGAGATCTTTTGCCAGAGTTTAAATAAAATTTTTTTAAAAAGAATTCCCCACCCTACCTCTGCCTTTAAAAAATAGTCCTATTCTTCATTTTATGTTTGATATTTCTTTGTAATTGCTATGAGGTTATGTGCCTTTGGTCAGAATACTACATAGGTGATGTTGTACCCACCTCAGTGCATTGTGTTAGGGGGACAGATGCTGCATCCCTCATCAGTAACGTTACCTTGGATCCCGCAGTCTGGTCCTGCCTGATTAATACACTGTACGGCGACTGCTTTCTTCCTCCCACGCAGCTAAGATGCCATCCAGGGACAGGCACTTAAAGGACCACACGAGCTCTGGTTCCTCATCGAAACATCCTGGTTCATGGCTCGTAACTCTGGACTGTTCCTGGATGTTTGCACAAGCAGGGTTTTGTCAGCTCCAGTACTCTATCTACATTCATCGGTTGATCTGTAGCCTAGCAAATACAAGAGTCCTCCTTTCTCATTTACCTGTCCATCTGTCTGTCTGTCTGTCTGCTATCTGTATGGGTCATGAATTACTATTTTTGGCTTGTCTCTAGATTGTTCTTGTGCTGAATCATGGGGATGCCAAGATGGTGCCTGACATGACGGGGGGCTCCCCTGCCAGCTGGTTGCCCCGGGAAGCCCTAGGCTTGGTTGGAGCACTCCCTTACCTTCTGGCCCAGAGAAACACTATAGCCCAACACCAGCCATGGACCCAGGCGAGCTCCTGGGCCAGCACCTCAGGAGGCTGTGTCCTCTAAGAGTGTCCTCAGGATTCTCAGCGTCCTCCTCTGGCTCTCAGGACCCACTGGCCAGCAGTTTGGCCTTGGAGGGGTGGCCCTGTTTCTTTTCTCCCCTTCGGAGGCCTTTCCCAGCCTCGTCCTCTCCTCCCCTTATTTCTTTCATGGGGTCACTCAAGACTGGTCCAGCAGAAGGCTACTGATGTCCTTGGAGTGACTCTCATTCATTTGGATGCAGGGTGAATTCAGAGCACTGGGCTGCCTTGGCCCACTGCAGGCCCTTGGGCTTGATCTGTGTGTGTGTGTCTGAGCACTGACGCTCACCATCCATGTCTGATTCACAGCACAAGGACCTTGCCTATCCTTGCAAAAGGCTTTTGAGACCTATAACCTCTTCCTAGAGTTAGCTGAACTGTAAGGTCTGAGGGAACAATCCCACGAGATGTCCTCGCTGTTAACACTAATTGCAAGTTTAGGGGGTTCCCACTCAGTTGTGATAATTCACTAGATGGACTCACCGTACTCACTGAAAGCTATTTTACTCATGGGTGCAAAGATACTTACTATAACCAGCCAAGGGAAGACTTGGGTGTGGGCCAGGGTCTACCAGGGGCCCACATGTGGAGCTCTGGTTGTCTCCCTGTGGAGTCATGGGCAGCATTACCTCCTCCCAGCCATGGTGTGCACAGATACACATAGGATATTCTCACCAGGGAGGCTCACGCTGGGCCTTCAGTGTCCAGAGTTTTTACTGGGGCTTGTTTTACATGACCTGACCGATGCTTAGTCTCCAACCCTCCCCAGGAGTCAGGCTAGTATCTCGTCTCCAGTTCCTCCAGAAGTCAGAACTGAGATGTTGTAGCCCACAGGCCCCATCCTGAATCCAACCCTTTAGACTGCGTGGCCACAGAGTAAACAGAGATAACTCCCATCAGGTGGCAAAGTCCAGGGACCCGGAGATCACTTCCCTGGCACCAAGGGGAAAGGCCAGATCTCAACTTGGGTAAGGCTAATTCTCCACTCCGTAATGCCAGGGAGGCCTTCCATTCAGTGTCATCTCTTGTCCTCTGGGTAAGTAGCACATTGTGATGAGGGAGGGACAGACACTTTTTGCACAAATGGTATTGCTCTTCTCACTCCATCCATGAACGCTCCATTCCTCTCTGCTCTTAGTAACAGGTGCACGAGGCAGGGGATGGCCAACATTGAAAGATGGAAAATCTCAGGAGTACAAAGATTGAGGCCAAAGGAATTCAAGAGAAGCCAAGGCTGGAAGACATGTTAGTCTACATGTAAGCTACAAAATTCAGACAGTGAATTTAGTGCGATTAGAAGATAAATTATAGTCTGTGTTTGCCTGTGTCCTTGAGGCATGGTGCGTAGCATCAGCACAGCATAGGAGCACCATCGAGTTAGGGGATGCCAACACTCATGGGTGGCTCAGGAGCAAACGGCAAGAAGCGCTGGATCATCTCAATACAAGCAGGTTCCGAGAGCCATGGTATAGCGAGTGATAGTGTTGCTACCTTCTCTCCTGTGGGGAGATAGGAATTTTGCCAGGGACAGCACTCCGACAATAGAGAACAGAAAAAGTTGGCACTGGATACTCGGAAGGTCCTTCTTGTGTGCATTAAATAATCAACAAATGGAACAAGCTCCTCTCTATTAGTTTAAATACCTACTGGCACACCGCTAAGCTTTATGTGGTCTAATAAATATGTAATATTTTTGATCAAAGATTTATGTAGATAAGAGAGCTTACAGAAATTATTTGCCCTGTGCCCCCCAAATTTAGGAGCAGCCCTGTTTCTGACCCACTGTGTACCTACCCTTTCCCAGCCCCGCAATTAGTCTCCTCTGTGGAGCTTGGTTCATAGTATTGGAGACCAATTGTTAGGTGTTAGGTGAGTTTGTTGAATACAAAACTTTGAACTTGGGAATCACAATTAATAGCTGTAGCCTTTCATCAGATCACCATTTGGGATGGATAATTCTCATTTTGGGCAGTCCAACATCCAGTTCTTCCTGCCTCCTATCAATGCCCCATCTTCTAGGGTTGTCTTTGCTGTTCTGTATGTGTTGAGAGATAGTGACTGTATCACTATGGAAACGAAAGGCGATGTGATTGGCATCAACCAATCAGAGGCTTCCCCTTGGGGATTTACGTCTTGAGCCAGTGTCACAGAAATTTAAAAGACTGCAGGCGATCCCCGTGGCAGCAACGTGCAGTGGAATTTTTACATCCTGCTTCTCAGCCTCGGCACCACCTTGGTTTCTAACCATTTCCCAAGATGCATTTCACCCTCTCCCCATTGCTTTTCTGAGCTCCCAGTATTATAAATCTCCTTGTTCTCTCTTTCTAGGAGAGAGTCCCTATTGGTTTTGTTTCTTATAACAATGAATCCTGTCTAATTAGCATACTATTTATTCCCAGCTTTGGTTTTTTGGTCTTTTAGAGTTTGTTTTTATTTTTATTTTTTTATTTTTTTGTGGCGGGGTGGGGGTGGTTTGTCATCAGGAAAGTTTCTGTCCGCTCAGTTAAGTTTATGCAAATGATAATAATTTAACACCTTGTCTTGAGATCTCAGGATGCACTTACTTAAAAATCCTCCAGAAGCTTGGGAATAGAGTTATAGGAAACTTCACTTTCAGAGGAAAGCTTGTAGAGTGTCCAGCAATCCTAAGCTGGTGACTGTTCAATTTCTCCCGTGTTCGTGAACAGCTTTCTCAGCCACTTCACATCTCTGCTGCTCATGGGAAACACTTTCTAAATACGCCTTACACCATGATGAAATGTTCGGTGCTGTAAATAAAAAGAAATGCAAAGCTCCCAGTGTCCGTTCCTGGCATGGATTTATGCAACGTTCCAAAACCACCGCATGTATTTTTGTTTGGCAAAATAAACTTTACTGCAAGCACAACAAGCTCCAGACAGAATCAAGGAGTAAGCTAGATTTCCTTCCCTTCGCTCGAGCATCATCTGTGAGACAGCGACAGACACTGAGTTCAGAACACAACAGAGAAGCCTTTGACACTGGCAACACGTTGCTGTCTCCACTCTGCTTAGACGGCGGAGGGTACATGAGTGTGTGTTTTTGCAGGTCTAAAAAAAAAAAAAAAAAAAAAAAACCAGTAAGTCGTGTGAAAAATCAATTTGGGTTTATAGATTTATGGCTTCTATGTGGAAGCCTATAAACCCAAAAAGGTGGGGGCGGGGAAGCTGCTGGAAATCAGAGTGGTGCTAGCAAGACTCTCCCTCTTCTGTTTAATTTTTTAAATTATGCTACTCCAGTCTTGGATCAAGTCCCACGTCCTTACTGGCATCTTCCCTACCGCCAGCCTAAAAGGAGTTTTCTGTCTTGTACGTGCTTGAAGCAAGGGTGTTTCTCCCACGGCAAGAGAGGAGGCAAGAGATGCCCTTCTCTGATTGCTTATCCCTGGGACTTGTGAGGCCCACATCTTCACATGGACGGACCTTGTTCTGACCAATTAAAATACACTGGAAGCTCCTCAAAGGCGCAAGCCAGATTTCGCACAGATATTTGTCACTGGATCAGTATTAAATTTCACTTCTGCCCTTTAGGCCTGTTTTACAAATGTGTCACCTGCCGCCACGTTTCCTGCAGAGAAACTCACTTTCTTAATAAACACATTTATTTTAAAAAGGTGCTTTCCTCGGGTGGAAACCACAAAGTGAAGGTAACCTTAAAATAAATACACAAAGTGGCCACCACCACACGGCTGCTTACTCCAGCCGGCCACCCTTGCCTAAGAAGGAACGTGGATGAGCAAGTGCCAAGAACACCCGCTTAGCTCAGAGGGGTTTGGAAGGAGCATTGCAAAGGGCGATCCTTTTTGGCTCAAGGTGGGATGCCTTGTTTTTCAGTCATCCCGGCAATCTAAGCCCATCGCTGGTGGGGCACGGTGGTCCGTGAGGCAGACACGCACTCCCTGCAGAAGCCTAAGAACATGACTTGCACTCCGGGTTCTCACTTCCTAAGTCTGTGCCACTCGCTTCCCGTGGTCTTCTCCAGTCTGCCCTGCACATCTCGCCATGATCTTGGCCTTCCCATGAAAGAAGAGGAGTTCACCAGGTTGCTCTTCCAGCCCGGACTCCAGCTCTGTGATGATCAGGGCGCGGCACCTGCACGCCTGTCTACAGGTCCGACACCAGTCACCGGGGGCGCTAGGCAGCGCTCCCTCACCTTGCCCCGGAAGGCGGATGACGTCAGCCCCCCCTTCACGCAGGAATCGTGTTGAATACCAGCAGGTTTGAGCACGGCTCCACCTCCAGACTTCCCGTTGTTCTCCCGAGGCCCAGTGACTCCTGACACTATTCATGTTAGCTCTCCACAAACAGAAGGGAATTGCGGACAGGCTAAATGTGCGTCAGTGTGTCGGCCCAGTTTCATTAGCTGGAAAAAAGGAACTGTAAAACCACCTTGAAATCCCCAGAAGTAATTTTTTTAGCTTTATAATTTATTTATTTTCACTTTATTTTGAAGGGGGGAGGGAGGGAGAGAGAGAGAGAGAGAGAGAGAGAGAGAGAGAGAGAGAGAGAGATCCTCCATTCACCATCTTGAATTATTCCCCAAACGCTTGCAAGGCTAAAGCTAGGGACCTGGAACTCCATCCCAGTCTCCGGCATGGGTGGCAGGAGCTCAAGCACTTGTACCATCATCTGCTGCCTCCCAGAGTGCGTCAGCAGGAAGCTGGGTCAGAAAAAGACGCGTAGCGACTTGAACTGGCACTGTGACACAGGCTGTGGGCTTATAAGCAGCAGCTTAACCTGCTGTCCCTTTAAATCTAACTTAAAGGAAGGGCAGATTGGCCATGAGCTGATCAGTGCTGGAGCTGGGATACCTGTGTGCTGTTACTTGCTGACACTGAATAAAACAGCGAAGAGCTTTGGGCAGGCCTTGCAGCACAGCGGTCAGGCCACTGCTTCCGATGCTCGCATCTCACACTGGAGTTTCACCTCTGCTTCCCTTCCAACTCCCTGCTCATGTGCACCCTGGGAGACAGCTCAGGTACTTGGGCCCGACACCCATGTGGGAGACCAGGATGGAGTTATTGGCTCCTGGCTTCTGCCTGGCCCAACCCTGACTGCTGTAGTATCTGGGAGTAAATAGGCAGATGGAAGATTCTCTCTCTCTCTCTCTCTCTCTCTCTCTCTCTCCCTCTCTCTGTCTCTCCCTCCCTCCCTCCCTCCCTCTCTCCCCCTGTCTTTCAAATAAACAAAAAAAATTAAATTAAATAAATGCACTTAAAAAGAGTTTTGGGGTTTTGTTTTGGTTTGGGTTTATTTTTTAATTCCCAAGAGGGCATTTGGGCGAATGGGCAAGGACAGCAAAGTGTGGACATGAGAGGACGCAGGGAGGCCGGGGAAGAGGGACCTGTCAGCCAGGCAGGCCGCCGGCCCCTGCAGCTGCTGCAGTTGGCACTTTTGCCTCCAGAGCAGGCAGGAGGGAAGATAAAGCATCCGCCAGTGCCTGCCCTGAGTTAGGCTCGTGAACTTGGGGTGCCTCTCCTGCACCCCGAGAGGCTCAGCTTGGTTTCTGAGCGCTTCCCAGCATCATCAGGTTCGGTTCCCTTCCCTGCTCTCTCCACGCACGTCTCTACCGAATCTCATCTCAGGGTGCTCTGAGCTCATGACGTTGCTATCAGAAACAATCGTGCTGCTGCTCTCCTCATTTACATTCACATTTCTGACCTTCTCCCCACCGGCTGGTAGTCATCTCTGTAGGGAGGGAGGAGGGGCCGTTCAAACGATGACACAGGGGTTACAACAGGCGTGCAGAGAGAAAGAGAGCGACTTGAGCATCTGGCATTTAAAATAGGATTTTGCCTGAAGGTACAGCATCCAAAGCCAGCAATAGAATTTACATTTCCTTCGTCTCCTCCCGGGGACCCTGTAGAGCCTGGCCTGGCCACCTGCCACTTCTCGGCAAGGCCAGAGAGGAGAGAGGAGAGGCCTGCCCCACCCACCCTATGGAAACTCGGGGCAAGAAAGGAGGAAGGGGAGAGTAGGTGCCAACACCCTCATGGTCTCCCCTGCCCCCTCGAGGAGGAGGCTGGAGGCAGCTCTAGAAATATCCAGCAGGTTGACAGCTGGACAGCAGAGGGGCACCTGCCCTGCCTCCTGGCCGTGGCTTAGCCACAGCACGACAGGGCTCAGCAGATGGAGGGGGGACGTGGCTCCACGTGGCCCCTATGAAGCCAGGAGACTCCACATGTATCTGAGTTTTCGGGGCAGGCAAGGGACAGCTGGCATGGGGGTCAGCGGGCCAGCCCCGGGCCCTGCAGGGCAAGCAGTGAAGGACCCGACCGGCCGAGGCCAGGCAGGGAGTGCAGCACAAACTCTGCCAGATCCGTGGTGCGGGAGAAAGCAGAAGCGAGGCTGGGCTGCGGCACAGCGGTCCAGCACCGAGCCTGGGCCAAGCCAAGGGAACAGATGGTCACTTAGCAGATGGAGCAACCGTGTGGCCGAGACACATCCTGGGAGAGACTCTAGAAGCCGGGGACCCAACACGGGCTGCCCTCCTTTCGTGGATTCCTCAAGGGCTCACGGTCCCAGCAGTGCCCTGGAAAAGGAGGGAGAGGGAGAGGGAGAGGTGAGGGTGAAGGTGAGTGGCCCCTGGCCGGAAAGGCATGGCGCGGGGTGTGTCTGTGCGGATGTTTCCAGAAGACGTTAGCACAGGAGTCCGAGTGGACAAGACTGGAAATCCTGGCCTCAGTGTGGGCGGCACCACCCAAACGGCCGGCTGCAGACTGGGAGAGAACTAAATCAGAAGACAAAGCCCCGCTCCCCGCCACCCCAGAACTGGAGCACGCTCGTCTCCTGCCTGGGACGTCGCAAGTCCAGGCTGCCCCGCCCTGGCCCTCCAGGGTTCACATCAGTGGAACCAGGGGCTTCCCAGGCTCAAAAATCCCCATAGACTTCCCTCGTTCATGGGGCTTGGACTGAGCCAGAGCCATACGATTGTCAACCCAGGGTCCTCAACGGGCAGACGCCCTGTGTTGGGATTTCTCACCCATTGACTTACAAATCCTACTGCTTCTGTCTCTTTGGGGCACCCTGACTCATACTGGAGGGGGAGGGGAGAGAAAGAGGAGGAATAGTTCTGAGGTTCCCACTGTTTTCACATGAAGAAGTCGGGTCAGTTCTTGGCCAAGCGGTGCAGACACCACTCGGGACTCCCGCATTGCATATTAGAGTACCTGGGTTCAAGTCCTGGCTCTGCTCTCCATCCCAGCTTCCTGCTAATGAAACCCTGGCAGGCAGCAGGTGATGGTCCAAGCACTTGGGTCCTGCCACCCACCTGGGAAACCTGGATTCAGTTCTGGGCTCCTGGCTTCAGCCTGGTCCAGGCCTGGTTGTTGCTGGCATTTGGGGAATGAACCAACTAATAGAGGCTCTCTTTCACTTTCTTGCTCTCCTTCTCCTCATCTCTCTGCTCCTCAAATAAATAAAAAAAAATTTTTAAAGATGTATTTATTTTACTTGAAAGTCAGTGTTTCACAGAGAGAGGAGAGGCAGAGAGAGAGAGAGGTCTTCCATCCGATGGCTCACTCCCCAACTGGCCACAACCGCCGGAGCTGTGCTAATCTGAAGCCAGAAGCCAGGAGCTTCTTCCGGGTCTCCCACATGGGTGCAGGGGCCCAAGGACTTGGACCATCTTCTACTGCTTTCCCAGGCCACAGCAGAGAGCTGGACAGGAAGTGGAGCAGCTGGGTCTCGAACTGGCACCCATATGGGATGCTGGCCACAGCGCCGGCCCCAATAAAAAAATCTTTTTTAAAAGTGTTAAAATTATTGCATCATATTTGGATTACCCGATCAGACTGAAGTTCACTGGTTTTATCATGACCGAGGGACTGGAGCTCCTGAGGAACCACCATTTTATCTGAACATTTGAGGGCAGCATCTGCGATTCTGTCGTCCTGCACACAAGTTGTCCTTGAACTTGGCTTCAATTGTTGCCCCTTTCAGAAGCATCATCTTTATCTCTACAACTCAAAGGGATTGCTGTGACCCCTTATGTCACACCCCAGCCCCTCGTGTATGGACAGCCCGCCTGTCCCACTCGTCACCAGGGATGGGACTCCAGGCATCCCTGCTCCACCCCTTCATCATGGAGGGATTTGAACGCTGACCTGATAATGGGCATCTTGGAGCTAACTGCACACACACAGACGAATGCCAGGTGTCGGACCAAATGCTTTGCCTTACAATCACTTTCGGTCCTCCTGCGGACCAAATGAGGGAGGCACCAATTGGATCGACACATCCAAGTAAGAAAACCAAGGCTTAGCAAGCTTAATGACCCTACAGAACAAGCAGTAGAGCCAGACTGAACCCAGGTCATCAGGCTCATGGCTCTTAACCACTGCACAGCTTCCTCTCAGCTACCCCAAGGCCTTGACCTAGGAAGTGGCTGCTCTGTCTTCTTGGACTTGACCCCTGGACAGGGTCAGCTCCTTCCCGCCAGGCTCATCCCCCTGCTGCATTTCCCAGCTGCTTTCTCATCCCCCAGCACCTGTAGCTGAGGTCCCTGCATGGCGTGTACGTGTACCCTTTGTGACATACCTTCACCTCGCAGTCACCACTCAGGTCTTTGATGTCACCTCCTGGGTGGAAGAACCTTCTGGTCCTCCCCAAAGCCATGTGTGTGTTCCTGTGTTGTTGGTCTGTGGCTAGAAATTTCCCTGGGAAACGTCATTATGTATTCACAGAGCCATCACCTGAGCCGGATTGGGAGCTCCTTGCTGGCAGGTTCATACATCTTCACCTGGGAGGAATAGTTCTGAGGTTCCCACTCTTTTCACATGAAGAAGTCGGGCCAGTTCTTGGCCAAGCAGTGCAGACGCCACTCGGTACTCCCGCATTGCATATTAGAGTACCTGGGTTCAAGTCCTGACAGAGGCCAGAAAGCAGAAACAACAGGTGAGGCCAAGTGCTGCTAATTACACCATTCAGGGGAGACGCTGATTCAAGACTGTGTTACAAGGGGCACAGGCAAGGGGCAGGGCATCCATTTGCTGGAGCACATCTTGGTTTTTAGGCTGTAATAGCCATCCCCTCAGCCAGACTCAACTATAGAGCATGCAGTCCATATGCATAAGTAAAGACACAATAAGTACAACCAAACTGCTATCTTAAAGCTTGCCAACAACCTCCGAGGCTCAATTTCCAGCCCCTCCCCCCTTGGCCTGTTAACCATGACTTTCTCATTTGCCTTTTTAAAGAAATCGGGCTTTGCACTGCTTTTGATTTAGAGCCATCAGAAAGTCTGTTAAATTTGCCAATGATTCCAGTTGCTGGAGAGAGAGGTGGGGGAGTAGAGAAAGGCAAGGGAAGCAAAAGTGAGGATTATTGCTGAGCAGGAAAATCAACCAAAGGCCCCTGAATCCTTGAAATCAGCCCACAGAGCGAGGAGTTAAGCTTCCATGCAGTGCTTAGCCTTAACTTTGGCTTCTGCATATTTCCTGTTATGTTTGTCTCCACCTCCAGAATTCTGCGTTGCTATGACATCTGTGATATACCAGCAAGACATAAAGTGCACCAGGATAGCTCCCAGGAGGGTGCCAACAGCCTGCAAGACTTCGTTCCAATCTGCATTCCGCTCCGCCAGGTGACGGTGACCTTCTCTGCAGAGAAGAGAGAGGAGAGAGAGTCCTGGTAGAGGAGAGAGAGGCTCCATAAATTTTTGAAGTTCCAGTGAGTTGGCAACCAAATCCCAGGGAAGTCTGTTGGCACTGCTGCAGCACAGTTTCCACCATGCCCCTTTGAGGAGACTTCTTGGCAGGAGTTGAAGATGGCCACTGCAGTGTGCCCAGGGCCACGAGGCCAAGCCCCGCGACATCCTGTCAGACTCCAGGAGCAGTCAGCTGGGGAGGGGAATCAGAGCCTCCCAAAGCCACAGGAATGCTACACAGTGGAGAGTTTTCGCCGCAAGGGCTTTGGTGCCCCATGATGGGAGGTGGCGTGGAGGATGTTGGAGGAATCTTAGTTGAAGAATCATGAATGACAGAGGCGGGCATTTGGCACAGCCAAGAAAAACCCCATTTGGGACATCAGCATCTTCTATCAGTGTGCCTAGGTTGGAGTCCTCGCTCCTGATGCCAGCTTCCTGCTAATACACACCCTGTGATCAGTTCAAGCACTTCGGCCCCTGCCAGTGCGCTGAGTTCTGGGCTCCTGGCTTCTGCCTTCCCAGCCCAGACTGCTGTGAGCATTTGCGTTGTGGACCAGCAAATGGAAGATGTCTGTCTACCTGCCTCGCTCTCTGCCTTTCAAATAAACAATAATGATGAAATCATGAAGAACAGAAGTGAGTGGTCCTTGGAAGCCATATACCCAAGCACGAGGAATAAATCCTCCGTGTTGAGATGGTGCCAACAGTTTGTTCCCCTCAGGCGGCAGGGAGCCTTCTTGGGTTTGAATATTTGCTTGGAGCTTGCAACACCTTGTTCAGCGGCATTGGAGCAGGCAGCCGCTCAGTGGGTGTTTAAAGATAACAATGCCCCCACGCTTTGTCCTTTCTTTGGTGTTAATGGACGAGAGCAAGCTGCAGCTTCTTAAATAAAACAGCAGCCTTTTGTGACCTCCTTCCTCCCAGTCCTCTCTGGCACCAACTCAGTTATTCACTCGGTGCTGTAAGGAAGGTTTTAGATTTGACTCAAACAGTCATCCCCCGCCCCACCCCCACATACACGATAGAAAAGGAGAAGAATCAAAGACATTTAAATAATCACAATTTCTCAAAGCAGAACAGACGCTTTTTATTTTAGACCTTCAGTGCAAGGGGATTAGCATTTTCCTTAGAAAACACTGATTTTTGAGGATGGAAGTTGAATTCCAGCTTGGCCGCCCGGTATGGAATCGTTTTTGAAGCCTTACCTCTGCGGATTCATGATTCCCCTGCTGTATGTAGCTGTGCGTCTGACCCCAGGTGTTTGTTCCCAGATCACGTAGCTAACGTCCTCGGGAAAGGAGTGGCGTGGGGAGGCTTGGGTGTCTTGATGATCCGTCTCAGAGCCTCCGCTGAGACCACGGCTGCACGTGCGCCATCGTCACCGGCTCTTCCTGTCCTCTGCTTGTGGCTTCCCTCATGCCTGGCCTTGCTCCAAGGTCAGTGCCAAGGACTTTGCCTTCTTTAGGTGCATCTGTGTTTTGAAAGCAGGATTCTTATCCAGAGGAACAAAAGGCAATTGTCCAGAAATGTATTTAACTATAAAATAATGTGTTGGTAGGAAAACCACAGGTCAAGGGCTCAGGGGGAAAGAGAATACCCGCCTCCCTTTCCTCATCCCAGTCCTTCTCCTCTGGGGAGCTCCTTTTGACCATTTTTGTGTTTGTAAATCACAAGGAAGTAGCCCCATAACTAAATAACGCGATACATCTGATTTCTTGGTTTATCTCTTTAGGCAGTAGCTGTTGACTTTTCCCCCATGAAAATGAATTTGGTTCATCTTTTCTCCTCTCCCTTTTTTATTAAATCTATGGGTATTATATTTTTATCTTCTGGTTCTTGTGTGAGTCAGCTCTGGAAATAAACGAAGACTAACCAGATAAGAAAAGCGAAGGCTATGTACCCAGAGCTTGCGACAGCAAGGGAGCCAGCTGCCCACCCTTGCTCGCCTTTGGCAGAGTCTCAGCGTCAGGCAGGAGAGTGAGAGTTTCATGGACAAAAGGGGAGGCTTCAGTTAAGGTCTGGCTGGAGGCTGTAAGCAGAAAGCAGGCTAGAAGCAGAGGGTCCTGGGTGAGAAGCTACAGGTGCGTATGTGGCTGCTTCTGGTTGATCCTGACTTGGATGCTGTCATCCATCAGTCAAGCGCTGGCCATGTAGGACTGCCTGTCACACATACCGGTACTTAGCTTCCTGGGTTGTGGCTGTTGATAGTGATCTGACTTCCTGCAGGTCTGACTTAAGCAGCCTGGCTCTCCGTGTTGCTCATGGAGCTGAAGGCTTGGTTTCCTGGGCAGGTTGATTCAGGTTCTGGGTCGAAGTTCTATCTCTGTATGTGTTCAGGCTGTATCCCCAATCTATCACAGCTTAATACCTTTAAATAATAGAATTGAACTTCTGTTTCCAGAGCTTTCAACTGTAAACTTCGTGTTGTATGTATTTCTTCCCATTCTCTAAGATCCCACCAGCATGACTAGTTTCCCTCCCTCTACCTCTTACTCCTGGCCACCAAACCACTAATTTTACTTGAAGATTTATAATATTACTATCTCTTTTCAGTAAGTACAAATAATCCATGATGTGTCTAAGTCAGTTTTGAGAATCAAAGGCTGATAAACAACATAATTATATAATAGAAATAGAAATTTTTAAATGTAAATATTATTAGTAATTTGAAAAATTATAGGATTCCATCCATAGAGCAGGAACAGTGATTCTATGTCCCAAAAACTAACTCACTGGAAGCATGATATTTTAGGCAATTGATTCTCTTTTATTAAACTCACAATTTTTTTTCCACACAGGCGTGCATGTCAGATAAATGTTCTTAGTCTTGATTATCTGAAAATATCAGTTCTTCATCTCACACTTGATTGGTAGCCTGGCTGGGTATTTGATTCTAATTGTAGACTTGGGACTTTGAGGACATGGCCCTGTTGAAATCTGCTTTGCAGCACTGCGGATAAAATCATCTGATACCAATCTGATGTTCATTCCTTTATATGTAGTTTGCTTTGTTCCTTCTAGGAGGTTTCCGGATTGTCTCTCTGTCTTCGCTGCTCTGTGTTTTCACAGAGATGTGTGCTACGGACTGAGTGTTTGTGTCCTCCCAAGAGGAATGACTTCAGTGTGTCTGCCTTCCCCTCATTCCCAACGCCAGGGTCAATGTCGAGGTCTCATTCACGTTTCTGAGGTCTCCCTGTGGTGACATATATCAGTATTTTTAATTCGTGAATAGTACTTTCTTGTTTGATGATACCACTTTATGTTCATCCACGCACCAGTTGATGGATGTTGTGATTGTGCCAAGTTTTGGGCTATAATGAAGGATGCTGTACGCACATTCATGTGTGAAGTCTTTTCTGTGGACGTATGTGTTCATTTTCTTGGGCAGATTTCTTGGGGTATATTTTCTGGGTATGTTTATGTTTAACCTTTTCAAAGAATATTTATTTATTTATTTGAAAGGCAGAACAACAGAGAGAAATCTTCCATCTACTGATTCACTCCCCAAACAGCTGCAGCAGCCAGGGCTGGCCCAGGCCGAAGCCAGGAGCCAGGAACTCCATCCTGGTCTACCATATGGGTGGCAGAGGTCTACACTCTTGGGCTGCCTTCCATTGCTTTCCTGGGCACATTAGCAAGAAGCTGGATCAGAAGTAAAGTAGTTGGAACGTGATCAGCATTCTTATATGGAATGCAAGGAGCTTAATACACTGCACCACAACACCCAGCACTCATATTTAACTTTTTAGCAAGCTACACTGTTTTCCAAACTAGTTGTCCTATTTTATATTCTCACCAGCCATGCATGAGGGACCTAGGTCCCCTCTAAGTATTTTATACTGTCTTATTTATTATAGCCATCCTTGTGATATGAAGTGGTATCTCAATGTGATTTTAATTTCCATGTTTTTAATGTTTAACAGTATTGAACATCTTTACATGTGTTGCTTGGCCATTTGTGTGTTGTCTTTGATGAAGTCTATATTCAAGCATTTTGGCCATTTTTAAAAAGATTTATTGATTTTATTTGAAAAACAGAGTTATATATATAGAGAGAAGAAGAGACAAGGAGAGTGGCAGAGTTAGCTTCCATCCACTGTTCACTCCCCAAGTAGCCCCAATGGCCAGGACTGAGCCAAGCCAAAGCTAGGAGGCTGGAACTCCATCTAGGTCTTCCATACATAGGTGCAAGGAACCCAAGTACTTGGGTCATCCTCTACTGCTTTCCCAGGAGCATCAGCAGGGAGCTGGATCAGAAGTGGAAAAGCCAGCACTCATATGGTATGCCAGCATCGCAGACAGAAGCTTAACCAGCTGTGCTACAACACCAGCCCCTATTTTGTGCATTTGTAATTGGATTGTTTGACTTCTTATTGAGTTGTCAGAGTTCTTCTTAGATTCTGGATACAAGTCATCTGTTAGACAGTTGGCATGCATGTCCACAAATACCATAGCAACCTGTTAAGTCCTACAGATCAGAAATGCACCAGTCACCCATGCAAGAAGCTGTGGCACACAGAACAAAGTGCAGCTCCCTGTGCTGGGTGAGGCCCTAGGAGACTTCACCTGGGAGGTAACAGCTGAGAGAGGCCTTGGTTTTCCCCAGATGAGCTGAAGAAGCTCATTCAGGCCAAGGAAGAACATGGGTAGAAGCAGCAAGGCTGGAAAGCCAGAGAGCCAGCGCCTTGCAGAAGTGGCCGGAGCAAAACACAAGGATGGAGGAGCAGAGGTGCAGCCTAGTCTCAGGAAACTGTTAGGCGTGGCTGAAGGTAGGAGGGGTCTTTAGACCACGGGCTTTGCCCCATCCCTGTTCAATCCTAAGAATGTTCTCTTCTGGTAGGGAGGGGGAAGGAGAGGCAACAGCCCACACAAATCTGTGGCTCCCACGGGAGCAGTAAGTAGAAGACACCCTCCCATTGTGAGTCACCAGTCTCATCTCCAGACACAAATGACAAAACATTTTCATTGTTGTTTTTTCCACTGCTCACTTGGAACCTGAAAGGTCTGAGGATTAAGTGACGCCATAATGCTGCCTGGCCACAGCGTGAAATTGACCTCAACACCTGTTCCTGCTTCTGGCTCTGTGCTCTCCCCTTCCTCCTTCTCAAAGGCTGCTGGGTATTTTTTTAAAGATTTATTTTATTTATTTGAAAGAGTTACAGAGAGAGGTAGACATTGGCTGGTTCACTTCCTAGATGGCCACAGTGGCTGGAGCTGAAAGGATCCAATGCCAGGAGCCAGGAGCTTCTTCCGGGTCTCCCACCTGGGTGCAGAGGCCCAAGAATTTGGGCCATCTTCTACTGCTTTCCCAGGCCATAGCAGAGAGCTGGACCAGAAGAGGAGCAGCCAGGACTCGAACCAGTGGCCATATGGGATGCTGGCACTTCAGGGCAGGGCTTTAACCTGCTGCACCACAGTGCCAGCAGCTGGATATTTTTTAAAACTTGCCTTTGACTCTGGCCTCAGAGTCAGCCCTAAAGGCATTCAGATCTGGCTGAAAAGCCCATGAGAGTATTTCAGGCATGGAAAGCCAAGACACTCTGGCAAAAGATCTCTGTGAGTGAGATCTCAGTGGAAAGAACAGGTCTTCAAAGAAGGAGGTACCTTTCTCTGAAGGGAGGAGAGAACCTCCACTTTGACTATGACCTTGTCTAAACAAGATAAGAGTCGGAGAACTCAGAGGGCTTCCATAGCCTTGGAAACTCATGACTGGAGCATAGGGAGATTACTGATGCCATAGACAGGAGTGTCAATTGGTAAAGTCAACAACAGGAGTCACTGTGCACTTACTCCTCATGTAGGATCTCTGTCCTTAATGTGCTGTGCATTGAGATTTAATGCTATAACAAGTACTCAAATAATATATTTCACTTTGTGTTTCTATGGGGGTGCAAACTGTTGAAATCTTTACTTAATGCATACTAAACTGATCCTCTGTAAAAAAAAAAAAAAAAAAAGAAAAAAGAAAAGAAAAGAAACTATCAACTCCCAACTTGACTCTCACTGGGATTAAACATGACAATAGGTCTGATCTGATTTCATCATCATTAAAAAAAAAATCATCTATTATTTTTCACTTTATGTTTCTGTGTGGGAGCAAACTGTTGAAATCCTTACTTAATGTATACTAAGCTGATCTTCTGTATATTAAGATAATCGAAAATGAATCTTGATGTGAATGGAAGGGGAGAGGGAGTGGGAAAGGGGAGGGTTGTGGGTGGGAGGGACGGTATGGGGGGGAAGCCATAGTAATCCATTATTCGTACTTTGGAAACGTATATTCATTAAATAAAAGTTAAAAAAAAAAAAAGATAAAACTTGCCTTTGACTCTGAAGCCTTCCTACCGATGGCCGCTGTGGGCCACGCTGGCCACAGAGGAGATGATCTTTTGTTTTTGGGTAATTTGCACCTGGCTCAAATCCATCTAATATGGAACTGGATTTGTGTCATGTGTGAACCCTTCAGATCACGTCTGCTCGGAAAGGAGGTTGACCCCACTGTGCCTCCATCACAGCAGCCTCCCTGAATGCCACCGGAGTCCTCGTTCTAGATTCTTCCAACAGAGTTCAGCTTCCCAAACAGCAGCCCAAGCATTGGCCTTCACTGGTATCTATTCAGGGTCCCGGAGCAGTGTACAACCTTCACGCTGCTCAGCAAAGCTCCCATGTCTGGGTAGCTCTGGACACACAATGCTGAGATGTGGCCCGAGCGATGGAGGTAAAGAGAGGGGTTAGGGGAATGTCAGGTGCATCCTTCTTCTTTGGCTCTTGTAAAGACTTTGAGTAGAGGCAGAGCAAAGGATTTACTGACTAAAGAGTTTCTTAAGTATTGAGAATGTGGTTAACTGGCCAAGACACACCCATGCCAGCCTCTCTCTTCCTCAGGATCTCCTGGAGAGAAGCTGATGAGCTGAGATCCTCACTGACCCATGCTCCTTTGCAGGTGGAGGCAGCCAGCGCCACAATTCTGTGCCAGTGAGATAGAACAAGGATGGTGGCATTTTGGGCAAAAATGTTTCCTTTACAAATGAAACAAGAGAGGCATTGGAGGAAATGTTCTTGTACTGAGAGTTCTTCTTCCTCTATGGCTTTCCCTTTTGCAATTCTGTTGCAATGCCATTCTGTAATCATGAGACCTCGAGCACAGGGATGGCAAAACAACTCATAGAGGATGACAGAGAAGGAATGGTAGGAAGAACCCAAATCTGGAGCAGGCCACACAGCAGACTCATAGAATGACAAACACTCTAAAAGCACTCCGACCTCAGAATCAGCCCTTAAGGCAATCGGATCTGGCTGAAAAGCCCATGAGAGCATTTCAGGCATGGAAAGCCAAGACACTGTGGCAAAAAATGACCTACATGAAGGATCTCTGTGAGTGAGACCCTGCTGGAAAGAAAGGGCCATAAAAGAGGGAGTACTTTTCTCTGAGGGGAGGAGAGAACTTCCACTTTGATTATGGCCCTGTCTAAATAATGTCGGAGTTTGTGGACTCAAAAGGATTCCATGGCCTTGGCAGCTCATGAAAAGAACCTTGGGTGATCAGTGATGTCATAAATAAGAGTGTCAACTGTTGAATCAACAACAGGAGTTGTTGTGTGCACTTACTCCCCATGTAGGACTTCTGTCCTTAATGAGTTGTACTATGAGAATTAATGGTAAAACTAATCTTCAAACAGTAGTTTATACTTCATGCGTCCATGTGGGTGCAAACTGTTGAAATCTTTACTTAGTATAGAGTTGGTCTTCTGTATATAAAGAGAAGTAAAAATGAATCTTAATGAAAAATGGGTTGGGAGAGGGAGTATGAGGTGGGATAGGAGTGGGGGTGGGAGGGTAGGTATTGGGGGAAAAACCACTATATTCCTAAAGCTGTACCTATGAAACTTGTATTTATTAAATAAAAGCTAAAATAAATAAATAAATAAATAAGAAAAAGAACCCAGATCCTTGAAGCTGAACTGCAAGCCCAGCTCCCGCCTGGATTCTTCCAGACATTGCACGAGGTGAGAGAGCCGGTGCCTTCCTCCTATAAGCCATGCTTGATAGAGATTTTGGACGCCTGTGGCCAAATTCACCCTGGATGGTATGGACCTGACTTCTTCCACTTCCTCCTCACCTCTGCACTTCGCTTTTAATGACATGGAAATATATAGCACTCTGCTGGGCCCTGCCCAGAAAATCAATTAAGCTTAAAAAAAAAAAAGAACTCACAAACCCACAGCTGCACTTCCAGTAAAGTACCCTAGCGGCGGATGATGACATGGGTGACAAGGCTGGGAGAGCAGGGAGAAGGCGGGTGTGGCTCAGGTCCCCACTGTGCAAGCGGCCTTCGCCTGACGCAAGGACCAGTGTCTGGTTGTCCGCTCCCTGCTGAATGGGCTTAACAGTGACTGGGCACAACTACGCCTTGTGCAGAGGTGAGGAAAGGTGCTTCGGGAAGGGAGGGGAGAAGGAAGGAGGGAAGAGGAATGAGGCAGGCGGGAGGGATGGAGGGAGTGAAGGCGGGGTGAGGTCAACACGAAAGTGAAGACTTGGAGGCTGCCGGGATGTGGAAGTGGCGCGGAGCTGCAAACAGCCCCGAGGTGCGGTCAGAAGCTCAGGCCCCCGGGCCCGCTGGGAGGCTTGAAGGCAGCACAGGGAGGAGCAGGAGGTGAAATCTGTCCGTGTCTCAAGAGCTAGCTTACCAGATCTGTGGGGCTAGGCAGGCAGAAGCAGAGAAAACAGACACCCGTGAGAAGCGAGGCAGGTGCAGCCGGAGCCCGGAAGGCACAGCCCTCTGGCGCAGAGCCCCGGCGTCCCCTGGAGCCCCCACCGTTTGACCTCCCCGCCCCCCACGGCTGATTTGGAGAATGAACGGGTAGAAAACCCTGGCGCAGCGTGGATGGTGAGGTGCAAGCTGAGCTGGAAACAATGTGGCCGATGAATCAGAGCTAAGGAGAGGGAATTGAAAGCCACCAGACGGTGGGCATTGTGTCAGCGATAGTCTAGGGGTGGCTTGGGGTCGCAGTAGCTGGAGCCTCTGTCACCGAAGCTGACTGCTGCTGACTTTCATATAAATGCTGCAACCCCGGGGGCATGGCTGGTGGTCCTGGAGCCGCAGCTGCCGGAACAAAATACCAGGCTGGGTGCCATAAACAACAGAAGGGTATTTGCTCACTGTTCAAGGTCGCAAATTCACAAGTTCAAGGTCAAAGGGTCAGCAGCTTGGCTTTCTTCTGAGACCTGTCTCCTTGTGGCTGTGTCCCACCTGGGTGTGTTCTGACCTCTTATTAGGACATGGGTCAGATTAGATTCAGACTCACTGTGACCTCATTTTACCTTGATCCCTTCTAGAAAGGTCCAAATGGAGTCATGATCCGAGGTATCCGGGCTTAGGATTCCCCATGTGAATTTGGGTGGGCACGTTTCAGCCCCTGTCCCTACTAGAACACATTATCACAAGCTTCGTGTCTTAAAGCAACA
The DNA here is from genome assembly GCF_964237555.1 of Oryctolagus cuniculus. Taxonomy (NCBI): domain Eukaryota; kingdom Metazoa; phylum Chordata; class Mammalia; order Lagomorpha; family Leporidae; genus Oryctolagus; species Oryctolagus cuniculus. The sequence goes on along the minus strand of NC_091441.1, from coordinate 20,345,941 downwards.
CAAACGTATCCTTTTAGGATTCTAGAAGACAGAAGTCCAAAATAGGCTCCATTGGGCCAAAATCAAGGTGCAGGCAGGGCGGCCTTCCTTCCAGAACCCTCTGGAGAACATTGGCTTCCTATTTTGCTCCAGAAGCAGCCTCATTCCCCAGCCCGTGGACCCTGCCTTCAACTCCTCACCTTGCACGACTGTGACAGACACTCGGATTCTGTAGTTAAGTCTCCCTTGCCCCTCTCATATGCATATAAGGACACTTGTGTTGACATTTAGGGTCCACCCAAAAGCCCCGGATAACCTCCCCACCTCAAAATCCCAATCTTCATCACCCTGCCAAGTCCCTTTTGCCATAAGAGGTAGGTGATGGATCCTGGATTGGGGTGATTAGGACGTGGGCATCCTCGGGGGAGTTCTGTTAGTCAGCCGGTTGCACCGCTTAAACCTGCTCCTGCCCTGACACTTCTACGTCGTATCAGACTTCCCCGAGGCCTGTGCATGCAATGATTCCAGAGTTGCGTCTAGCTGTGAGCCTGGGGACTGGTCTTGAAGAGGAACTTCCAAACATTACACCTACAGACACCACGTAGCAGGGGGCCGGAAGCCCGTGCCTCCCCTCGCCTGAGTCTCCGGCCAGCCAGGCTGCCCAGCTAGCACCTGAAGCGTGAAGGAGACCTCTGCTGCAGACACCGCCCCCTCTCTGGACTTCAGGCACCACCGCTGGCAGGAAAAGGCATGCAGTGGATGGGATACATTTCTGTGACTGCAGGCATCCCTGGCTTTCGTATCCTTGACCATAATGTTATTTGTCGTGGGAACTATCTCACAAACTTCAAAAAAAATAAGGTTTATTTTCTATTAAAAAAAAATGACCCAAGGTTTCATTAAACACCGCTGGGGACTGTGCCGGTACAGCTGGCTCCCTAAACTGGCCGGGTGACAGCACAGCTGGCATTGCTGATGCCTTCTCAGATGTGATGACGTGTGATGTATGCGTGGGGTCTGGTGACTTAGTAAGTACTGTTCCTGCAGGACCTAACCCTTATGAGATCTAAGTGGTGTAGGAAGATCTTTTAAGGGCCCTTATAGATCAGTCACCCTGTAGATCTCCCAGAGACATCCCCGTGATTAAAAAGTAATGCGGAGGCCGGCGCCATGGCTCACTTGGTTAATCCTCCGCCTGCGGCACCGGCATCCCATATGGGCACTGGGTTCTAGTCCCAGCTGCTCCTCTTGCATATGCGAGCTGGTTCTAGTCCCAGCTGCTCCTCTTCCAGTCCAGCTCTCTGCTGTGGCCTGGGAAGGCAGTGGAGGATGGCCCAAGTGCTTGGGTTCCTGCAGCCGCATGGGAGACCAGGAGCTCCTGGCTTTGGATCAGCGTAGCTCGGCTGTAGTGGCCATTTAGGGGGTGAACCAACAGAAGGAAGACCTTTCTCTCTGTCTCTCTCACTGTCTAACTCTGCCTGTCAAAACACACACACACACACAAGTGCTAATGGTTCTTCATTGATGTGGCTCTTTCTGTTTTCTTTGATGAACACACCTGTGGTCCCTTTCAGTGTGGAAATTCATGACCTTCGGTACTTTAATTGATTTTTGTCTAATGCCTTATTTTCCTTGTAGAACTTCTACATTTAGGACCAAGCATTCTCTTTTCGTATCATGAATCCCTGTTCACAATGTTTTCAAATGCACAAAATAAAATGCATGGCTTTATAAAGGATAACACTGCTCCTGGAATACAACTGAGAAAATATTGTGAAATGAATTCATCATATATTCATACATGTGCCTAAATAACAAGACCAGCAGCCAGTTTAGCAACTAGCATTTTTCAAGTGGAGGACGGCCCAAGTACTTGGGCGCCTGCACCCACATGGGAGACCAGGAAGAAGCACCTGGCTCCTGGCTTCCAATCGGCGCAGCACTGGCCATAGCGGCAATTTAGGGAGTGAACCAATGGAAGGAAGACCTTTCTCTCTGTCTCTCTCTCTCACTAACTCTACCTGTCAAATAAATTTAAAAAAAGTAATGCAGAAAAGCAGTACTGGGAGAAGTGTTGCTTGTCCCTACAGGTTCAGTGGCACACTCTAGCAGTCATCCTGGAGCACTGAGAATGTGGCACCCTGCTGACTCAGCATCAGAAGACTTTCCCACTGAGTTGCTCCCCAGACGTCTACAATGGCCAGGGCTGGGCAAGGCCAAAGCCAGGAGCCCAGAACTTAACCCAGGGACCCACATGCCTGAGCCATCACCTGCTGCTTCCCAGGGTGCAGGCAGTGACAGAGGAGCTAGAACTCAAACCAGCTTGCTGCTCGTTGTGGCGGAACACAGCCTCGGATACGTGTGGTCCAACACAAAATCCACTGTGAAGAAAGCGTCCTTTATCTGCAAAACCCAATGATAGCAACCAGCCCCCACGTCGGTATGAAGCACTTGAAATGCAGGTTGTGTGACCGAGGAAGGAAATCTTCAAATTGCAGTTCATTGTAATAAATGTAAATTTAACTAACCACGTGCAGCAAGTAGCTACCTTATTAGACAACCTGGCACTGGTAGCTTTCAGAGAAAGAGCTCAGGAGAAGTCATTTTTGAGCCTTTACATTCCAAGGATATTGTCATTCTATCCTCGCACAACACTGGTAGTTTGGCTGAGAACATAAGGCTGGGTTAGAATAACTTGACCTTAAAATTGTGAAGGCAACCTCCCCATCTCCCCAGCGTCCAGTCCTGATTTTGAGAGCATACGATTCCTCATTTCCTGGTTGTGATCTGCTTCTCCCCTGAACGTTTTAAGGTCTCATCTTTGTTGCGTTTTCCTACTTCCTGTTGCAGTGCCTTTTCTGGGGGGCCTACTTTCATCCACCAGTCTGGTAGCTCAATGAGCTCTTTGATCTGGAAATTCATGGCTTTAAGTTCTGAGACATTTTCTCCAGTATTTCACTGAAAATTTCTTCCCTTTGTTTTTCTCTATCCTATTTCCTAGTATTCCTGTTGTTCAGATAGTAGGCATCCAGTACCAACCTATTTTTCTTAAATTTTTATCTCTCTCTCTCTCTTTTTTTTTTTCATCTTTTTTTTTTTTTTTTTTTTTTTGCTTTGCTTCCTGGGAAATTTTTCAGTGCTGTTTTCTAACCCTTCTGTTGGGTTTTTAACTTATGCCCTCATATTTTAAATTTCTAGACTTTAATTTTTTTTGACAGGCAGATTTAGTGAGAGAGACAGAGAGAAAGGTCTTCCTTCCATTGGTTCACCACCCAAATGGCTGCTATGGCCGCCGCTGTGCCGAACTGAAGCCAGGAGCCAGGTGCTTCCTCCTGGTCTCCCATGCGGGTGCAGGGCCCAAGCACTTGGGCCATCCTCCACTGCCTTCCCGGGCCACAGCAGACAGCTGGGCTGGAAGAGGAGCAACCGGGACAGAATCCAGTGTGCCGACCGGGACTAGAACCTGGAGTACCGGCACTGTGGGTGGAGGATTAGCCTAGTGAGCCATGGCGCTGGCCTAGATTTTAATTTCTAATGCTTGTCCCCCAAGTACTCTTTTTTCATAACATCCTGTTCTTACTTCACAGTTTCAATATCTTTCTTATCTCCCTAGGAATGTTTGCAGATTCGTAAAGGTTTTCTTCTACCCTCATTCTTTCTGTTTCTTCCTATTTGCAGTTTTTGCCCTGATCTCTACCACCTGCGGCTTTCTCTGGCAGCTGGTAGTCCTTGGTTGGCCAGTCAGATGTCAGACCTGGGAACATGAGGATACTGCATGAAGTTCATGGAAGGGAGGAAATGAGAACAGAAGCCAATGAAAACATAGGAAGTCACATTTTGGTGCAAAGCATTTTGAAATCTGTGCATGACTTTTCATAATGCACATTTTTCCATAAACTTAAAAAAAAAAAAAAACCACCCTGGGTAGCATGTTCTTAGAAAGCTCTGGGCTGGCCGGCGTCACGGCTCACTAGGCTAATCCTCCGCCTAGCGGCGCCGGCACACCAGGTTCTAGTCCCGGTTGGGGCACCGGATTCTGTCCCGGTTGCTCCTCTTCCAGGCCAGCCCTCTGCTGTGGCCAGGGAGTGCAGTGGAGGATGGCCCAAGTGCTTGGGCCCTGCACCCCGTGGGAGACCAGGAAAAGCACCTGGCTCCTGGCTTCTGCCATCGGATCAGCGCAGTGCGCCGGCCGCAGCGCGCCGGCCACGGTGGCCATTGGAGGGTGAACCAACGGCAAAGGAAGACCTTTCTCTCTGTCTCTCTCTCTCACTGTCCACTCTGCCTGTCAAAAAAAAAATAAAATAAAATAAAATAAAAAAAAAAAAAGAAAGCTCTGGGCTGTGCCTGGATCTCGTCGGCCATTCATTTCACTGTGGGATGCAGAGGCTGAACCGTGTCGTTAGGGAAGTGCTAGCATTGGATCTTCAGGTGCTCGCTCTTTATCAAGTGAGATGCTTCACAGTGGACTGCCCATCTCCTGCCAGGAGGGGCTGGCCTGGCTGCAGAGAAGAGGCCAGCAGCAGCACCCAGTAAGTGGAACCTGCAGCATTCCCCCAGCCCCCAGCCCCCACCCCCACTGCAGTTCAGTATTTCTCTGCTCAACCCCAAGCCCATCTGCAGAGGAGAGACCTTGAGTCTTCCGTCAAAGTGGGCGCACCGCGGGGAGACCGCGGGTCCCCATTGTCAGACTTTGGGCCAGTCCTCCTTACTCCAGCAGCGTCCTCTTTCCTGGCCTGGGGCTGCCAGTGTGGGCGCCTGTGCCATCCACTCTGTTAGACATCAGGTGGGGCTCTGTCTTCCCCAGAGCCAGCTCTGTGAGGGCCTTTGTAGCTCGGTGAGGACTTTAACCAGCCACCCCCACAACTTCCAAAACCTCTCCCATGTTCCCTGTTCTTATGGCTTTCCGTATTTTTTTAAAATTCCTTTTACTGTCATTTCTGTGTGGTTTCAAGAGACAGAAAAATGAGCTCAATTTGTTCCCCCTCCTTTTTTAATGGCCGGTGGCAAACCAGTTTCCATTTGTCCTAGAAAACGTCCCCCTCAAGCTGGCTGACTGCAAAGCCCAGTGCCTTTAGTGACACATTTATTGCACGGCTGATGTGAGTCTGCACTGTACTCAGTACTGACCAAGTCCACCCAACCCAACAGCCATGCAATACAATATAATATGTGGTGCGCTGCATCGCAGCCACGTGAGCGCTGTGCGGCAGCACGTCGTCACTGACTGCCTGGGGTCTCCTGGCCTCAGAGGCAGCCCTGACTCTTGTTGAATACCCCAGAGTGCCTGCTCCTGGGCTTGTAAGGATCACGCACATTTGACCTAAACCTCATTACCACACTGCTCTGAGCATGCATTCAAATTAAAAAGAATGGACTTCGAATTCTTGCTCACTGAAAATATTTTCCATCAACACCAAATGAAAGAGAAGGGCAGAAGCCAAGTGCATTGAATGTAGGTCTGTTGAGTCACTCTCGTTAGTCACCCTGATTCCTTTTCTGTCCTAACCCCACAGAATAGAACTGGCTTGTGCTTAGCCACGGTAACCCTTATGGTACTAAAGATCCCTCCTGTGTAATTCCTATGAAGTATTGATGATCCACTTGTTTGAGTGGTATATTCAATGTGACCCAATTGGAAATAAACCTGAATCAAAGTGGGGATGGCAGACCATAGGCTACTCTGAGAAAAAAGAGCAGGTTTTTTTTTTGTTTGTTTTTGTTTTTGTTTTGTTTTGTTTTGTTTTTTTGACAGGCAGAGTGGACAGTGAGAGAGAGAGACAGAGAGAAAGGTCTTCCTTTGCTGTTGGTTCACCCTCCAATGGCCGCACCCATGGCCGGCGTGCTGCAACCGGCGCACCGCACTGATCCGATGGCAAGAGCCAGGTACTTCTCCTGGTCTCCCATGGGGTGCAGGGCCCAAATCTTGGGCCATCCTCCACTGCACTCCCTGGCCACAGCAGAGAGCTGGCCTGGAAGAGGGGCAACCGGGACAGAATCTGACGCCTGGACCGGGACTAGAACCTGGTGTGCCGGCGCCGCAAGGCGGAGGATTAGCCTAGTGAGCCGCGGCGCTGGCAAAAGAGCAGTTTTGTCTGAAGTATATTTTTATGTATTTTACTATATGCCAGGTACTGTGGCAAGCACTTTACAGATACTGTATTGCGTGATTTACTCTTGACAGCAGTATGAGAATATGACCGTTATCCTTGTTTTCCACTTAAAGAAACTGGCCCAGAAAGGCTAAGGAACTGCTCAAGGTCGCGCAGTTAGTAAGACTAAGAGCTCAAGGTCACATAATTAGGGAGAGAGACCTTAGCAGCTTGACCTCAGAGCCAAAAAGCGAGGACTCTGGCCTGCATTCCTCTAAGCCAGTGGTTCTCACCAGGGGACAATTTTGCCTTCTCCCCCAGGAGGCATTTCACAATGTCGGAAGGTATTTTTGATTGTCACCACTCAGCAAGTGACACCACTTGCATCTTATGGTAGGTGTTCGAGATGTTGCTAGACATCCTACGGTGTCCAGGCCAGACCTCTCATGTTCAGGCCAGACCTCCCGTGCCGAAGACAAGCTGGCACAAACGTCAGAGGCGCCAGGGATGAGAGCAGGTGCCGGCACGGGCCAGGGTGCTGGCTGTGGCCGCTCTTCCCTCGGGTTTGCGGATTTGCATTTCTTGAAGCTGGTGTGGCCATGCCTTGCTTTGGACAATGCAATGTCACTGGGAGTGACGTGTGTCTCTCCTTGGCCAACACTTTGAAAGCTAGTGCGTGACACTGTGTTTTCTTCTTCTTTTTTTTTTTTTTCCTCCTTGGGCCATCTTGAAAATCCTGGAAACACAGACCTGGAACTTCCCTTGGCCTGGTCCTCAAGTGAGGATCAAGCACACCAAGTCCCATGGAAGTAAAGCAGCAGAGCCAGAAATGCCAGCAGACTCAGAAGGCTTGTGGAGAAATGGAATTGAAGTTTAAGTTTATTTTGAGGCAATAATACACATAACACACCATGATTTTTTGAAGACTACTTTCATGGCTGGATTTTAAAAAATATTTTGCGCCAAAATAAACTTATCTCGTAATTCCATTTTCCACCAGGTTTTTGAAGTACACTTGGGCTGTGTTGTTTTAAGCCACTGAGGTTCAGGGCTGGTTCCACAGCGTTACTCAGACTCCCTGACTGTTGTGAGTCCCTGCGTCCCTGTTGCGTGTCACCTGGCTCAGGTCCTCCTACCCAGTTCCTGGGTTCCTCCCTCTGAGCAATGGTTTCCTGCTGCCATCCAAAGGGGCCTGGGAGTTTCCCTCTGCCTGTGTCAGAAGTTTTGCTTTGTCACTGAGCTAGTCACATCTGGATTCCATGAGATGAACTTGCTTCTCTTTCTGTATCATGGGAAGCCTGACATGAGTTGCATAGTACTCATTGCCATGACAACCACGCAACTCAGTTAACTCTGAGTTAATATATACACTGGCTCCTCTTGTTTTACACCTGCACCAGCTCCGGTTACGTCAGAATGATTAACGTTATAATACCCAGGATTACATGAACCCTAAATCCCAGGAGGTGTGGACAGCCTTTGGTTCTGATATTCACAAGTCGTCTTATTCACAAGTCTTCTCGATGCTTAAGACATGTAGGTGTTCTGACCTGACAATTTGTACACCTTACTGGATAGATTAAGTTAATCTACCTAAAGATAAACTAGAATTCCATGGTGTTTCAACCAGTATGGATTGATACAGAATGAATTTATGGCAACCTAACATTAGAGATTAATTGATAGTCCACATAATAGCTTATTGTTTTAATCAGTGAAATCTTAGGACTCGGTGTAAGCGTGTCTTCATTATAGAAGTGGGGAAAGTAGATAGTAAGCATTTGTGGCATCCAGTAGCCACATAGCAAAGACTGTAAGAAACAGGCTATTGTTTCCGCTTTTCCCTGGGAAAGAGCTTCCGCCAGGAACACCTCCTCAACCTCCTTAAAATGCCTGTCTTCTCCCACTCCCACGCCCACCTCGCTTTGTCTTGCTGTGCTTCTCCTTTGAAATGCCTTCCTGTCTCCACTCCTCTCCCTCAAATCCAGAAAGCGCTCCTCAAAGACAGGTTCAAGTTTCTGCTCTTCTATAATGCCGTCTCTTTCTTTTCGTAGCACTTATAATTGGAGCTGAATATTTTAGTGCTGGACTCCCCATTCTCCAAAGACAAGAGCATAACCATACAAGTAACTCTTCATGCAGAAAAATAACTTATATTCATCGTCCATCCTTTCATTCATTCATTCTTTCCACAGACTGTTTCTATCCTGAGTTGGATCCAGAATTATAGAGGCACTGACCTGGAGGAGAGCACGGCCTGATGGTGCTAATAGGTATGGAAACACAGGCATACGCTGCAATGAATATACAGAGGTGGTTAAGCTGAGTGTCGTACGCCTGTATTTTACCTGTGTCTCAAGCATGGTTCTGTTGGGTCAAGCTGAAACCAAGCAGTAGACAAGGTATTGGGCACACGGGGAGTCTGACAAACCGCATAGCCAATCACCCCAGAATCCAGCAACTTCAAACAGCAGCTTCAGTTCTGCTCATGCATCTGCAATTTGAATGCAGCTCCCTGGGGACAGCTTGTTTCTGCTGTACTCAGCCCAGAGCCTGGAGCAGGTATCATCGCAGGGATCATCGGAGGGCTCACGTCGTGCCTGGCGGCTCACACTGGGAGAACACAGGCAGCTGGGGGCTGGAGAGGCTGTGGCTCCTCCTTGGGCAGTTTCTTTACCACTGCGTGACCTTCCCACGTGACCTCTTTGGCGTAGCATCTCCTGAGTAGCCAGGTGTATTGCATTCCAACTGCTATACAACAAATCACCACAAACTCAGTGGCTTAGGTGACGCACATTAATATCATGGTTCCTGTGGGTCAAGCTTAAGCCACGTGGTTTGTCTGGATCATTTGCTTAGGGTCTCATGAGGCTGTAATTATGTGGGCTGGACTGGACTGTGCCGTCATCTGGAGACCCAGCCTGGAGGACATCCGCGCCTAAGCCTCTTCTGGTGCTTGACAGAATCCACTTCTCTGAGCACTCAGACGGAAAGGTCTGGCTTTAGGTTGGTTGTCAACTGGAGGGCATCTGAGACCTTGATCAGATAAAGAGGCAGCGTCTGGAGCCCAGCTCTCCATGGGAGGAACACACACGATGTCCTAAGAAAAGTTAAGTGGGACTGGGAACCCGTTTTGGAGAAAGACAATCTGCCATTGCCCTCTGACCCCAATAACTCAAAAACATCCACATGCAAAAGCCATTTACTTCTCTCCCCCCAGTCTTCGATTTGCTTCTGGAGATAAGGCGCAAGGGAGTGATGCTGAGTGTTAAGATCCAAATGGGAAAAACTGATGAATGCAATCTGAGAGAGAACATTTGGGGGGAAAAAGGTATTTTCCGCCTGAACTGAATTTTGAAATGGGGAGCGGTTGGCTGCATGTAGGGTTATTAAATGGGTCCAATATCTGAGGGCCATGTTTGTGCGATCTGGTGTTACATTCTGCTTCCTCCCCATCTGTTTTATCTCCCTGATGGGACTGTAGACTTTCAGGAAATGGAGACTACGCCTTTGTGTCTTCTGCCTTCCTAGAGCAGCGCCAATCCCAAAGTTCCTGCTAAATACGCCGATTCCTCCATTCCCCCGAGGCCCTGATGTTTAAATTACCACCAATTCCTGGAAAAGTCTCGCTTTGAAAAGGTATCTGTTTATCAACTCTGCTGCCCCACAGCCAAGAAGCACAGTGCGATCTTGAGACGGTGCCTGGGTGTCCAGCGAGAGCTCATCCTTTCGGGAATCTATTCGTGCAGAGTGGAAGGAGTAGGACAAAGGCATCCAGAAACGCTTGGCTGTGTTCACAGAACGCAGGGGAAGCTTTGGAAAATGTCACCCAGGGCCTCCCTCCCCTGGGGAAGTAATTGCTGGTCCCAGGAGCTGAACTGGGGAGGTGGCTTAAAGAAGAATTCCATGTCCACTGAGTATGGAAACATCTTATAAAGGGGTGCTTTGATTCTGAACTCTCTTTGCATTTGTTTAGATCAAAGTTAACCCTGAGAAGTTCCTTAATAAAAAAAAATCTCCCATGTATTCCTCCTTCCCATTTGTGTAATTTTTTTAGTTACCTCTCCCCAAAACTGTTAGGAAATATCCTCCCATGTTTAATCATAGGTTCTCCTTCTTCCTCTCAATACATGCACTCGGTAGGAAGTAAAGAAATGGAAATTTATTCAGATGAAAGCATCAAGGACTACTAATACTCAAAGCTCAATCCTCAAACTTAAGAGTGCCTTAAAATCACCTTGGTAAAAATCACCTTGGTAAAAAATGCAGGCCCCTAGATCCCTGTGGGAGAATACATACATGAAGGTGCCTAGGAATATACATTGTTTTTCAAAATCTATGTGTTTCTGGGGCGGCGCTGTGGCACAGTGGGTTAACGCCCTGGCCTGAAGCGTCAGCATCCCATATGGGCGCAGGTTCTAGTCCCGGCTGCTCCTCTTCCGATCCAGCTCTCTGCTATGGCCTGGGAAAGCAGTAGAGGATGGCCCAGGTCCTTGGGCCCCTGCACCCATGTGGGAGACCTGGAGGAAGCTCCTGGCTTGTGGCTTCGGATCGGCACCGCTCCGGCCGTTGCAGCCAACTGGGGAGTGAACCATCGGATGGAAGACCTCTCTCTCTCTCTCTCTCTCTCTCTCTGCCTCTCTTCTGGTGTGTAACTCTGACTTTCAAATAAATAAATAAATCTTAAAAAAAAATCTATGTATTTCTGTGTGTATTCATTTATTTGAAAGGCTGAGAGACAGAGAGATCTCCCATCTGCTGGTTCACTCCCCAGATGCCTGCAACATCCAGCCAGGAACCAGGAACTCAGCCTAGTTCTCCTGCAACAGTGGCAGGAACTCAACCTGTTGAGTCATTCCCTGATGCCTCCCAGGGTGCACGTTAGAAGGAAGCTGGAATGGACAGCAGAGTCGAGACTCAGTCCCCAGGTGTTCTGAGGTGGGAGGTGGGGATCTCAAACAGCAGTGTAACTGCTGTGCCAAAAGCCTACCCAGAACAGGTATTCGTACGAAGCGGATCTAAGGTGGTCTTTGTGCCCCGCGGAGGCCAGCCCTAAGTGACAGTGGCTTCCCACACTAACATAGTGAACTGTGTTCTCCCTTTTCCACATAACAACCTTGCCTTTGACAAGAACAGAACACAGAGGGTGGGACTCATTGAGAGAATCCTTCCTGTCTAACGTCTATGATTCTATTAATTATATCTACCCACAATCCCCAGATGTTCATGGCTTCCCTACAAGATTGATTTTTCTCGTGAAACCATGCGAGGGAGCTACATGTGAGTTGTAATTTCACAGGCTCTATTCCCTGTGGAGGCCCTTCTGATTAAACCCAATTCCCAATTCAAATTAGAATTTAGCATTAAGGATTGAAATAGGGGCCAGCACCGTGGCATAGCGGGTAGAGCTGCCACCTGCAGTGCCGGCATCCGGGCATCCTGGCTGCTCCACTTCCAATCCACTGTCCGCTATGGCCTGGGAAAGCAGTGGAGGATGGCCCAAGTGCTTGGGCCCCTGCACCCGCATGGGAGACCTGGAGGAAGCTCCTGGCTCCTGGCTTCCAAAAGGTGCACCTCCAGCCATTGCAGCTAACTGGGAAGTGAACCAGCGGATGGAAGACCTCTCTCTCTCTCTCTCTGCCTCTGCCTGCGCCTCTCTGTAACTATGCCTTTCAAATAAATAAATGAAAACTAAGGAGAATCCCAAATACAATCATTTTCCCTCCTTCTCGGGGTCCTTAGCGCCACTGTAGCTTTACTGATATCTCTCTTTCCTGGCTTATCTTGCATCCAGGGTAATGGGGCCCTTGGAGGTCAGGGCTGGAAATGCCTCTCACCGTCCCCCACCCCCACCCCGGTCAACAGCTTCCGGGCCACCCACTGCAAAACGTGACTATGGCTTCTGGAGAATCTGCAGCAGCACTGACCTCAGCGTGTCTCTTTCCTGTGGCACCCGGGGTAATGATAGCTTCGTGCATGCATGCATTCATTCAAGTATTCAAAGGGAGGTGGAGGGGAGGCTGGAATGAAAGGCTGTCTTTGTTCTTCAGAAGCTTACAGGTGCTCCATCCTTAGGGACAGAGGGTGAGGACCACTCCCTTGACCATGGGTAAAGATGGGAGCCTAAGGGGTAAGGAGAACTAGGTTCAAGGACTTTGCGACTGCTTCCATTTATTATATAGATCACTAGCAACAAAATGAACTTAGAGCGTCAGTTCTATCATTGGGCAGTTGATGAAACTGAGACTCGAAGAATATCTTGTCCAACATCATCCGGCCTAAATGTCTCCTAACCCATGACTACTCCTGCTCTAGCGTCAAGCGAGAGAAGCCAACCATTGCCTTCAATTGCCAGTCACTTTCATTAAGATCTTCCTGGTTATCCAAATGGAAAAAAAAATGGTTTTCTTAGGGGCCAGCATTGTGGCAAAGTGGATAAAGCCTCTGCCTGCAATGCCCGTCTCGCATATGGGCACTGGTTCGAATCCCAGCTGCTCCACTTTCAATCCCGCTCCTTGCTAGTGGCCTGGGAAAAGCAGTGGAGGATGGTCCAAGTATTTGGGCCCCTGCCACCCACATGGGAGACCTGGAAGAAGCTCCCGGTTCCTGGCTTCAGCCTGTCCCAATCCTGGCTGTTGCAGCCATCTGGGGAATACACCAACAGACTGAAGATCCCCCCCCCACCCCATTAACACCAACTCACCAACTTTCAAAATCAATCTTTAAAAAAATTAGTTTTCTGTTTGGTAAAAATTTCTATCACAGTTTTTTTTTAATCAAATATTTATTTATTTATTTATTTGAGATGCAGAGTTACAGAGTGGGGAGAGACAGAGAAAGAGGTCCTCCATCTCCTGGTTCACTCCCTAAATAGCCGCAACGGCTGGAGCTGAGCTGATCCAAAACCAGGAGCCAGGAGCTTCTTCTGGGTCTCCCATGTGAGTGCAGGGGCCCAAGCATTTGAGCCATCCTCCTCAACTTTCCCAGGCCATTAGCAGGCAGCTGGGTCAGAAGGGGAGCTGCCTGGACTCCAACCGGCACCACTTGAACCTATTACGCTACAGCACTGGCCCCACCATTACAGTTTTTAATAGCCAGTCTAGAAGAAGGATGTTCATGATCACCAGCCATGAAACTGTAAGTCTAAGAAGCTTTGAGATCACTTCCCTTCACAGACCTCGAGCTTAAGGCCCAGAGGACCGGAGTGGCGACTCCGTGGGAGAGGCAGAGGGATGAGGAATCCAGGAATCCCGAGTCCTAGTGACAGCCCACGTTCCCTCTGCAGCATTCCTGAAAAAATACACCGCCGTGTGGGCCCAAAGCATATTTAAGAGACTTTGTCAGATTTTTTTCTTTATTTTTAAGTCTTATTTATTTATTTATTTTCACTTTATTTGAAAGGCAGAGAGAGGGAGAGACAAACAGAGCGGGATCTTCCATCTCCTGCTTCACTCTCCAAATGCTTTTAACAGGCAGATGCGGGCTGAGAGGAAGCCAGGCGCCCGGACTCCGTGCAGGTCTCCCACCTGGGTGGCAGGGACTCTGCTGCCTCCCAGGATGCACGTGAGCAGAAGCTGATGGGAAGCAGAGCAGCTGGGTCTCAACCAGGCCCTCTGACACGTGACGCAAGCCTCCCAAGCAGTGACTTTAGCTGCTGTGCCAAGTACCTGCCCCGGCACAGATTTTTCTAACCTTTGTGTCATTTTATCTGCCATGTTTTGGCCCCCAATTCTGGTACATATCTCAGCAGCATCAGGAGTGATACTAAAGCAAAAATGAGCTCAAGATAATTGGGGCAGGCACTAAGGTGCAGTGGGTTAAGTGGGTTCGGGTCCAGGCTGCTCCACTTCTGATGCAGCTTCCTGCTAATGTGCCTGGGAAAGCAGCAGAGGATGGCCCGAGTCCTTGGGCCCCTGCACCCACAAGGGAGATTGGAAGAAGTCTGGGCTCCTGGCTTCTAGCCCTGGCTGTTCTGGCCATTTGGGGAATTAACTAGTGGATGGAAGACCTCTCTCTGTCTGTCTCTCCCTCTCTCCCTCTCTCCCTCTCTCTCTCTCCTGCCCTCTCTCTGCACTCTGCTTTTCAAATAAATAAAATAAATCTTAAAAAAAAGATAGTAAGAATTTCCCTAAGAGGATGTTCTACACATGAATCTCTTTAGCATTATTTCAAGAAAAAAGAACTTGTAGCAGATTTAATACTTCCTATAATGTCACAACTGGTGTAAAATCTATGCACCATGAGATAGAAGAGTATGGCTGATGACAACCTGAGCTGGTAGGAACACTGCAGAGCACACGATCCTTGACGGTTGGTCATGAACCAAACAAGATGGCACCCAAGCAGCTTGCCAGTCTTGCAAGATCTTGGCTGGATCCCAGATCTGCTGAATCACACCTTCATTTTCCCAGACTCCCCAAGGGACTTGCATGCAGGTAACATTTGAGACTTAAAGATCTACAGTATGTCTCCGTTCATGAATAGAGCAATGGGCAGCAGTAAGGGTTACAGAGTGGCGCAGACCGGAGTCTCGCAGCTCGCGTTTTGCTGCTCCTAGCAATTGTACACAATCTTTCTGAGAACCCGTTTCCATACGTATGAACTGAGGCTCTGGGCGGATAGGCTGCCATAATGAGCGGCTGGCAGAGAGCTTTCCTCAGTCCGAGTTGTGTAGGACAGTTTGAGTGACGTGCATACCATGCATTTGGTACGCTCAGTGAATGCTATTAATAAAAATGTGAATCACAAGTGTTACTCCCACGGACTTGCCATGTCTAGGGAGAAAGCGTATGCGTTGCCGAGTTCCCCAGAGTGGCAACTTCGTCTAACTTTCCTTTTCAGAGAATCCTAAGGCTCAGGCCAGTGATGGCTTCACCAGGAGTCCCGACTCGGGTTTTGAGAGCAGAAATGGTTTCCATAAAAAAGTAGCATGTGATGTTTTGTTTCCTCATCACATTGCTTTGGTTCCTCCCTGTCTGAAGCTTCCTTAATCTCCAGGCTTTGGGCTCCACCTTTAAAGTTTTGACTCGTATTATTGATCCCAAAGTAAATACTGACTAGGGTGGTGGCAAAGTCAACATACTCTTTGCAAAGCAATTAATCTCGCTGTTGAATGAAATCAGGTGCCAGCAATATACACTGTGCTGTTACAATTCTATTCTATAGGGCTTAGAAGAATTCCTTTCTGCAGGTAGCAACTACCTCATACCAGTTATTCTGGGTGAGGAATGGCATCTACATTTGGCAGGGCCCAAGGAATATTTCTTCATAAATCAATAACCAGTCTCAAAACTGCTATTGACTTCTGACCCGCAAATCTGACAGCAAGGAGAGATTATGGAAACTATATTGCCAGTAAAATGCAAACCTGTTGGTTAAACATTTGCCGAGAGCCCTGCTAGTGACCTCTGATAAAAAGCGGACCTAATTTGGCCATGTGTCCTTGCCATGCTCTGGGGTGTTGGAGAAAAGCAGCTGCCTGACTCAACACATCTTACCTCTGGGCTGCGAGGGCTGGCAGAGCGCTCCTCAATAGCTCTCTCCATCGCTCCGTCCTAGGAGGTGGGACCTGGGTTAGGAGGTTTTTAAGTGATCGTTTCTGTTGCTAACCCTCTGAAGAGCTCCAAAAATTTCCTTCTCAAGCTTACTGCTGTTCCTACTCAAAGAAAGGCGCAGACATTTTTCATTTACTTATTCCTCCATCCTCCTCAATGCCTGCAGTAGTGTTCTGCGCTTAACAAGCACTTTCAAAATGAAGATTCATCTCATCGTGCTACAACTCAACCTTGCACAATCACCTACCAAGCATTTACCATATTGAATCATGTGCTTTATTTATGGGTCTACCAGGGGACTTCAAAAACTTCATGGAAAAGTAGAATTCAAAGTTAAGTTTATTTTAGCACAAAACAATTTGAAATCCACGCCTACGTTTTACATAACGCACATGTTCTGTGAACATTTTGAAGGGCTTTCTATACACAGTTTCAAAAATTTTGACATCAAATTAAACACAGCTTTTAATTCCATTTTTCTGTGAATGTTTTGAAGTTCCCTCGTAGTTCCCTTTCAGTGGCTCATCTTTTTTAAACAAAAATATGTGCGTCTTATTCACCATTGTTTATCCGTCTCTTGGCACCAATCCAAGGGTTGTAGATTATGCTTCCCCTTTTGTAGTTTCTGGGAAAGTGGAATGACCAGCGAGAGTAAGATAACCCTGTTTACAACGATTTTCATCGTGGATTAAATAAGATCATCTTCCAAATTATAAACACAGTAGGACTTCAGCAAAAAGAATGAGATTCAGAATGTCCCCCCATAAAAGGAAAATTAGGAAGTCAAACACTTGCGGTACCATGGTTAGGGGAGATTTGGAGTCTAAACGTTAAAGTGGTTCTGTGAAAGCCTTTAGCAATATTTTCTGTGTTCACAGAAGGAAAATGAACAGCTGAGAGCATACCAAATAAGAAAATTGCAATGATGCCTTACACATCTTTAATTAGGACTAATGAATGCTATGTAATTAATTCGAGTTACCATCCCGCCTGCAGTAGAAGCGGCTCCCTCCCCTGCAGCCTGCAGATGATGTGAATGGGCCCTGATTGGCTGCAGATATCAAGCTTTCAGCAGCAGTGTGTTGACATGCGAGTGCTGGCTGTCTCCCAGGCTCAGGAGCTGGCCTGGCCCGCTGGGTCTGCATGCAGATGGTTTGAGTGTTTCCAGTGCCTTGGTTTCCTCCAGTTGGCCTTGCTCAGCACACATTTCCCAAGCTCTTTTCCCCGAGACCCGTGGTGATGCAGGGCTAACTCCACCCCTGCCAACATCCAGCCCAGCTGCAGGGACAGCCCACTCCATACCCGATCTCAGCTGCTCCTACCTCCTCACAGCCCAATGGTGAACCCCAACTTCCGCTCTTATTCTGCTTCAGTATAATTAGCACCACAAAAACGTCCTTTCTGCCACTGATCCCTATTCTACAAGTTGTACAAATGATCTCCATTCTAAAGGTCTCTCTTTGGTAATATTTCAAGATAAACTATTAACCAACCATCATCTCTTATTCACTAAAACACATGAAATATAATGTATCAGCTAATGAAATATTTTTTGAAAATATTTATTTATTTGAAAGTCAGAGTTACATAAAGGCAGAAAGAGAGAGAGGTCTTCCATCCACTGGTTCACTTTCCAAGTGGCCGCAATGGCCAGAGCTGGGACTATCTAAAGCCAGGAGCCAGGAGCTTCTTCAGGGTCTCCCACATGGATGTAGGGGCCCAAGGACTTGGGCTATCTTCCACTGCCCTCCCAGGCCACAGGCAGAGAGTGGGATCAGAAGAGGAGCAGCCAGGACAGGAACTGGTGCCCATATGGGATGCTGGCATGGCAGGTGGAGGCTTATCCCACTACGCCACAGCACCGGTCCCGACATTCTCTTTTTTCCCCCAAAGCATTTTCAGAAAAGGTGAGAGAAGAAAGAAACTGACCATGGAGGAAGAGACTTGCAAAACTCTGCATTAGGTGGAAGTGACATCAAGGACCAAAATGGGCTTAATCATCTCACATGACACCGGCAGACAGGGGCCTGGATCCCTTGCTTGTTAGTGGCGTGGCCTTTGGGCTGGAAATGGAAAAGAAACGTCTGGAAATGTGAGCTTGGCCAGAAATGATGAAAAGCTGATCTGATGTTATTTTTCTTTGGAAAAGGCTGTTCTCTACACCATATCCCAAGAGCAACATTTGAAACCCATGATGTCAGGGCCTGGGCTACGACTAGCACTACAGTGTCTCTGTGAGAAGCAGAAAAATCTCCTGTTCCTCCATGCAGATTTGGGGAGTGCCGGCTGCATATCAGCCCAGTCCCCTTGACCAAATGCCCTTGAGCAGTGGGTAAACAGTGTCACCTTATGTGAGAGCCCTGGTCAGTGCTCTGTTTAAATTCCTTTCATGGTTTGTTACTGCTCTCAAGTCAAAACCCAGGTCCCATATAGCAGGCCCAGTCTTGCTCTCCTGTCTTCGGAAGCTTCAATTAAACAAATGTGAGATTGTCCCTGCTGTTGTGTCTCTTAATGTCCTTTTCTATCTTTCACTGCTCTCTATGCTGCATTCTGCATAATTTCTGCAGACCTGTCTTGCAGGTCCTTAATTCTCTCATTGGTCATGCCTAATATAATGTGTAATACATCCATTGAATTTTTACTATTAAACGTTGAATTTTTTATTTCTGTCAGTTCGAATTTTAAGATCTGTTATATCTTTTCTTGTACTGTGTTCTATTCTCAAAAGATATTTGCAAGCACATCTATTTGCTTATTTGTTTTTGATCTAGTAGGCTTAGTCCTTTTAAAAATCATTTCTTTGGATAATTCTAATATCTGAAACTGTGTGGGGCATTTGTACTCTGTTTTTCTTGTCATTCACTCTTACTTGTGGTATCTGGTTGCCTAGAATGCTCATTCATCCATTCATGATTATAATTAAGCTAAGCATTTTCCTTAGGAAATTCTTTGAGGGACTTGTCTAAGGCCCAGAACAAAGTGAGGGTGGGTCTCTGATAGTTACATTTGCTCCTGTCGGCTTCCTGCAAGTGTTCCAGTTTGGGGCAACTTTAAAGTAAGTCCAATACTTGATGTTTTCTGCACTGCCCAAAATTCCTGATGTGAATCGGGTCTGCAAATCCATGGGAAGAGTTGTTTTTCACTCCAGCTTCTCTGGGCTGATAGTTTAATTCCTCCTGATTGGCTCAGTTCCAAAAAGCCTTTTCTGGGGGTAAGGTTATTTCTAGTTCACTGTCAGAAATTAATGGTCTATAGCCCTTTGGGCTCCCAGATGAATAGGTGGAAGAGCTCCTGTGAGATCACCTTGGGATCTCAGAGCAAGCCTTGGGATTTGTCTTGTGTGTCACTTTATCTAAGACGCCTTGACAACTCGAGTTTAAGATCAGGAAGTACCCTCCATAGAAAAGCACTGTCTATGTTCTTATTTTTCTGCGTTTCCACCTCCAAATGGCTCCAATGGCTGAGGCTGGACCAGGGTGAAACCAGGAGCCAGGAGCTTCTTCTGGGTCTTCCAGGTGGGTACAGAGGCCCAAGCACTTGGGCCATCTTCCACTGCTTTCCCAACATGTTAACAGGGAGCTGTATCAGAAGTGGAGCAGCCAGGACTCAAACTAGCACCCACATGTTGCAGAAGTCAACTTAACCCGCTATGCCACAAAACCGGCCCCGAAAAGATTTTTTTAAAGTGTGAGTGTACTTCAGAAAGTTCATGAAGAAAATGGAATTAAAAAATAAGTTTATTTTGGTGCAAAAAAGTTTTAAAATCCAGGCAAAGTTTTTTCATTATATGCATTTCCAGTGAAATTTGGAGACACCTCATATGCATGGATTTCAAAGTTTTTGCAGCAAAATGAACTCAGGCTTTAAGTCCATATTTTCATGAAATTCGTGAAGTACCTTCATGTATATTTTATTCAGGCTACTTCTCATTGTTTTCAGCAGGAGGGCTGCTCTGAGCCTCTAGCTAGCCTTGGTATTGGCATTGAAGACCATGTGACCCTGAGCAAGTGACTGACTTATCTGCCCCTATAAATGGAGATAATACTAAAAGGGTTCAAAGAACTGATGTGAAAATACCTAAAACACGTGGACAGTGCTTGGAATAACACCTAGGCACTGTAGGCACTCGGTGTGGGTTGACCCCTCTCAGCCACCACATACAGCTGTCCTGCCTTCTTACCCCAGGCCCCTTCTCGGCTTTGGCCACAGGTGTCCTTAGGTAGTGATGTCTGTGACTATTACAGAGTACCTGTGTCCCCAGTTACTCTATGATCCCAGGGAGAAAGGATTATGTTTGTCTCATTCAACTGGAAATCCCTTCTTTCGAGTGTATGACAGATGTGTTGAGTACTCACCAAGCATTTAAATGAATGAATATGTTTCTCTGTATTTTTAAGAGAGCCCAGGCAGAATGTGGACTCTCCTGAGCTGGAGAGGGTTTGGTGGGTAATTCCCAAGCACATTGGCTCTGGAATCGGGCCAGTTGCAAAAACACTAGCCTGTTGGGTCCTGATTTCCTTTCTCTGTAAAGTGGGAACAGCAATAGCCCGTGTGTAGGTTCAAGGCTTGATGAGGAGAGACCAATCAGACACTCAGTGCAGCGTCCAGGCTGTGGTAAGAACACACTAAATGCTAGCTGCTGTTATTTCTCCTATCCTTTTTTGGTTATTCACAAAAATGGTCCCTTTAAGAATGCACGGGTGAAAAAAGCCAGGGCCCAGGAATCATCTGGAGAGGTGACGTGCGTCAATGTTTCCGCTTGTTCCTGAGAAAGTGTGTGACACGGTGTTTAGATGAAAAGCAGAAAGGGGCTTCTCGCTGTGCCTGGGCTGTTATTCTCTCCGTCGCACGGGGTGTTGCTGCAGCACTTAACCAGAGACAATATCCACAGGGTTAGAGAAAGAGATTGGGGCTCCCCTGGTCCCATCGGGTTCTGCCGTTTGATTGACATTTAATGAAATCGATTATAAATGTTTATAAAAGCCACCAGGGAAACAAAGAGTCCCGAGGAATGCTAGGAAGAGAATCAATCGCTCAGGTTGGGAATCCACGCACCTGGCGTCTGGGGAAGAAAACCCAAGCCCTCCGGGCGTGGGTTGGAAGCACCAAGCTTGTTTTGCACAACAGCCTAAAGACAAGCGCTGCAAACCTCCAGACCCGGGCTGGAGCTGCTTTTCAGTCACACTGACCTGACTCCTCGTGATGTGGACACCGCCCTCACTCCGTGGTACCCCGCAGCCCATGGCGGCATCTGCATCTCGTTGCCTGGTTCAGGGACCTCACGGATGTGGATTTGGTCCTGCGATGTTTTCAGGCATGCTTTTCCTATTTCATGTATGCAGTCGAAAGGAGAAATCATGTTCTGACCCAGGTAGCCTTTCCGGATACTAAGGCAGCAGAGCAGAAAAGAAGTTGCAAGAAAAACCCTCCGGAGAAACCAAGGCACGTTGTGATCCCACGAGGAATGCCCCCTGCTGCTGCCAGCCCGTCTGAGGCCACAGAGCTGCCACAGAGCTGTCAGCCACAGCTGAAGGCAGAACCGGCTTTCTCCTGTTTACTTAAAGGATCATCATTTTCAAACCAAAGGAGAACCTTAAAGATAACAGAATCAGCTAGGAAATTGGCAGGGGCGTTGACACCCAAGATCCACCCCTGATGCAATGAATCAGGATTCTAGAAGCTCACCCTGGTGAGAATTTTTTTTTCAACTCTCCAAAGGTCATTGCACTAAGAAGCGTTAACCATTGACCTAGCCTCTTGTTATTGTGGAGTAATTCCTAATGGCGCTCAGGCTTGGCAAAGGATTTCCAGCTGATGGTAGGAGAGGCGTTATTATCCCTAATTTACAGATGGGAAAACCAAGGCCCTGAAGTACTTAAAGGTTTATTTGGGGTCTCCGTGAACTACTGTTCTAGTATCAGAGTGCAGTAAGCGCCTTTGAGAGAACGCACCTCCTCAACTTTTCCTTGATCTTTAAGTGAAGGCTCTTTGAATCATAAATGGATACTTTGGCAGTTCAGGGAAACATGGGATGAAAAGACAAGTTTATTTTGGTGCAAAAAAAAAAAAAAACGCTCAAATGCATGCGGATTTGTGCAGTTTTACTAGGGAAGACCTGATCTGACATGCGGCAACAGGGGCTCCAAGAGGAGCTCAGCCCCCACCTTTGCATTCCTGCACTCCCTAGTACCATGTGTGCACTCCACAAACATCTGATAAATCGGGCGAAACGACGTGGCCAAGGGCACACAACGCCCACACCTGGCTCTTGGTCACCAACCCCACTGCTGCACTTCCTGGTGCGGAGGCCGCTGGTCCCTGGGTGGGTACGAGGACCACGCCTCCTACATTGTGTGGCTGATCAAGGTTTGAAATGATCGGCTTCCTTCTTCTTTCCAAAGAACATTTCTTTTATCTCTCAAGCTTGGGGAGTGATTTCTTTTATTCCAAAAATATCGCAGCTGTCTACAGCACAGAAATATCTGTTACTACGTGGGAGTCCAGCTTCCCCTGTCCCTGCTTCTCCCTCCCCTCCCGTTCTCTCTTTATGAAAGTATAGGAAAAGCAAGTGCACGAACAGCCTCCTCTGTGTGCCGGAATTGTCTATTCCTTTTTTTTTTTTTTTTTAAGATTTATTTGTTTATTTGAAGGGCAGAGTTACAGAGAGGCAGAGGCAGGGAAAGAGAGAGGTCTTCCATCCGGTGGTTCACTCCCCAGATGACCGCAATGCTGTGCCAAACCAAAGCCAAGAGTCAGGAGCTTCTTCCAGGTCTCCCACATGGGTGCAGGGGCCCAAGGACTTGGACCATCTGCTGCTGCTTTCCCACAGCAGAGAGCTGGATTGGAAGTAGAGCAGCCAGGACTCGAACCAGTGCCCGTATGGGATGCCGGCACTGCAGGTGGCAGCCTTACCTGCTACGCCACAGCGCTGGCCCCAGGAATTGTCCCTTCACCTGGACCCTGCCTCTGCCCGAGTTACCAACAGCCATAGCCAGCAGTAGCTCCAGGGTTTCCGGGGGAATAAGTCAACTTGTTGGTTTCTTATTTGCTTGTGCTTCTCCGCAGCTTTCCACATTCCATGTGTGTTCTCCCTGCCCCCTCTCTCTCTTGCACCCGCTAGTGGGTTCTGATGCATTCTTAGACTTTCTCCTACCTCTGTCACCACCACAACCCCCTCCCTGCTCACCCCTACCTTATACATCTAGTGGCTATGAGGATGCTGGGCATGTGACTGGACAACAGGGTTGTAGCTGCAGTCAGTTGACAGTTTCTGGTGTGTGGACCAGAGGAAGAGGGAGGAGGTGGGGCAGACAGAGGCCAAAGAGAAGAACAGAGAGATGAGGCTGGATCCTGAGCTGTGAGATACTGTGTGAGGGATGGAGCTGGGACCTGCTCTTGTGTTTACCACTGATGGCAGCAGGTAAGAGGCCGTGGGAGGGTTCCAGGTCTGGACGGCAAAATCACAACGCACTAAGGGAGAGCCAGCCTATCAAGAAAGTCACAGGAAATGGAAGTCGCGTGCTGCAGAGAGCACGGAGTCTGGGAGGATGGGAGACCCTGCACCCTGAGCTGTCGTTTCCAGAACTGCACGCATGCGCTGTTACTTGTCCCCCAGCATGCACTACCTGTGTGAGAATGGGTTGCTGAGAGTGTGTGTCTCAGTGAACCAGCCCCTCTGCTCTCTACCCCAGAAACAGAAACAGTCACCGTGTAGACAGCAGAGAGCCAGCACTGAGTCAGCCTGGCCCAGGTTCTAATCCCACCTCTGTGACCTTGAACTCACTCCTTAATTTCTCTGGACCTCAGCTGGCTCATCTGTAAAATACCATCCACTATATAGGGTTCATATGGCTGCGATGATTTCATATTAAAAATTTCATCAAGTTGCCCATGTAAAAATTGTTGTATTTGTACTGAGATAAAGAAATTCACTAAAAAATGATAGCATGAACTCTCCCTTACTGCGCATTTTATTACAGTGGTTCACCATAGAATGTGAAGATCATGGATACCCCTGAAGTACATTCTGTTTGGTCAGTATAGTGAGTAAGGTACTGGGGCAAGCATCTAGCCTCGTGGTTAAGACCCCTGTTAAGGTACCTGCATCTCATACCATAAGGCCTGGCTTTGTCTCCCAGTCCCAGCTCCTGACTCCAGCTTCCTACTCATACAGATCCCGGCAGGCATAGTGACGGCTCAGGTCATTGGCTTCCGGCCACCCATGTGGGAGACCTGCATTGCGTTCCCAGCCCCCTGCTCCAGCCCAGCCCAGCCCTGTTGTCACCAGCATTTGAGAAACGAACCACCACAATGGAGATCTCTTTCTCTCTCTCACTCACTCTCCCTGACATTCTGCCTTTCAAATGAATGAAGTTTGAAAAATATTTTATTTTTTTGACAGGCAGAGTGGACAGTGAGAGAGAGAGAGAGAGAGAGAGAGAAAGGTCTTCCTTTTCCATTGGTTCACCCCCCACAATGGCCGCTGCGGCTGGCGCACTGCGGCCGGCGCACTGCGCTGATCCGATGGCAGGAGCCAGGTGCTTCTCCTGGTCTCCCATGGGGTGCAGGGCCCAAGCACTTGGGCCATCCTCCACTGCACTCCCTGGCCACAGCAGAGAGCTGGCCTGGAAGAGGGGCAACTGGGACAGAATCCGGCGCCCCGACCGGGACTAGAACCCAGGGTGCTGGCGCCGCAGGTGGAGGATTAGCCTATTGAGCCGCGACGCTGGCCCAAAAAATATTTTAAAAATCAATTAGTCCACAAATTTCATGCACAATTGGGACAAAGTACATTTGATTTTTTTATGAAACTGATACTGACATTATAACATTTTATAATATTTTTCATTTTACTATCTCAAAGAATACTTAGAAGTGTGCACTAATTAATCTTAAAACCAGGGATGGGTATTTGGCCTAATGCTTAAGCTGCTGCTTGGGACATTGGCATCCCACATGGTGGTGCCTGGTCTCAAGTCCTGGCTCACTCCCGGTTCCAGCTTCCTGCTAATGCAGACCCTAGGAGGCGGCAGGTGATGGCTGCTGGACTCTTGGGTCCTTGCCGTCCACTCGGCTCCTCACTCCAGCCTGGCCCCACCCCAGCTGTTGCAGGCATTTGACACATGAACCAGCAGAGGTGAGATTTCTTGGCCTCTCTGTCTCTGCCTCTCTCAGTCTCTCTGCCGTTCAAATAATCATTTTCAAGCGCCCCACCCCTATGTGATGTTACAGTGATGATCTGGACTTCCTGTGGGAATGGAGGATAGCATTATTGAATTATGCATTGCAGTAGGCTCCAAGGGCTTAGCTCTTAGTCCTCAGTGGTAATTATCTGGAACAAGAAATACCGTCAAACAACCTTTTTGACCAATTATTCCTTTCAGAACAGTCTGGTTGCAAAAATAATTCTAGCATTTTTGTTCCTTAATTAAAAAATAAAGTCATCATGGAAATATTTCAGTTCCCTGTGTCCTCCAATTGCCTGCATCGAACAGGTCCTAAACAGGCAGATTAGCTGAGGCTCAGTGAGGTCTTTGATGGTGGAGAAGGGTTAGTGACAGAATGTGTGACAGCCTTGTCGATGTGCGTCTCCCAGGGTGCTCCCCGATAGCCACTCCTTGTTCTCACGGCTTAATCCTCTACCTGCTTCTAACCCACATACATGAAGGCCATCGCTGGCTCTTGTACGGTAGCCTTACTTTGTTTTGATCAATGAGTAAAAATGAAATCCTGGGGGTGTTCGGTGCAGTGTGTGCGATGCAGCTCGGGACACCCGCATCTCGTGTCACAGTGCGTGGTTCCAGGCTCCGCGGCTCTGCTTCTGGCCCAGTGTCCTGCCGGTGTCACCCTGGGAGCAGCAGGTGAGGGCTCGGGTGCTTGGGAGGCTCAGATGAAGCTCCTGATTCCTGACTTCAGCCTGGCTCAGCTCCGGCGGTTGTAGGCAAAATGGAAGATAGATCTCTCTCTCTCTCTCTCTTGCTCTGCCTTTCAAGTAGATGAACAGACACAAATAAGCCTGAAAAAAATGTTCACAGGAAAATATTTTTTAAAAAGAAATGAGCTTCATTTTGAGATTTTTGCAGCCACCCTAGATGTGGGATGACATCCAGGGAGTGAGCTGCAGGAGTAGCCTTCGAGATCCAGCATCTAGGAAGTGTATCCGGCTGCTGCTCCCTCTCGTGTCTTCCTACTTATTTGTGTGGGAAGGGAAGAGACACATAGCTGCAGGCCCACACAGGTGGGCACAGAGCTGAGTTTAGAGGGCCGGGAGCAAAATATGAATGGGATCACATTGATTCTTCAGGAGGAAGACAAGGATAGTTTGTTTACACCTGGAGCATTTATAACTACATGATCATTCATTCATGTGATTCTCTCCATAATTCTGGAGTTGAGGGATGAGAATGAGCTGCTTATCACACTAGGTCACACTGCTGGTGAATCAGGCCAGCGCTCAGGCAGCAGCACGGGCTGGAATGTCACGGGACATCATAATTACCTTTGTGGTGCAAACCTCAGGAGGTCAAAGGTCCTTTAGTGAAATTCCTAACACGTTGCGGCTCTCCTCCTGTTGGCTGCAATAGTAAATGATAAAAGCTCCCTCAAAATCTGTTGCCTGCTCACTTAACTAAACATTTTCCGGAACTTATTTTTATGTTTATGTTTATTCTGGGGCCCTCACCACTTTGCGAGCTAAGTTTCCTAGGTTTCTGTCCATAGGATAACATTTCATATTTTATGAGTTTCAAAGGGAGTTCTCCACCTTGGGTGTGTCCAGCAGTAAGGGGCCTGTCTCTCTCGTGTGTTTATGAAGCTGTAGGCTTTTTCCATTTTAATCAGATCCTTCATTTTTCTAGCCGGAGGCCCATCATTTTCAAGGGTTGGTCTCATGTGAACACCCATCTGTATCAAGCTTGTCCGCAGTGTAGCTGTCACGTGTGGGGGAATGTGGTTGGATGTGTGTTATTAAACACATCCTACAGTCTACTGAGCACTCAGACTCTGTAAACCCAAGCCAGCCTTCAGAAACACCATACTCCATCCACACGACTGCTTTGTGAGGCAGGCAAAGGCGAGCGTCTGTGAACGTCTTCCTCTGCCTTGCAGCAGTGGGCAGTTCTTCCTGGAGGAAGGCTCCACACGGCAGAGGCATGGTTCGCTGCTGCAGGAGTATCTGAGTCCTGAGAGACTGTTCTGTGCCTTGTATCACTTGAGAAAAGGCGTGATGACTTGGAGCATGACAAAGACAGATTCCTCGTCTCGTTTCATGATCTTCAGGCCTGTCTTGTAGCTAAGAGGCCTCCGGAATGCTGTTTTCACCCTGGCATCACAGTTTGCAAGGTGAATCAGAATTTCAGCTTGGCATTTGCCCATATCAGTTGCTCACATACTAACCACTCATTGTTTTTGTTTTGTTTTGTTTTGTTTTTGTTTGTTTGTTTGTTGACAGGAAGAGTTAGTGAGAGAGAGAGAGAGAGAGAGAGAGAGAGAAAGGTCTTCCTTTGCTGTTGGTTCATCCCCCAAATGGCCACTGCGGCCAGTGCGCTGTGGCCGGAGCACCATGCTGATCCGAAGGCAGGAGCCAGGTGCTTCTCCTGGTCTCCCATGTAGGTGCAGGGCCCAAGTACTTGGGCTATCCTCCACTGCACTCCCTGGCCACAGCAGAGAGCTGGCCTGGAAGAGGGGCAACCAGGACAGAATCTGGCGCCCCGACCGAGACTAGAACCCGGTGTGCCAGCGCCGCAAGGTGGAGGATTAGCCTAGTGAGCCGCGGCACCGGCTCAGACCATCTTCTTTAACTGCCTCCTTGCCATCCAATCTATGGAGAGCCTATTCCCTAACAACTCCCCCGCCTCCCCTGGGCAGACCCCAGCAGAGAAGAAGAGGTAGGCTAGCAGGAGATGCTCGGTTTAGGAGTCTGTGATACCACCTGGCTAATGCTGCCCCTCCCACACTCACCTCCAGCTCGGCTCCCTGGCATTTTGCCCCTGGCAATGAAGACCAAGAGCATCTGTGCGAGTCCATAGGACCAGTCCAGAGCGGGCTGTGATGCTGAGAACCGGAGTATGTGGTCAAGGTGGGTGGCTGGGAGCTAGTTATGTTTGTGGGTTTTTTAAGGGCAATTGTGAGGATTGCATTAAGATATGGAGAACTAAGACAGTGTTTATGGAGCAAGGAAGGATATAACAGGTCAAAATCAAGGTCAGGTTTCAGGGAATACAGCAGAAGAATCTAGAAAGGTTCTTTGTTTTCTGTATAATTTTTTAAAAAGATTTATGTATTTATTTATTTATTTATTTTTTTTGGAAATCAGATTTACAAAGAGAGAGGAAGAGACAGAGGGAAACAGAAAAAGGGAGGGGGCATTGTGGAGTAGCAGGTGGAGCTGCCTCCTGCAATACTGGCATCCCATTTGCATCCCAGCTGCTCCACTTCTGATCCAGCACCCTTCTGGTGTGCCTGGGAGGACAGCGGAGGATCACCCAGGTGCTTGGACCCCTGCACCCACATGGGAGACCCAGGGGAGGCTCCTGACTCCTAGATCCAGCCTGGCCCAGCCCCAGGGAAGTGGAGCAGCTGGGATTCAACTGCCCATATGAGATGGCAGCATCACAGGTGACAGCTTTATGCACCATGCCACAAGTCCACCCCACTCTGTACAAGTACTAAGTCATCAAACTGACTCATAAGGAGCCAGGTTTGGGGTCCGAGAAGTGCTTAACTTATTTTAACCATGTTCGCACTCGTATGGAAATTCTAAGTGTTGGTATGTGAGTCTGGGGCTCCTGAGCAACATTTGGGCTGGAGATGGTTCACTGGAGACCTCACACTTCTTAGAACCCCTCACTTCTCAGATACCAGCTGTTTGTGGTTTTTCCTCGGCACTTGTTTTTATTTTTCTTTCATGAGTACATCTTCCAAACCTTGATTTCTTTGTCCTCAAATAATTCAAACTTTCAAACTGCACCAACCGCAGTTAGACCTGTCACCCTCTGTGTCACTCCCAGGCCACCGCTGCAAGCCCCCCTGTTGTCCTTTCATGCGGCCCATCTCAAGCACGGCCACTTCGTCTGCTCCGCTGGCCGATCCAGGAAGCCGGGAGTCGTCCTCCCTCGTCCTTCGCCTCCGTCCCTCTTCCCGCCAGCCGCTCCTCCTGAGCCTGCCTTGCAGCCATCTCTTCCTCTTTCCACTATCACTATCTTGGCTCAAAGTCCTCACCAGGTTACTGCAGTAGCCTGCTTTCCTTGTCTCATTGATTACTCTATGGTCAAAGTCATATTTCTAAACTGCAAATCTGAATTTATCACTTTGATATATTTTTTTTGACAGGCAGAGTTATAG
This sequence comes from Oryctolagus cuniculus, assembly GCF_964237555.1. NCBI lineage: Eukaryota > Metazoa > Chordata > Mammalia > Lagomorpha > Leporidae > Oryctolagus > Oryctolagus cuniculus. The sequence goes on along the minus strand of NC_091441.1, from coordinate 20,316,978 downwards.
ACAGTGAGAGAGAGACAGAGAGAGAGAGAGACAGAGAGAAAGGTCTTCCTTCTGTTGGTTCACCCCCACAAATGGCCACTACGGCCAGTGCTGCGCCGATCCGAGGCCAGGAGTCAGGTGCTTCTCCTGGTCTCCCATGAGAGTGCAGGGCCCAAGCACTCGGGCCATCCTCCACTGTCTTCCCGGGCCACAGCAGAGAGTTGGACTGGAAGAGGGGCAGTTGGGACTAGAACTAGGCACCCATATGGGCTGCCAGCACTGCAGGCAGAGGATTAACCAAGTGAGCCAAGGCGCCAGCCCCTTGATATTGCTTTTTAGTGTAGGTCGTTCCCATACAATGGAGAAGTAATCATACCAGACTTACCAATGCATTGCGTCACTTTAGGGCCCACCCCACATTTCTTCCTACCACTCTTATTTGGCCCAGCCTGACCACCTTCTCATTTTCTTATAGTTTTTGCTGCTATTTTCCTCAATTGAATCTTTAATCAATGTATGCTTTATTTTGGAGCAAGGTGTATTGCTTACGGATTTTTTTTTTTTTTTTTTGACAGGCAGAGTGGACAGTGAGAGAGAGATACAGAGAGAAAAGTCTTCCTTTTTCTTTGGTTTACCCCGCAATGGCCGCTGTGACCAGCGCACCGCGCTGATCCGAAGCCAGGAGCCAGGTGCTTCTCATGGTCTCCCATGTGGGTGCAGGGCCCAAGCACTTGGGCTATCCTCCACTGCACTCCCGGGCCACAGCAGAGAGCTGGAATGGAAGAGGAGCAACCAGGACAGAATCCGGTGCCCCGACCGGGACTAGAACCCGGTGTACCGGTGCCGCAGGCAGAGGATTAGCCTAGTGAGCCGCAGTGCCGGCCTACGGATTTTTAAATGCCTGTTCACTTGCCCTGAACACTTCATGCATAGCGGTAGATTGAAATGCCGTTACATTTGACCTTAGGTTATTAGGTCAATACCTAATCACTCACGGCCCACCCCCTGGTGGAAAGCCAAGCCATTTTAACCATAATTCCAGTAAAAAAAAAAAAGCATTCAACACTCACTGGTCCATTTGTGTCGTGTGCCCATTTCTGACCAGTCACTGAGGCTGGGGCTGGGGCTCTGATGGGACAAGTTGGGGTTAGGTGTCTATCTTAGGGGATGGAGACACTCTCATCCAAATCATATGCATGGAGAACGTAAACACAGAAGGATTTTTGCTTCAGAGGAAGGAGTAATAAAGGGTGGGCAGAAATGGTAGATGTTGCTTAACATATTTTTTAAGATTTATTTATTTTATTTGAAAGGCAGAGTTACAGAGAGAGAGAGACAGAGATCTTCTATCTGCTGGTTCACTCTTCAAATGAGTGCAACGGCTGGAGCTGGGCCAGATCTAAGCCAGAAGCCAGGATCCAGGAGCTTCTTCTGACCCCTCATGTGGGTGCAGGGGCCCAAGCACTCAGGCCATCCTCCGCTGCTTTCCAGATGTATTAACAGGAAGCTGGATTAGAAGTGGAACAGCCGCGACTCAAACCAGTGCCCATATGGGATGCTGGTGCCGCTAGCCTCAAGTTAACATCTTTTTAACATTTCCCAAAATGTTGAGCTTCATAGGCTCACACACTCTCACACACACACACACACACACACACACACACACGTTTGGAGCTCAGAAGAAAGGTCAGGATCAGAGACATGTACTTCAAGATTATAATTAAAGGCAGAGAACAGGAGATCACAGGCAATATAATAAAAGTTAGGAGGAGTTGGCGCTGTGGCATAGTAGGTTAAGCCTCCACCCGCAGCACCAACATCCCATATTGGGGCCAGTTCATGTCCCAGCTGCTCCTCTTCCAATCCAGCTCTCTGATTATGGTCTGGGAAAGCAGTACATGATAGCCCAGGTGCTTGGACCCCTGCACCCACATGAGTAACCTAGAATAAGCTCCTGGCTCCTGGCTTCAGATTGGCCTAGCTCCAGCCATTGTGGCCATCTGGGGAGTGACCCAATGGATGGAAAGCCTTTCTGTTTGTCTCTCCCTCTGTAACTCTACCTCTCAAATAAATAAATTTAAAAAAAAAAAAAAAAGGTAGGAAGAGAAAATGCCTAGGGGCCAGTGTCGTGACACAGTGCCAGCATCCCATTTGTGTACCAGTTCAATTCCCGGCTGCTCCACTTCCAATCCAGCTCCCTGCTAATATACCTGGGAAAGTAGCAAAAGATGGCCCAGGTGCTTGGGCTCCTCCACTGACGTGGGAGACCAGGATGGAATTTCAGGCTCCTGGCTTTGACACGGTCCAGCCCTGGACAGTGTGACCATTTGGAGAGTGTACCAATGGATGGAAGATATTCTCTCTCTCTCTCTCTCTCTCTCTCCAGCTGGCCCTGTAATTCTGCCGTTCAAAAATTTTAAAAAGAAAATAAAAGGCAAGGAAGTTCTAGGAACTCAGTGGGAGGAGGAAAAAGAGCCCTGATGGAAACTGAATAGGAGAAGGAGGAGGGTGGAAGAGAAACCAAGCGAGCATGATGTCAATGCACCCAGGAAATGCACCGGGAAATTTCCAGAGAATGATAGAAGTCTCTGGGGTGGACGTCACTAAGAGAACAAATAAGACTGTGAAGTTTCCGCTGGCTTAAGGAGCATGCATGTCTGGATGGAAGTGAATGAAAGAAATGCCAGTAGATTCTTGAGGGTGAGAATCAGACTGCAGGAGGAAGGGAACAGGTGGTTGTGAGAAACTGCAGACAGACAGCACTCGTGGAAAATGGACTGGGAAGGGAAGACATGAGATAAGGTGGGACTTGCAAGGGGATGTGAGGATGGGGAGGGCTTTTTCTCTATTTCCTCTCTCGGGTTGGAAGAGGATTTTCACGTGGGGTCTGGGTGTCGGGCACACTGGTTAAGACACTGACTGAGATCTTACACCCCTACTGAAGTGCGTGGGTTTGAGTCCCGGCTCTGCACTCTGGGAGGCGGTAGTGGTGGCTCCAGTAAGCTGCGTCCAGCAACCCACGTAGGAGCCCTGGATCGACTTCCTGACTCCCAGCTTCATTGTGATCCAACCCGAGCTGTCACGGGCATTTCATTTTTTTAAAGTATAGTTTAAATTGAAAACTTTAAGGAAGAAAGGATACAAGACAAGATGGCTGGGGGCAGGGGTGGGGGCAGTGGGTCCAGGCTTCCTTGTGAGAAGGGACAGGAGGGAAGGCGAGGGACAGGGCTAGGCTGAGGTTAGGGGAGTGTCTGCAGGCGGGGCTGTGGACGACCTACCTGCTCCTGGTTTTTGTTTTCTCCTGGAAGTAGGAAGCAAAGTCATCCGCCGAGAACGGGGGAGTGGAAGTGTGGTTGGGATACCAGAGCACAGCTGAGGTTGGCCGCTGTGTATTCGCCCTGGGCAGAAAGTGCTGAGCTTTCTCTTTTCTTCAGCGAGTCTCAGCCCCTTGGGCTCAGGCCTGGATAAAGCAGAAACCACAGAGGACGGAGCAGAAACTAGTTTTGGAATAATTGCAGGAGAAGGACCGAAGTGTGGATGGTGGAGTAAGCTAGACGCAGGAGGGGGTGAGATTGAGAGGTAGAGGTCTCGCGCTTAGGGGAACGTGAGGGCATAGTGTTCTTGGCAACAGCAGAGAGAATGGGGGACTCCGGCTGGGTGTGTGAAGGCTCTGATCAGGATGTGTTAATCTCGGCATTTCGAGCTGGAGCAGTTTGGGGAGGGGACAGGGCTAGGATGTAGAGGAGAGGACAAGGTCATTCGGAAGGAGAAGGCCCAGGACCTGGGCAGCCAGAGCACTGGACGAGACCCCTCCCGTGTGCTCACTGTGTCCTGTGTGGACTCTGTCCCGGGAGTGGAGGTGGAGAGAATGGTAACCGAGCCACAGGTGGAAGCTCCCTTACCTGCAATATCTACGACCAGGAGTGTTTTGAATTAGGGATTTTTTTTTTCAGATTTCAGAATATTTGCACATATTTAATGATTCATCTTGGGGATGAAACCCAAGTCTAAACACGAAATTCATGTAATTCATGTGCCTCATTTTCTAGCAGTAGCCTGAGGTCATTTTTCAAAAGAATACATTATTTATATTGCTTTGCTTATTTGAAATGCAGAGAGAGAGAGAGAGAGAGAGAGGATGGTATTTTCCATCTGCTTGGTCACTCCCTAAATGCCTGCACAGCCAGGGCTGGCCCAGGCCAAATCCAGGAGTCCAGAACTCCACCTGGATCTCACATGTGAGTGACAAGGGCTCAAGTATTTGAGCCATCATGTCCTGCCTCCCAGGGTGCACACTGGCAGGAATTTGGAATCAGAAGCGGAGGTGGGACTTGATCCCAGGCACTCTGGTATGGGATGCAGGCGTCCTGAGTGACCCCTTCATCTGCTGTGCCACAGCGCCCACCCCTCAGTGTGAGGGAATTTCATCCAGTGTTTTTGGAGCACCTGTGCTTTGACTGTGACCCATCAAATATGAGGCTGGGTGAATAATTTTCCTCTGTGGCAGCATGGAGGTGCTTAAGGAGTTTCACATTTTGGATTTTCCAAATCTGGATGTTCTACCTGTATCAGACTTCTCTCAGGGTAGGTGTGCAGAAGGATGGGGCATTGTGATGGCATCAGCAGTGACATGGGGCACAGTGACATGGGCCTCCAGGAAGTGCTTTGTAATTTAAACTTTAATGATGAACGTAAAATGGAAGAACGGAAATATGTTTTTAACAATGTTGTGGTTCTAACATAGGGTAATGCTGCAAATAACAGATTTCTGATTTTTTTAAAAAAAGATGGCATTTAGGGGCAGGCACGGTGGCATAGCAGTTAAGTTGCCACCTGCAACATCCCACATGGGTGCCTGTTTGAGTCCCACCTGTTCTACTTCCGATCCAGCTTCCTGTTAATATGCCTGGGAAAATACTGGAAGACAGCCCCTGTGTTTGTGCTGTGTACCCGTGTGAGAGTGTTATGAGGAATACCCGTTATCATCAAGGCATAGGCGATGGTTTGTTTAATGTTAAGCTGTTTTGAGACTTCGCTGAGCAGGTCTTGGGGACCTGCAGAGTAAGTGGCCATTAGCTTGCAGGGCTTCCTGGAATTACCTGTGAGAGGTGACAGGGCCATGTCCCTGGGCTCCGTTCCCACCATGGACGACAGAAGATTTCCTTTAGCCACAGTCCAAAGCTGTCCTTGTAAAAAGCCACAACAGTTGTGGCTCTTAAAAGTTTTCACACCCAAACAGCCAGGAGCCACCCGGGAATCCATTTCTTGGCCAGCCCGGCCTTGCGATGCCCACACATTTTGCTTGCTCTTGGACACTGTTGCCTGTCTTTGGAAATGCTGGCACTGGGCAAGCAGCCTGCACGTACAAAGTTCACTAAAAGCACCTCCATTTGTCCCAAAGTGCTTCTAAGGTCATTCGCTCCTCACACTTCTCCATTTGAGCCACCCCAGGGAATGCCAGAGGCGTCCACACCCGCATGCAAAGGCAAAGCTCTCAGTGGGAAACCGAACACCAGAAGCTGTGTTGTCTCAGCGCAGACACAAGTCCTGATGTTTTTATTCCACCTTTCAGTTCAGAATTCACTTTCTAGACTCTGGTTTCTTTTCCTGGGGTAGCTCTCAGATTCCTTTAAAGATCTGCTAAGTGAAGTGGAAGAGGTAATGAGATGTAGGATGGACATATGGAAAGGCCTAATGTACTATATGAGGATCATAGTGGGTTTTTTTTTAAGATTTTTATTTTATTTCTTTCAAAGACAGAGTTAGAGGGAGAGAGACAGAAAGCAATCTTCTATCTGCTGTTTCACTCCCCAGATGGCTACAACAGCCAGAGGTGAGTCAAGCCAAAGCCAGGAGCCAGGAGTTTTTTCCAGGTCTCCCACATGGGTCAGGGGCCCAAGGACTAGGGCCATCTTCTGCTACTTTCCCAGGAGCATTAGCAAGCTGCTGGACTGGAAGTGGAGCCTCTGGGACTCGAAAGCCACCTATGTGGGATGCCGGCATTGCAGGCGATGGTTAACCCACTGCAGCACAGCGTCAGCCCCAGGGTCAGAGTTTATTGTGATAGTGCTCGGGACTTTGGCTTCACCACCTGCTCTGACTCCCCAAGATGAGAAGACTCAGTGCTGATTATTTCCCATCTTTTGTGTAGAATTCTGATCTGGGCAAACAGAACTCCCTCTTCTCATTGTTCCGCTCTTGGAGGTCTGCGGTGGTGGTGGGCATCCCTCCTCCTTGTGTTCGCTGTTCTCATTTCATCTGGGGACTCCCCATTCCCACTGTGCCAGATGGTCCAGTAGGGCTGCCAACTGCCCTGTCCTGTCCTCTCTCCCCCCTCGCACCACTGGGGTTGTGTTGCAGGTGGGGTCTTCCTTGTTTGATACAAGGACTGAGAAGGACCCCTTCTCCCACTCAGCTTTGTTAAGGTATTGGTGACAAAAACCAGTTCTGTATACGCAAGGAAGACAGGCAGCTTGGGCTGCAAGCAATCTTCCCATTTACTGTATGGACAGAACCAGACTCCAGAGGGCAGCCAAGCAGAAACAAGAGACAGCACTGATGATGTCATCCTATTTCTAGACCCAGGCATGTTTTCCCATCTGCATACAAATGGTCACCCAGGATAAATATGGTTCTGTACTTTGCTCTCTCTCTCTCTCTCTTTTAACTTTATTTATTTATTTTTTTTGACAGGCAGAGTGGACAGTGAGAGAGAGAGGTGTTCCTTTTGCCGTTGGTTCACCCTCCAGTGGCCCCTGCAGCCGGCGCACCGCACTGATCCGAAGCCAGGAGCCAGGTGCTTCTCCTGGTCTCCCATGGGGTGCAGGGCCCAAGCTCTTGGGCCATCCTCCACTGCACTCCCTGGCCACAGCAGAGAGCTGGCCTGGAAGACGGGCAACGGGGACAGAATCCAGCGCCCTGACCGGGCTAGAACCCGGTGTGCTGGCGCCACAAGGCAGAGGATTAGCCTAGTGAGCCACGGCGCTGGCCCTTTTTTTTAAACCTTAATAGATCCTTGAAACTACTTCATATGGAGAGAGCATCCCCATTCATTTCTACAGCTACCAATGGATGCATGCGCCGATAATTGATTCAACCACTTCTGCAGGGATGGCTCTTTGGGATGCTTTCCAAGCTTTTGATATTTCAGATGCACAAGTCACACTGGATTTTGCCAGCATAGGTAGGCTTTGAAGTGCGATTGCTGGGTTAAGGAGTAGATGCCAACATAATTTGCTAGAAGCAGACAAAGTCCTCTCCGTAGGGTTGCTTTGCACTCCTACCAGCAAAAAGTGAAAGTGCCTGCTCCTCACAGTCTAGCCAGCTGACTGTGCTGTCAAACCCTTGGCTGCAGTTCTCACCTGGGTTTTAGTCCCGCCCACTCGGGCTCAGCTCCTGAGAAAGGAAGAGCCGCCACCCACCTCCATCCTTGGCGCTGTCTGTCCTGGAATGACTGCACGGGTTCTGTGCTGAGCTCATGGAGGGATTGTCTGTGTTGGGGACCTCCTTCTGACCTGATTCCTGACACTGGATGCGTGGAAGGGAAGAGGAGGGGTCCAGTGGGGCTCTGTCTGGGATGGGGATGAGAAAACCAGAGAAATGCATGAGATGTTCCCTCCCCCTTACCAGCTTTGGATTACTTCACGGGCTAACTCACAAGCTCGAGTCCTCCCTGGTCATCCAAGAGCCTTCCCAGTAAGTGCAGCCTCTTTCTCCTTTGCAATATTTATCTGTAGACCCTAAGTAGTCCCAACATCACCTCTTCCACGCATCGCTCCCAGCACAGAGGAGAAAGATGTATCCTAATTGTTAGCAATATCCCAGGAACTATTAGTGGAGTCGCTGAATGACTTCGCTTCGGTCTTCTGGCTTTTAATACAAATAATATATGTAGAGAAAAATCACTTAGAAGCACACTTTCATATTTTATTAGCAGGATGGTAAACAGTTTGAAAATGAAAAGATACATTTTTCATCTTTTAAATTACTGAGTTTCTTCAAATTACTAAAGAAATTTTTTTTGCAAAAATAATCAATGAGCTTGTCGAAACTGTTAATTAAAGCAGCTGTTTTAGAATCTTAACCATGGAATTGAAGGATGTAATCTATTTTGCTTCCAGAAAGTTGAAGTGCAAAGGAAGTGGAGAGAAACAAATCATTCCCTTGATCTACCAAAAGCTTGAACTCACATAACTGAGCACATATGGCATCCAGAAAAATTGGCCACCATGCACCTTGTGGTTGACTGACAGATGGACTCCCAAGAAACCCAGGTCTTTATCCCTGGAGCCAGCGGTTTCTGGAAGAGGGAATTTGATTTGTTTATTTGGAGGTAAAGAAAATTTTGACATCTATGCACAATTTTTCATAATATGCATCTTCTTGAACTTTGGAAGAGCCCTCCTATGTAGGAATTTCAATGATGTTTTTCACTAAAATCAACTTACTTTTTCATTACATTTCCTGCAAACTCTGAAATATCTTTGTATATGGTAAAGGAGGTGCGATTAAGTTAAGGATCTTGATACAGAATGGTTATCCTTAGGTAGATCTTAAACACTCCCTCATTAGAGGGAGGAAGGCAGAAGATAGAAGGGGATAGAATGACCTGAGCAGAGGAATTTGAAGATGCCACTGCTTCAAAGATGGAGGGAGGGGCTGTGAACCAAGGAATGCAAGGAATTTGCATCTCAGGAGCTGGAAAAGGCAAGGACTGTCATGACCTCCAGAGGAAGGTGGAGAGCCCTGAGTTAGGCCCAGCGATTCTGAAACAAATTCTGGCCTTCAGCACAGTAAGAGACTGCATTTCTGTTGTTTTAGGGCCATTCAGGTCCTGGTATTTTCTTACAGTAACCACATCAAATGGATAAACACCCTTCCCAGTGTCTGGGAAATAAGAACTTGGCATTGATTGATTTATTTATTTTTTTTTTAAATTTTTTGACAGGCAGAGTGGACAGTGAGAGAGAGAGACAGAGAGAAAGGTCTTCCTTTGCCGTTGGTTCACCCTCCAATGGCCGCCGCGGCCGGCGCACCGCGCTGATCCGATGGCAGGAGCCAGGTGCTTCTCCATGGGGTGCAGGGCCCAAGCACCTGGGCCATCCTCCACTGCACTCCCGGGCCACAGCAGAGAGCTGGCCTGGAAGAGGGGCAACCGGGACAGAATCCGGCGCCCCGACCGGGACTAGAACCCGGTGTGCCGGCGCCGCTAGGCGGAGGATTAGCCTAGTGAGCCGCGGCGCCGGCCTGGCATTGATTTTAAAGTTACAAGCCAGCACTGTGGCGTATTAGGTTGAGCCTCCACCTGCGGTGCTGGCTTCCCATATGGGCACCGGTTCAGGTCCCAGCTGCTCCACTTCTGATCCAGCTCCCTGCTAGTGGCTTGGGAAAGCAGTGGAGGATGGCCTAAGTGCTTGGGCCCTTTCACTCACGTGGCAGACCCAGAAGCTTCTGGCTCCTGGCTTTGGATCCTTCCAGCTCTAGCCTTGTGGCCATTTGGGGAGTGAACCAGTGGGTGGAAGATGTCTCTCCCTCTGTAACTCTGCCTCTCAAATAAATAAATAAACCTTTTAAAAAAAATAGAGTTCATCAAATGAGTTACTAGGGATAAATAAGGTTGTAAAGGTGTTATTTAAGAGAACAAATTTGGTGATCTCTCTTTAAAAAAAAAAACTATTTATTTGAAAGGCAGACATACAGGGCAGATACAGAGAGATGATTGACCTCCTCCACCTGCTAGTTCTGTCCCCAAATGGCTATCCAGGGCTAGGCCAGACCGAAGCCAGCAGGAAATCTACTCAGGTCTCCCACATGGGTGGCAGGGACTCCAGTACATGATCCATTGGCTCCTGCTTCTCAGGCCCATTGGCAGAGAGCTGGGACTCCAATGAGCACCCTAATATGGCATGTGAGTGTCCCATGTGGCAGCTTAACATGCTGTGCCACACCTGTTCAACTGTGTCACATTTAAGCAAAAAAAGCTTGGCTGTGTTAAATGTCATTTCTTCATTTGTAGGGGTCAACAGAGCCTCTTCAGCTGACCTTCTGGTGTTCTGGCTACTCTGAAGGGTCTTCCTGCTGTAAGCCATCCTGACTTTTTATTTTCCTTAAGATTTATTTATTTATTTGAAAGTCATAGTTACACAGAGAGAGGTCTTCCATCCGATGGTTCACTCCCAAATTGGCCACAATGGCTGGAGCTGTGCTGATCCGAAGCCAGGATTTTCGTCCAGGTCTCCCACGTGGGTGCAGGGGCCCAAGGACTTGGGCCATCTTCTACTACTTTCCCAGGCCATAGCAGAGAGCTGGATCAGAAGCAGAGCAGCTGGGTCTCGAACCGGTGCCCATATGGGATGCTGGCGCTTCAGGCCAGGGCATTAACCCACTGCACCACAGCGCCGGCCCCAGCCATCCTGACTTTTTAAACGTACTGCTGGCTTGCCGAAAGAGACATTCATTCCTGAAAATCCCATATGGGAGTCAGCCTTGGCTGCAATAGTGCTATATAGCAAACATCTCAAAATTTCAGTGACGAAAAAAATACTGTTTTTTTTTCCCCTTGGAGTTTGCCTTGTATGTCAGCGGCTCTAAGTTGGGTGACCCCACTCCAGGCTGCACATCAGGTGATATCTGTCTCGTGTCTTTCCTAAGGCTTAAGAAGTGATCCTCACCCTCTGCATTCTAGTGGTGGAGGACAGACGCACAAACGAGGGGGCAGAAATTTGCACAGCGTCTTGTGATCTCTGCTTTGAATTGGCCACATTGCCACTTCTGCTCATATTCCACTGGCCAAAATAAGATCCATGGTGAAGGGCATTCTTTACTGGAAGGTGGGGACATGAATATTTTCTGAACTATACAACAATTGAACATACTTCCACACCCTGAAAAAGTTAGCCCAAACCAAAGAATGATGCAGGAAGTGGTAAATAAATACTGCATCCGCCTGCAGCCGAGGAGAACTAAGCCTTCAACTAGTCGGTGGCTGGGACCAGAGACTTCTTATTGAGTTGAGATTCTTAACCAGGTCTCAAGTGGTCCCAGAGAGTGGTGGGCTCCCCTGGATCTCAGCAGAAGCAAACACAAGCCTACTGTGATCCCACAGACTAAATTAACCAAATAAAATCAAAGCAATCACATGTAGTAAAGTCGCTAATAGTCAACAGAAACAATGGAAGACGCACCCCAGACTTTTAGCTGTTAGGATTAACAGATGATAAACTAGTTATGAATGATCTCATGAAGTAAAGTTAGGAAACGCATAATAAAAAGCTATGAAGCATGATGAGGCTTATTTGCAGCAGAATTAAATAGGACTTTTAGGTATAATTATTGAATAAAAAAATAAATTGCTGATTAAATAGACTAAACTAAGTAGCTATTTGGCAAAGTGGAAGAGAGATTTGAAGAAGTCACTTGGAAAGCAGCACAGACAAGGAGAGAGGGATGTGTGAAGGAGGTTAAGAATCCATGGAACCAATTGAGGAGGTCTAACGTGTAATTAAAGGAGTCCCAGAGAGACTGAACACAGAGAATGGCACGAGGACAATGATTGGAGAGGTAGTAGCTGAGCACTCAGACACGATAAGGGATTTCAATCCACAGATAGACAAAGCGCAAAGTATATTAGGCCTGGCAAAGACCAAGAAAGCCACGGATTATAGAGAGTTTAGAACACCAAGAACCAATAGCTGCTTAACGTTACGAAGCAACAGTAATTAGAGTAGGAGCTGACCATCCATCACCAGCAAGGAAAACCGGCAATCAGGGGGAAGCTGCTTTTTCTTAAGGGCTATCTTGTTCCCCAGCCCCTCCCAAAACACATCGGATTCCAAACCCGAGACTTGAGAGTGCCAGGATCTGGGAAAATGGGTGAATGGGACTGGTCACATTTAGGTATTAATTTTCGCTCCGCCACACTCCACAGTGACTTTTGAGTCTGCTTTTACTAGATAGTACAATTTCACCTGCTGCTGAGGGTAAGGGTAGACACTTGTATAGCTGAACAAAAACTCAGAGCTTATCACCCGTGATGCTTCAACGGAGGAATTTAAAAGGATATCCCTTCAGAAGCAGGAAAATGGTCCCTAGGGGATATCTAAGAAGCAGTGAGAAATCCTTAGAAAAGAAACTGCAAAACATATTTATAAGGTTTCAAGTTGTATAATATCACAATAAGGTCTGACTTGGTCGTTTAAAGAAGTGACACCAGTACCATGTAGAGTTGATTGAAGGTGATGCTTTAAACTTCTTGGATTGTTCGGATGATGGACTAAGTTTAACTTAAAAAAAGATTTACTTATTTATTTGAAAGCAGAGTGACAGAGAAAGAGTGAGGTGTGTGCTCTCACACCCACACCCACACACAGGAAGGGAGGAAGGGAGAGAGGGAGAGAGAGAGAGACAGAGAGAGAAACTGAGAGGTATCTTTCTTCCTTCAGTTCACTCCCCAGATGTCCAAAACAGCCAACCCAGGGCCAGACTGAAGCAAGGAGCCAGGAACTCCATCCTGGTCTTCCATGAAAGTAGCAGGAACTCAAATAGTTGGGCCATCATCCACTGCCCCCGGGTGCATTAGCAGGAAACTGGATTGGAAATGCAAATAGCTGGGACTCACACTGTCACTCCAATATAGGGTGCCTGGTGGTGCAAGTGGTGGCTTAGCCCATTTTGCCACAACGCCTGCCCCAAGTTACTAACATTTGATTTGTTACCTTTAGGCATGCACGTAAAATGTTAAGCGTAGGGACTGGCACTGTGGTATAGTGGGTAAAGCTCCAGACTGCAGAGCCAGCATCCCATATGGGTGCTAGTTTGAGTCCTGGCTGCTCCACCTCCAATCCAGCTCCCTGCTAATGCTCCTGGGAAAGCAACGAAGATGGCTGAAGTCCTTGGGCCCCTGCACCCACGTGGGAGACCTAGAAAAAGCTCCTGGCTCCTGGCTTTGGATCAGTGTAGCTCTGACCATTGTGACCATTTGGGAAGTGAACCAGCAGATGGTTCTTGTTCTCTGTCTTTACCTCTCTCTGTAACTCTAATAAATAAAATGAATCTTTAGAAAAATGTCAAGTGTAATCAGTAAAAGAACAGAGATTCAGTGATGAACAGCCTAACCAGGAGAAGCAAACAAACACAATAAGAAAATAGATAAGGCCAGCGCTGCAGCTCACTAGGCTAATCCTCCGCCTTGCGGCGCCGGCACACCAGATTCTGTCCTGGTTGCCCCTCTTCCAGGCCAGCTCTCTGCTGTGGCCCGGGAGCGCAGCGGAGGATGGCCCAAGTGCTTGGGCCCTGCACCCCATGGGAGACCAGGAGAAGCACCTGGCTCCTGCCATCGGATCAGCGCGGTGTGCCGGCTGCGGCGGCCATTGGAGGGTGAACCAACGGCAAAGGAAGACCTTTCTCTCTGTCTCTCTCTCACTGTCCACTCTGCCTGTCAAAAAAAAAAAAAAAAAAAAAAAAAAATAGACAAGAACACTACTCAATGAAAAGACCCATTAAGAAGAGGAAAAATGTGGAAATAAATCCAGATATTTTGGAAATGATAATGATGGTTTTTAAGTCACTAATATATCCCATTAAAAGGCAGATATTTTGTCAGATTGAAAAACACATGTGGTGCATTGGGTTAAAGTCCTGGCCTACAGGGCTGGCATCCCATATGGGTGCCGGTTTGAGTCCCGGCTGCTCTAATTCCAATCCAGCTCCCTGCTAATGTGCCTGGGAAAGCAGTAGATGTCCCAAGTTCTTGGGCCCCTGCACCCATGTGGGAGACCTGGAAGAAGCTCTTAGCTCCTGCCTTGGATCAGCTCAGTTCCGGCCATTTCGGCCATTTGGGGAGTGAGCCAGCAGATGGAAGACTCTGTCTCTCCCCCGCATCTCTGTAACTCTGTATTTCAAATAAATAAAATAAATCTTAAGAAAATCACGGAAAATATGTTTTTCAGATAATGTTTCATTATTTTGAAAGTGCTAGAATGAATATTAGAACATGTGTTTCTTTAAAAGCTTGGCTATTTCAGGACAAAAAATTAGCCATTTACAAGTCACTCTGACTTACCTGTTTTTTGTAAAAAAAATGAAGCATCGTTTTTGTTTAAAAAATTATTTATTTAATTTGAAAGGCAGAGTTAGAGAGAGAGGGAGAGAGAGAGCTCTTCCATTCACTGGTTCACTCCCCAAATGACTGCAATGACCATGGCTGAGCCAGGAGCTTCATCCAGGTCTCCCACGGGGGTGGCAGGGGCCCAAGTACTTGGGGTATCTTCTGCTGCTTTCCCATGTGCATCAGCAGGGAGCTGGATCAGAAGTAGAGCAGCCAGGACTTGAACTGGTACCCTTATGGTATGCTGACATTGCAGGCTGTGCCTTAATCTGTTATGCCCAAAATGCTGGGCTCTGCATAGTTTATTTTCTTACGTAATCATAAATTTATCAATTTCTCTTATGTGTCAAGGAATGTTGTTAAGTTTCAACATGGCACCAGATTTTGTAAGTGTATCAAAATGCTTAGCAGGCTTTCTTTTTAATGTTTATGGCAGAGCAACAGAGGAAAAAAAATCTTCCATCTGCTTGGTTCACTCCCTAAATGCAGGTGGGGCTGGGACAGGCTGAAGCCAGGAGCCTCTCTCAAGTGGGTCTCTGCAGTGGGCGGCAGAGCCCCAAGGACTTGAGCTGTCGCCTGCTGCCTCCCACGATGCAGTAGCAGGAAGAGGGATCTGAAATGCAGGAGCCAAAGCTGACCGGCACTCTGCTATGGGGCGTGGGCTTCCCAAGAGGCAGCGTAAGCTGCTGCCCCACAATGCCTTCCCCTGAGCCTTCTTTCTGTAGAATACAAATCATCGCCAAACATCAAAGAGAGAATTCTAGTGCTAATTTATAGGAACTTCCATAGCGATGTGACATTTTGTTTTCTTCTGCTTTGGGTTCTTCCCAGATGTGATCAGGCTACACCAAGCTTTGCTAAGACAACTCAATGATCTGTAAAGCCGCTCTACAGTCAAATGTTCCCTACTTGTGATTACCCATTGTACTTTAAGATTGTTCCGGCTAATTTTTCATTCCTGATGATCCAAGTGAAGAGCACTTAGCAAAACACACAGTTCCCAATGTAAAATGTTAACAGCAGTCTCCAAAGAGAACAGAATGGAACAAACGCTGGCGGAGAATCCACAAGGTGTCGTTCTGTGTGATTGCAGGGTAGATGTGAAACTGATTAGAGAAGACTGATTGCCTGGGATGAAACTGCGGACGGCTTACCCTGCCCGAGGCGTTGTCTGCCTCGCCCGGAAGACACTGGATTATGAATCCGCGACTTCAGACAGGGACAGAGCAGGAAACACGAAGGATATCAGCATTAGTACCTGTGTTTACATCCTACTTTATTCCACAAAGGATTTGAGTGTATTTATTATATGTAATTTCTCCTAAGTTGGAAAAAAATTTCAAAATCAGTACCATGGAGAAAATATAAATAGGAATATAAATCTAGGCTAGAGGCCCCTAAACTTTACTCTGTATTAGAAACACCTGGTGAGCTTTAACACTCCTGATGCCCACGGGGCACCCAGTACCAATGAAATCAGAAGGTCCTGGGCTGGGAGGCAGGTGGCAGTAGCCGTAAGGATCCCCAGGTGTTTCTGTGTGTGGCAAAGTTTGGGAACCACTGGCCTACACTGGAGTTTGCATGTTGCTACATATGTGCATCACCTGGGATGCTATTGCAATAACTGATGCCTGTGCTTCTGCCCTGAACCAGTGAAATCAGTCATCTCTGCTACACCTGGACACTTGGTCTGTTTTAATTTGCGACACACACATACAGAGGTTCTGGGGTGCTCCCATCTGCTGGGTCACTCCCCAAATGCCTGCAGCCTGGGCTGGTGCTGGGCATGGAAATCAGAGACCTGATCCGGTGTCCCACATGGGTAACAAGAACTCAGCTCCTTGAGCACCACTGCCCCCTCCCCCCAGCGTCTGCGTTAGCAGGAGAGTGGGCTCAGGAGTCAGGGCCAGGTACTGAATTCAGGTAGCCCTTGTGGGACAAGGGCATCTTAACCATCTTAACTGGTAGGCTGGACTCCTCCTCCAAATCTATTGTAAATATCCCCAGGTGGCTGCACTGCGGCCCTGGGTAGGACCCACCGCCTGGGGGGAAGTTAGTACAGTGTTGCAAAGGGGATTGTTGCTGCTGCTGCTGCTGTTGTTTGATTTTTTATTTTTTTATGGCTTTAAGGCCATAAATTTAACTGAGTTTCCTGGTAGCCAAAATAAATTAAACAAAAGAAAACCACAATTAATTGAAATAATTTTTGTCATCCAGGATGCAAAAACTTAACCAGCTCCTTGGAAGTAGGCAAGAAAACTTTTCTCCCTCCTTGGGAAAACGAATGTCCTGTTTGATTCTTACAGTGGATGTGGAATAGCGTCATAGGCCACAATTTTGTAAACAATCATACATACTAGTAAATGGCATACTGCAAGTTTCATATCCTGGGCTTCTAATAACCGTCCCCCAAGGAGAGCCAAGTAAGTACATGACCCCAGGCTGCAGGTGGCTACAGACATGCGGGGTGAAGGAAGTGGGGTCTGACAGCCCTTCCAGTACCCAGATGATACAGCACCCCCCAACAAAAATTAAGCCTGGAACTCTCACCTCCAGGGTTTCCTGTGCAGTTCCAAATTATAGTTTTCTATTACAATATTTAAGAACTGATAACCTTCCCCGCATGACACCCACTATTCGAATTGAACAAAGGCCTGGCTAGTCCGGAAGCCACGGCTCCCACCCAGGGGTCACCGGTGAGGAGAGAGGGGCATCTTGGAATCTCTGTGTGTGTGGCTGGTTATCAGAAGAGAAGAACCTCCGCATGGAAAGCAGGAAGAGAGCTCCGATTTTCGTCTCAACCAGGTGCCGACTCCCCCGGGCTAGCTCTGCAAAGGAGACCCATTGGACGGCACCTACGTCACGCCACGGTCAGCGCGCAGGGAGGCCAAGGTGGGCTCGAGTGAGGACGGGGTGCGCCCCTACCCTGTCACACGAAGGACCCACAGAGACATTTGCTAAAGCAGCTGGCGGCGCGCAACACCCAGGTAGGCAAGTTCACGTGTCGTCTCCCCAGCACACGGCGCGAGCCCGGCGTGCTCCGTTTTTGAATTACCATCCGAAATGAAGGCAAGGCCTTCCTGAGGATGCCCGGGGACGGGATCCCCAGCCCCCACCCCCGCTCATCTGCAGTCGTCAGTGGCATTCTTGGACCTCCGAGGGAAGAGATGAGCGCGCTGCGGGAAGGCTCTCGCAGCGGCCGACACCGCGTCTCCAGCGTCGGCAACTGCAGCTCCACACGTCCGGCGGCGGCCCGGAGCCGAGCTGCCTCTTCCCGAAGAGCCAGGCGCTCGGGCTCCGAGGGCGCGGCGGAGCGCGCGGGGCGCGGCGCGGGCTCGTCCCCCGCGCGGCGGACACAGGCAATGGCGACCCGCGGCCGCGGCGGGGCAGCCTCTCCCCGGCCGGCACTGCGCTCCGGGGAGCCGACGGCGCAGCCAAGTCCGGCCGGCTGGGGCTGCCAAGGATTTAAAGGGGGCTGGAAACCTCCATCTGCGCCCCCTTAAAACTGAGACGGCGCGCTCAGGGCTCTCGGCCCAAAAACCCCAGTGCGGGAAAGGGCCCACGCTGTTCGCCAAAGCCCTCTCGCCCGCAAAGGCCCAGTCCGCCCCCTCCCCAAAGCGGAGCCAAGCCGGGAGAGGGGGCAGGGTCAGCTCCGCAGGCTGAGCCGGCCCGGGCACGCCCCTGCGGACCCGCCCCGCGGCCCGGGGACCCCCAGAGCGCCGCGCGGGCGGCACGGCGGTGGGGGTGGGCGTGGGGGCCGAACTCCACCACCCCCGCAGCCCGCGGCCCGCCCCCCAGCCCGGCCTGTGATTGGCTTGGGGGGCGCGTGTGCCCGCCCCGGCGCCGGGTGGGAGGAGGCGGAGGAGGGGGCGGGGAGAGCGGGGGCCGGGACCGAGCGAGAGCGGGGGCGGGCGAGCCGGGTGCCCCGGATCGCAGAGCAGCCTCGGAGAGGGGCGGAGAGCGGCGGGCAGGGGAGGCGCGGGGGAGGCGCGGGCCGCACGCAGGGAAAGCCCGGCGGAGCCGCCGCCCGCTGCTCAGCGCGCTCTCGGGAGCCGCCGGCCGGCACGTCCCGCAGCCTTCCGGGAGGAAGCGGCGCGGTCAGCGGCCGGGGCGCGCTCGCTCCGGCACCCTCACCTGCCGGCGCCCGGCCGCTCCCCCGCGAGGGGCGCACAGGCCCGGGTGCGGAACCCGGCGGCCCGCGCCACAGCTCCGCCGCCCGCGAGCGCCTCGGACCCCGCGCGGGGCGCGGGCGGCAGCTCCGGCTCCATGGCGACCGGACTCGGGGAGCCGGTCTATGGACTTTCGGAAGACGAGGTGAGTGGCCCCTTCCCGTCGGGACTCCCCGGGGGAGTTCCTGCCCCGCGCCGGCAGGGGGAGGGGCGCGGGGCTACCCCGGGGTGCGCCTGCAGGGGCGCCCGGGACTCGGGAGCGCTCCGGAGCGGGGTCCCGGGGGGCGGGCCTGGGTCCTTCCGCTCGGCTCGCGGCTGCCGGCGCATTGTTTGTAAATACGGCTGCGCCGTGCCCGGGGAGCCTGGGCTTCGCTCGCGGTCCGAGCCGTGGGGTGGGCGGAAGGCGCGCGCGCCTCTCGCGGCGCGGCCCCCTCCTCGCCAAGCGGCGACTCCCGGGCTGTTGGGCAACTTTGCGCCCCTCGCCCGTGCAGCCGGGAGTCTATGATGCGTGTCACGTCTGGGTCGCGGCCGCACACCCGCTGCTGCCGAGGAGCCCCCCGGGTCGCCCCTGGAACTTTTCTTGTCCCGATCGGGTCCATGGGCGCTGTGCGGTGCGTGTGCCCGGTGCGGTGGCCGTGGCCCTGACCGGTCGGGGTCTTTTCTCTCCTGGCGGCGGGAGGTGGTTAAGGATGGTGGCAGGTGCTGCCTGAAACTTGGAGGGAGCTTGCAAACCTGCCTTTTAAAATTATTATTATTTTTAAAGCCTCCTTCTGAGGATTCAAAGCCTGGCACCACCGGGGTGGGTGGAGAGAGGAACGCTTAATTGATCTCTTTTATTAATCAAACCGACGAAGGAAGCCACGCCCCCAGGCGGCCGGTTCGCCAGGAGAGGGCTTTGTTCCCCCTCCCTCGCCTGCGCGGCTCCCACTCCCCGCTTTGCGACAATCCTGCTAAATCACTGCTCAGCCCTGTCGCTGGCCTCGCGCGCGCTCATTGGTGCGTCGCCCTGCCAAAAAGGGGGGTGGGAGGCCTGCGGCGGGCGCGGCGTGACGGGCGGCTGCAGGGAGCAGGTGGGAGTGGTTTGCCATCTGGCGGGGCGCGCGCCCGGGGCTGGCTCCCCGTGGCAGAGGTGAATTTACGCTCGGCGCAGCATTACTCAGCAGGGAGGTATTTCCGATCCTGGTTGTGCATTTCATGAAAAGTTGATGCCTGGAAATGCGGGCTTGCTCCATCTCTCTGTCTTCCCCTCCCTCTTTTCTTCTCCGAGGTTCCCTCTCTGTCTCTGGTGAGGGGGTGGCGTCCAGAGAGGCTGCTATGCGCCGTGGGCTTCGCCGGCGCCCAGCCGCTCCCTCCTGGCCTGGCGTGGTTGGTGTGTGTGTGTGTGTGTGTGTGGTGCCAGCGTGCCCTGGAAGAGGTATCTGGGGGTGGGTGGGGTGAGTGTGGGGTGTGACTTTAGGCGGTGCTAGCAAGGTGGGTGCTGTGATATTTATTTTTATCGAAGGATGGTCACGCCACCAGTGATGTGTGTTTTGCCGTGCTGTGCTCCTGTAAGCTGATTTGCCTCTTGTGTGTGTGTGGTTACCTGGGGCGGGGTGGGAAGGAGCATTGTCTCACGTCCCTGGGGAATCCGCGCCCTCCTGGGTTCCCCCTCGGTGCCCTGCACTTCTGCGTGGAAGTGGCAGCAGGCCAGGGCTGGTGGGCGCTCTCAGAGATCCCGGCATTCCGAAACAAAGGCGCGGCTTGGGAGTGCGGGTGCCAATCACCTTGGGTTCTTTGTAGATTTGTATTTAATCACACGATTACTTTTAAAAGCTCTCTAAAAAAATCGCAAGAATGTTTTGGGCAATGCAACTGAACCAACGGGTCGGATTCTTGTCACTGTTGTTTGTGCTTCGTTTACATTGGCAGTAGGTGTCAGAATCCACCCAGAGCCATGGGGCCAGGGTGCCTAGGAGGGCCCGTGTGGATCTGAGCTGAGTGTGTTGTTAACAGTGAAAACCAGTGCAAGCACAAGAGGCTGCCTCCTGTGTGTAGCTACAGGGTGTGTGTAACTGCGTGGGGCATGGAGACATCTTTTATTAATTTGTTGCCTCCTGACTGGTTCTGTGGGGTGGCACACACATTGTATCCAGCGAGAAGTCTAGTCCGTCTTCCTTTGGCAGGTTTTTCCTAGCAGGAAAAAAAGCCGGGGATGTTTTTGATGACTGCACATTTCCACGTATTTGCTTTTTCCTGGGAGGTTCCATGCTGTCAGGTCGCCTTTCGGAGAACCAGGGCATGCCTTCATGGAACGCTAACAGCACCTTGTTGAATGCACACCGTTTGTTTTCTCTCCCTGAATTAGTCCACGGAATACAACAGATGGGAGATTTTGACGGGCTCTGAGAGGAGGATGTGTGATGTGCTAAAGACAGGGGCGTTTGCCTGGGCAGTGCCTCCGCAGGAAGAGTCCCTGTGCTCTGTGGACGTCGCTTGCCCAGCCTCTTAGCAAAAGCAGGCACCCACACCTAGCAGACTCTTCACGTTAGATTTGTGTTTTCTCTGAGGTTCATGAAGAGCATTGTACGTGGGGAGCGCAATTAGCCATGTCCCGTCTCGTAAAGACTGTTGAGCCCTGGCTTCTGCTGGTGCTGCCTGTGTCTTGTTAACCACGAAGGTAGTGGGATACCAGGCTGTGCTGCCAACTTTGGGAAGGTATCCTGCTTGGCCTTGTACAGAAATTAACAGCCCTGTTGGTCTAGAAACATGAAACTTAATTTTTCCCCATTTGCACAGGGGGTAATGCACTGTGTTAAATATGTAAGGTCTGATCTATGTGGGTTTGTATTCTCTAAATAATGAAAAAAGACGAGAGAACAGTGGGGCATCAAAGCAGAGGGCGCCGTTTCTGGGACCATCAGCCTCAGGCTGTCCTGTTTGTAGGACGAAGGGGCTGAAGATGGGAGTTTTGGTTGTGTGCATGTACGTGCTGTTTTAATTTGTGTTGTGTGTGTCTGGCAAAGACTCCTCTGGTGGGTTAGCGTTCATATTCACCCCGATTTGAATCCGGTTATTTCAAAGAAACCAAATTTGAAGTCACCATCAGAGGTGAGGGGGTTTGGTGTTGGAGGGAGTAGCAGTCTAACAGAACTTTCATTCATGGCCCCAGATGAGATCTGGTCTGGGATCAAAACAGCCTGGACTAGTTTCTGCATCTGGTGTGGTGTGGGTCCTTGGCCTTTTATTTTTGGTATTTAATTTTGGCAGTCTATAGGCACATTTTGGCATAGTCTATCACGGCTGTTACTGTGAACCTTCTGAAATCTTTTACTACATCTTAGAAAGGTACCTTTTATTGAAAGGATTTTCTGCTGGGTGAAATACTAGGGATGGGCGGCAGCCTTATGTTAGGTTTGGCAGTAAGGGGTATGTGTGTGTGTGTGTGTGTGTTTAGAATGAGGCAGATGGCAGGCTGAGAAAGGGCAGGCTTCCTCTGGCCCACAGGGAGGGAGCTGGCTGATGTGCCGGGTGCCCCCTGTGCACAGGAGCCTTAAGCACGTGCTGCCTCAGTTCATCATGCCAGCCCTGTGAACTGCACTCCGATGGGCAGGTGAGAGGCAGTTACAGGACCAGGTCTGTTGGTTGCCCTCGTTTAAAAAAAGTTTTCTTGTAAAAAAGAAACATTTATTTGAAAGCCAGAGTTATAGAGATAGAGAGGTAGAGGTAGAGAGATTGATTTTTCCATCCACTGGTTCATTCCCCAGAGGGCTGGGATTGGGCCAGGTCAGAGCCAGAAGCCAAGAACTCCATCCAGGTCTCCCACGTGGGTACAGGGGCCCACGCACTTGGTGTATCTTCTGCTGCTTTCCCAGGAGTGTTATTGAGGAGCTGGATCATAAGTGGAGCAGCTGGTACTCGCATCTGCACCCATGTGGGATGCCAGTGTTGCAGGTGGTAGCTTAGCCTGCTGTGCTGCAATGCTGGCCCCAATTGCCCTCTGTTTTTTTTTTTTTTTTCTCAAAGATTTATTTCAAAGGCAGAGTTAGAGAGAGGCAGAGGCAAAGAGAGAAAGCTTCCATCTACTGGTTCACTCCCCAGATGCCTGCATCGGCTGGAGCTGGGCCCATCCGAAGCCAGGAGCCAGTAGCTTTTGGGTTACCCATGCCAATGCAGAGGCCCAAGGACTTGGTCATCTTCTGCTTTCCCAGGTGCATTAGCAGGGAGCTGGATTGAAAGTGGAGCAGCCGGGACTTGAACTGGTACCCGTAAGGGATGCTGGTGCTGCAGGCTGTGGCTTCACCTGCTGTGCCCTCGTTTTTAACGTGTGGAATAATCATCCCTTATTTCCAGGTATCCTGGAAGATCCTCATAGTTCAGTTTTTCAGACTAATGGAAGGTGGAGATAAATGCCATCGACTGCAAAATGGTGACTCCTGGGCCAGATCTTTATGTCTGCTGTTTGAAAGCTTGGAGTTTCTCCTGAAAATGGTAAAAACCTGGCTTCACCGGACCCACCGTCTCACCTGGCAGCCATCAGGGCAGGGGCTGTGCCTCCGGGCCCTGGAGATGTGGCAGTTGGGTGTGGTTGCCCCAGAGTTCAGCGCTCTCTCTCATTTTGGAGGTCTCTTCACTCATTTGTCCATAATTATGCACTTCGTAGCAAATGTTTCTGGTTACCCTTTGGCACAGAAATCCTATTTCTTTCACTTGAATGTGCTTTCAGGCTTAAAACACACCATTATTTTGTGTACCACTAAGAAGCACAGTCAGCCCATGAGACACTGTCACTTGTTGAAGCCTCCTTGGCTCAGAGATGTTGAAGGAGAGCAGATGCTTGATTATTACTTTTTAAAATATTTTTTTGAAAGGCAGAGTTACAGAGAGAGAGAGATCTTCCATATAACTGACTAACTCTCCAAATAGTCGCAACCTTGCGGGGCTGGGCCAGGCTAAAGTCCAGCAGCTGGACTGGAATCGGCACCCAGACAAGATGCCAGTGTTGCAGATGGCAGCTGAACCACTGCACCTCACACGCCAACCCCCACAAGGATGGTTTAGGGTGGCTGAATGACAGGGACTAGAGACCTGGGATGACCCCAGACTGTCAGTCGTTCAACGTTTGGAAGTTAGCAGTCAGATTTCCTGTCTGAGAAAAGGGCTGGAAGGAGAGGAGCGCGGTCGGTGGGCAAGTGCAGAGCAGCCCGAGCCCAGGTGGTAGCGCCTCGCTCTGATGCGGGACAGTGCCTGGGCCCTGCTGTGTGTCGTCTGTGCGAGAGGGCAGAATGCTCCAGGGAGGCTTTCAACAGTCACAGCACAGGCACTGCTGGGATCTGAAGGTGGCCGCTGAGCCGCACATTCCTTGAGGAAGAGCAGGCTTTCTCAGACCATAGCAGAGATCTGAATCAGAAGTGGAGCAGCCGGGACTCGAACTGGCGCCCATATGGTATTGTGGCACCGTGGGTTAGGCTGCTACTTGGGATATGCACATCTTGTGTCAGAATTCAAGTACTGGCATCTCTGCTTCCAATCCAGTTTCCTGCTGATGCACCTGGGAGACAGCAACCAGTGGTCCAAGTTTTTATTTTCTGCCACTCACGTGGGAGACCTGGATGGAGTGAGTTCGTGGCTCCTGGCTTCAGCTGTAGCTGTTTTGGACATCGGGAGAATAAACCAGTTGGCTGAAGATTCATTCTCTCTCTCCTCTCTCTCTCATCTTGCCTTTGAAATAAGTAGTTTTTCTAGTCAACACTTAATAATTGTACTTATTTATGGGGAAGCACGGTTTTGAATAATTGGTGAATATGCATCGTTTGTAGTTCTTCAATTTTATTTTCTTCAAGAATGTGTTGGTAGAATCTGTCAACACTGACAGTTCATAGTAGGCTCTGTTTTGTTGTCACAGTTTATTTGAATTGTTTCATTACTGAGAAGCAGTTCACAACACAGGACTGCTCAGACTCATTCTTTAATCACCGTGGAGCACAGTGGAAAGGAAAGCCATGGTGTGGCCCTGGGCACCCCGACACCAGGGACTCCCTCAGGGAAGTCTGGGGATTCTGGGAGCTGCGGTCTACTTGATATGTATTCAAGGGAAAAATGAGTAACCCCAAGGAAGAAATCCTTGTGAACACATGAAAAGCCATTGAGTTGGATTTTTTAAGTGGGTGAATCGCCTTGTATGTGAGATAAATCTCAGTAAAACTGTTTAAAAATTAAGAATGGTTTTGGAGTGTATCACTATGGTAACAACATGTTTGAATTCCTGCTAAATTGCTTCTGCACTTGTTAATTTAACCATCTTTTTGGCCTTGTGCAGTATTTAAAAATGCATCATAAAAATGCAGCGAAATGTGGTAGAATGGTAACATTAAAATTTTTCTATTTGAAGTTAGAAGATCTATATTAAGAATTTGTTGCTGCCTTTGGATTTTGGGTCCCAGATGAGTAGGAAAAAAATGAAAACGGGATCCTCACTTGATGTTGTAGATGTTGGAGTGAGTAGGTTTGTCTTATCAAAGTCGCTTGTTAATTGGTAATAAAGCAAACTACATTTTGACCATCTGATAGTTCATGTTAAGGAAGATCAAAATAGTTTACAAATAGCTTACAACAGGAAGTGTAAGGGTAGTGGGGTTAATGAAGGATGTGGGAAGTGTAACAAAATGTTACTTTCTGTTTTTATGTTGTTCCTCTTCCTGAGCGCAGTGTAAAGACAGGCATTTCGTTTTCTGACTATAGGTGGCAATGTTCTGTTTACTTTTTAATGTCACTGTTGGCTTGGCTGTTTCTTGTGAGTGGAATATGGAAATGAGAGGGGGATTTAGAGATGGGAATGAAAACATTTTTAAAAGGATCGGTTATTTAACAAAAACACCTGCGGCAGTGTTTCTCGCTGAGGGCAGTGTGGGAGCCTCAGTTTCCCAGGCTTTCAAAGTTTCCCTTCCCCAGGGCATATCCGGTGTTGGAAGAGGGGTGGAAGTTTGGATTTGGGGAAGGAAGTCCCTGCAGCACCGAACCCGTGGAAGAGCTGCCTGTGTCACAGTTCCCGTTCTGCTGCGTGGACCCTGCCACGCCTCACTGCCTAGGAATCGGTTATCCCCGCCCCTGGGTTCGATGGCCAGAGCTGCTCTTGGCTCCTGATGCAAGCCTGTGGCTCAGGTTCTAGCAGAGGGAGCTTGTAGATGCACAGTGTGGTCGCGTCCTTGGTCAGCGCGCAGGAGCTCTTTTTAGTTGGGATGTTCTGCCCCTGAGTGGTCTGGACCTTGGCTGCTTCTGTGGTGCCTTCGAGTGAGCAAAGCCATGTTACGTAAGTGCGTCTGGGGTAGCTAGCTTAAATCTGACACTTCAGTTGACTTTTTGTCCCTGGCTCTGGAGTCCTGTATCTTTGCAGAAATCACCAAGTTTAATGGCAGGGCTCTCAGGTTCCCTGGCTGTCATCAGATTCAGTGTTTGGGACTTCTTGGCAAGTAGGCGTCCACTGTTGTGTTCTTTTTGTACCTCTGCTCACCAAGAGGAAGAGGCCACTCGGAGGGCTGGGCAGTTCATCCTGTGAAGGGGAGGCTTGCAAGGGCTCACGTGCTCCGTGGGGAGGCTGAGCACCGGGTCAGGTGCTGTCCCCTCCTCTGTCCTTCGGATGGGGCCGCACTGGGCCCTGGCTTTCCTGGGATGCCGAAGTGAGCCGTGGGTGGATTGGTTGAGCAGCTCTAGGCCATTCCTTACACACACACACACACACACCCGTACCAGGCAGACCCAGTGGTGCAGTGACAGTGACCTGAGCAGGAGCCAGGAGTCTATGGCCTGGAACTCCATCCGGGTCTCCCATGTGGTGGGTGCCCAAGCACTCTGGCCGTCTTCTGCTGCTGTCCCACGTGCGTTAGCAGGGAGCTGGATGGGAAGTGGAGCTGCCAAGGCTCCATCCACTGTTCGTGTGGGATGCCAGTGTGGCAAGCAGCGGCTTAACCTGCGCCACTGCGCCAGCCCCACTGACGGCTGTTGCATTCTAGTTCCAGTTCCCATTTCCAGGCCCAGGCGAGGCCTGGCTGTGTCTGTCTCCTTGGAGCTTGTCTGGGTTGTGTGTTACGTTGTGTCTTTAAAGCAGGTCGGCCTCCTGACCTGCCCAGTGAACACCTGTGAGGGCGGAATGTTGTAAAATGCAAAGGTGAACAGCTTTTTGTTTGTTTGTTTTAACTGGCCTGCATGGCTTTAGGTTTTGGCAAGGGTTAGGTGTCGCCCTTGGTGGGGTGTGGTGAACATAGGCTTTGGATCAGGGGTAAGGCAGACTTATTTACACATGGAAGAGGTGTTTTGTTTGTTTGTTTTTAAGACTGGATGTCACTTTGGTATGGTGTCTAAGAAAGGAGATGCAAGCCTAACCTACTTAGAGAGCGGCTTTGCTTGGTAAGCGCTCGCTGTTAACTATTGAACAATGAGAGAAACCCGTGTGTCCCGCTGGAATTCCCTGCTCTGCATTCTTGCTCCTGATCGCCCAGCCGCCCTTTGAGCCCGAAGGGGCCAATCTGCAGGCTGCTGGGAGTCTGGCTGCTGCGGGACTGCCTCCCGGCTAGCGACCAGGTGTCTTCAGGGTATCCTGGGAAGGGCAGGGCGCTGAGGCTCAGAGCAGCGCCGAGAAGCCGTGTGTGTGTGTGTGTGTGTGTGTGTGTGTGTGTGTGTCTGTTTATGCTTCCCTCTCGCACTGTGTGTGATGTTTGCGTTCTGCCCTAGTTGCGGGCGGACGGCACGTCAGCCTGGACCAGGGTGCTGCAGAACGTTTGTGGAAAATGGAATTAAGCAGATGCTTACTTTTGGTGTAAAATATTTTGAAAGCTCTGCATAGTTTTCTTGTTTAATAATACCAGTTATGAAAGGCCTTTCCTATATGTGCGTTGCAAAAAGCGTGCGCGCCAAAACTGAAGTCATCCCTTCATTCCGTCTTCTGTGGGCTGCTGGAGGTCCCCTTGTATTTGGTTCTGGTCACGTTCACCCTGGATAGCTGAACCCGCGGCTCCCCCACCCCACCCCACCCCGGGGTTGAGCTCCCCGTGTGGACTTTGCATTCTGGAGTGTGTTTCTGCTGATGCCTGAGAAACTGGCATGTGGCACCGTAGGCCATGCCTGCCTCTGGTGCCAGGATCTTCACCTGCGGCGAATGTTACTGAGGAAAGAGCACTTGAAGGTGGGAGTGCAAGCTTTGAGAAGGGAGGTAGAGAAGGTGTAGGGCAGCCATGGAGGGGTGGGGAGACGCGGAAGAGTATTTAGTGACATGGAACTGTCAGGCATGTAACGTGTAGCAAAAGGAGGTTACAGAACCGTGGGTGAAGTAGAATCCTATTGTTATTAAAGTGATTACACATAAAAAGTTCCCCGGGCATCTGTCTCTTTGAGCAAAGGGATGATAGGTCATTTTTTAAAATTGTCATCATTTTTGTTTACTCGTTTACTTCTATTTCTACAACAGGCATTTTTTTTTTCTATGAGGGGTCTTCAAATAGTTCATGGAAAATGCATATTTTTTAAATGCCATGTGTGGGTTTCAAATGATTTTGCACCTAAACAAACTGAAACTGAATTTTTTCCACCCCATTTCAGAGACAGAGCTCGTGTGAGAGAGACAGGGAGAAGGAGAGCTCCTGGCCACGAGGGCACTCTGTTAGTGCTGGCAGTGACCAGGACCAGGCTGAGGACAGAGCTCGGAGCTGGAAACTCAGTCCTTGGTCTCCCATGTGGGTGACAGAGGCTCCGTTAGCAGGGAACTAGGGTCAGGGTCCAGAGCCAGGCATAGAACCAGGAGTATTAATCGCTGGTTCAAACACCTGTCCCCAAACTTTGCTTTTAATTCCAGTGTTTTTTTGTTTTTTGTTTTTTTTTTTTTTTTTTGAAAGAGTTTCTTTATTTGACAGGTAGAGTTACAGAGACAGAAAAGTCGTCCATCTGGTGGTTCACTCCCCAAATGGCCCCAACAGCCAGAGTTGAGCCAGTCTGAAGCCAGGAGCTTCTTCTGGGTCTTCCTTGCAGGTGCAGGGGCCCAAGAACTTGGGCCGTCTTCCACTGCTTTCCCAAGCCCTAAGCAGACAGCTGGATTGGAAGTGGAGCAGCCAGGACACAAACCGGTGCACATATGGGATGCTGGCACTGCAGGTGGAGGCTTAGCCCACTGTCCACAGCGCCGGCCCCCTTTTAATTCTATTTTCCAAGATGTTGTTGAAGCACTCTCCTGTAGGTATTGAGATCAGTTGGAAGGAGACTCCCCCACCTGCCTGCGCTTCAGGCTTCAGCTAAAAATGAGGGCACCTGCTCCATGCAAAGACTGATACTTTGTGCTCATGGAACCCGGATTTGTGGGGGCCCGCCTTGTGCTTTGTGTCTAGAGATACCCAGGTCATTGCATCGCTGTATTACGAGCTCACTCCTGCATTGGGAGGGAAGGGATAGATAAAAAAATCGAGTACTTTTCCAAAAAAGTGACTGGTAAATTAGTTTTCTTTTTTCACTAGCAGCTTGCAAAACAGGTGTTTTATTTTCTCTACCGTGGACACTTAACATTGGTATTTTCATCCCACTGTGCATGGCAGTTGCAGAAAAGTTTTAATTTTTAATGGTGTTTTGCGTTCTCCGGAATCTTTGTGTGTACTGTGAAAATTGTGGCCTGTGATAAAACTCATCTTTTTTTTTTTTTTTGAGCTTTTCAGTTAGAACCTTATTATTTTATTATTACTAGATTTCAGTGCCAAGTAGTGGGATGTGGCAAAATGATAGCTGTGTGTAGCTGTCGTCACTCATGCAGACATCCGAGGGGCTGTGGCTCTTCATTTTGACTTCCAGCTGGCTTCTGAGGTCCACTGAGGGTTGGGTGGGACCTGGAGTACGTCTCCTCCCAGACTAAAAGGTGGCATCGACGGCACCATCGCCATGCTGCCTCCAGCCTGAGACCAGTCTTGGGTGAGACGAGGCCAGGCCCAGCTCCAGCCTCAAGTATGCATTTGCTGCGCTGAGTTCCCAACACTCTGGCCATCTCCCCCCCATACTGCTCGCCCCCTGCCCCCCACCAAGAGCTCCTGCTTCGGCATCTGAGCACCGCGGAGCTGGAGTCCGCCAGTGGCAGTGTGTGGACCGCGGTGCCCCTTGTGTCACTGTAGATGATGGAGGTCATCACAGCCTGGTTCAGCTTTGATGTGTCAGCCAGGAAGCGTCCACTGAAAGGACAAGGACGCGTGGCAGCTCTGTGATGCCACCATGCAGCCAGCGCTGTCGGTTTCTCTACTCCACCACTTACAGGCGGTCTCTGTCAGGGCCTTGGTTGTCACAGCGTGGTGGCTGTGGGCAGTCCGAGGGCCCCCTTCCCCCCCCCCCCCACTCTGGGATGTGAAGAGGGAGGAGAAAGGCCTCCTGTGGCCTTCTCTCGAGGTTGACGATCTCTCATCCCCAGAGGGCCCCGGGAAGTCTCTCTGGTGTCCTCTTAGCCCGTGCAGGCTTAGATCCGCTCGCTGCTCCCCAGGAGGGTGCTGTTCCCCGAGCGACGGTGCGGTCAGCTAGGGTGTCCCGCTGGTCCACCTCCTGGATAGGTCACTCTCCTGCAGGCGCAGACACCTTCAGAAATGCCCGTGGCTTCCCGAAGCACAGGTGCCCTCCTTCCCTCCTCGGGGAGCCCCGCAGGTGTCCGGCTAAGCTGCTGCTGTCTCTGGGTATACTCTTCTAGCACCGAAAGGAGGTTTTTGTCTCGTGTTTTTTAGTGGCCTGGGGATGTACAGCTAAGTAGGTCAAAGTAGGTTCTATCCCTCAACATGTAGAACCTACAGTGGCACAGAAGGAACAGGGTGACCAAGGTGGACCCTCTGTTGGAGAAGGGGGGGAGACAAGAAGTCTCTCACTGGGTAGCTGACTGAGCCGGGCTGGTAGCTTCTGGTTCTGCAGAGGGTGCCCAGTGTGCCAGTCGCCTTGGGTCGTCGTCCTCTGCCCCGTACCGGGATGGGGGTGGGAACTGGCACAGTTCCCTTTCTTGGGTCCTGCTTGGCCTGGGCTTGGGGCTTTGGGGTTGAATACCCACAGGCTGGAGTCTGCCCAGCTGTGGGTCTCTTTGCAAACCATTGCCATGAAACACTCAGCTTCTGGGTTTGTTTGCTTCCATGGCTGTAGCCATGCTGGTGATGCCATGTAGCCGGAGTCTCAGGTTCTGGGGATTCTGGGTCTGGGCCGCAGCCCCCATACCCAGCTCATCCCCTTTGCTTCTGCCTTGTGGCAGTTGGAGAGCAGCGTAGAGCAAGGAGGCGTGGTTTGGGTTGGACCAGGCGACCTGGGCAGTTTAACCCTGCAGGTTGGGCTCCAGCGTACGAGTAGGGCTGACTTCCCTGGCTTGAGACTGTGGGACTCGTGGTACCCTCCGCCCTGCCTGCCGAGGGAATCGAAGAATTATGGTAAAGTACACATGAAAAGTTAAAGTGTGTGGTTTGGAGGCAGTAAGCACGTTCACAAAGCCATCACCGCCGTCTGCCTCCTGCACTCGTGTTTTAGAAATGTGTACTTTATTTGTAATGAAGGGGGAGAGAGCACGCGTGAGCGAGCGTGCACACTTGCATCTACTGGTTCCCTTCCCAACTGGCTGCATCTGGACCCGTAGAAGCTGGGACCTGGAACTCTGTGTGGGTCTTCCCTGTGGGTGGCTCAGGAACCCAAGTACTTGAAGCATTATTTGCTGCCTTGTAGCGTGCACATTAGCAGGAGGCTGGGATTGGAGTCGGGACTTGAACGCCCAGGCACCCAGGTAAGGGATGCAGGTGTCCCAAGAGGCAAATGCCTGTCCCGTCCACAGAATTCTTTTCATCTTGCAAAACCAATACCTCCCCATTCCCTGTTCTCCCAGTCTTCCTCTTTCTGATACATCACCCGTGCCATGGTTCTTGAGTGTGGGCAACAGCAGCTGATTCTGAAGAATTTGAACAGCAAGGGAACCCCTTGAAGGGACTGTGGGTAGCACAGATGTACCTGCCACAGCAGGGAGCCAGGCCTGGACTGTGGTCGGGGACTTGGGAAGGCCGAGATCCCAGAACTGCAGCTGCTGGCGTGTTGTAGTTTCTTTGTCACTCAGCTCAGAGCTCTGTCTCTCTCTCAGGCAGGGCACCCTGTCCCTCCACCCACCGTCGCACCCCAGGTGCAGCAGCCTCCTGTGCGTTGAGGGCGCCATGGCTCATGTGCCTGTCTCGGGGAGATGAGCCGCTCCATGCAGCGAGGGCCACAGCCCATGGAATCCGCCCTCGTCCCTGGCTCGGGCTCAGGCCCCTGGAGGCTCTGCTCTTCTCCAGCGGAGTTTGCAGATTAAACCATCTCAGGAGATCTGTGGATCAAAAAAAAAAAAAATTGTCTTGAAAAGATCTTTTTGAAATTTGCGGCGTGAATTGCTCTGAAGTGTTCTCCTTCCTGCAGAGTCTAAGTGGAAAGACCCCTCGCTTCTGCCGGCCCGAGAGAGGCGAGTGCCTTCCACAGCCTCACGATCCCCCGACCCCACCCGATTCTTCAAAGAGCAGAGATTCTGGAGACCCCCGCCGCCGATACCAGAGCATCGGCTTTGAGGATTCGCGCTGCCCCTCTCGGCAGGACGGTCTCCTCAGGGACGTGTGGCCCAGTGGTTAGGACACTGAGTGCCTGGGTTCGATGCCCACCGTGGCTTCCTGCTGATGCAGATGCTGGAGGCAGGTGATGGCCCGGTCAAGTAATCGTGCTCCTGCCGCCCACGTGGGACACCTGGATCAAGGTGCTCCTGGGTTCTGTCCAGTCCAGCCCTGGCTGTTACGGTCATTTGAGGAGGGACGAGTAGGTGAGATCTGTCTGTTTCTTTGCCCCTTTGCCTCTTAAATAAATAAGGAAGGGCGGGCAGGCAGGCAGGCTGGGGGGGGGGAGAGACAGACACAGAGGGAAAGAGGGAGGGAGAAGAGAGAAAGGGACGGTATCCGTGTCCCCAGCTGTTAAGTCTCCGGAGCACACCTGGGTGCTGAGAAGCGGCTCCTTCCAGAGCAGCAAGGATGCCACAGCGTTGGGGACCTGCCCACCTGACTCTCAGGCCCCACAGGAGTGCCCGTGTGCTGCGTGCTGCTGTGAGTGCTGACGCTAACTCACCTGTTGTCTGACATGGTGACCGCAGTTCATGACAGCAGATTGTATTGGAAGCTACTGAGAGAAGATTTTTTTTTTTTAAGTTTGATTCAGTTTATTTGAAAGGCAGAGAGAGAGGAGATCTCCCACCCACTGGGGGTGCCTGCAGGAGAAGCCGGGAGCTGGGGCTCAGTTTGCCCAGTCTTGGTTTCCGCCCGGAGGACAGGTACTAAACTCCTTGAGCTGTCACCTGCGGCCTCACAGGATGCCCGTTAGGAGGTGGGAGGTGCTCCTGGCATGGGGTGGGTGGACATGGGACAGCCGAGCAGCTTAGAAGACCCCCACAGCCATGAGCTGGCCCTAAAATGTCACCAGGGCTGAGACTGGGAACCCTGCTCTGGGACGTCAGGGGTCTTCAGGCAATTCGTGGGACATACGTATCCTGAAAACATCGCCTAGGTCTTAGAGATGTCTTGCACCAAAATAAACAATCTTTTACTAGCATTTTACTGTGTACTTCTTGAGGTGTCCTCGTGGTCTCGGTCATGTGAGGTCACAACCCTTTCTCTGGTTTATCAGGTGAGAAGAGGGAGGTCAGGAGGAAGGGGTCGCTTGGCCAAAGCTGGCTGCTGGTGGCCAGAGCAGAGTGGAAGTGCGGGTTTTCCACGTGTCACTGTCCAGACACAGCCTCCTGCCCGCTGCGTCCTTCCTCGTGGCCACGTGCAGGGGGGCACACGTGGGGAGGCAGGATGCTTTCTGCCCAAGGGCGGCTCCAGGCAGGCAGGCAGGTGGCTGAAGGAACAGCTTTGAGGGGAAGGCTTTCCTCCCCGCAGGTGGAGTGTGGGAACCTCACCATCTCTTCCTTTTCAAGCACTGTGGCATACTGTAGGATACAAATACAGAAACTCAGGCAGGTGTTGTGACGCTGCAGGTATGAACACTGGTTCGAGTCCCAGCTGCTCCACTTCTGATCCAGCTTCCTGCTGATGCGCCTGGGAAACCTGAAGATGGCTCAGGACTTGGGCCCCTGCACCCAGTGGGAGACCTAGATGAAGTTCCTGGCTTCAGCCCAGCCCAGCCCTGGCCACTGCAGCCATTTGGGGGAGTGAACCATTGAATGGAAGATCTCTCTGTCTCCCTTATCACACTCTGTAATCCTACCTTTCAAATAAACAAAATCTCTAAAAAAAAAAAAGTGAAGACAAGATCTTAAGTTCAAACCCCATTTATTTTCCATGCATGTGAACTCATCCAGGCTTCTCATATTAACGATCCTTTGGGAAGGGGTAGGAGGAAAAGGAATTTGGAAGGTCAGGATGAGGGAGTGGAACCCCCGAACATCTTCTGGCTTGCCAGAGTTCACCTGAGTGTGCTGGAGTGGATCTGGTCGCTGTGGCAGGTGTGTGGGCTTCTGGTTCCGTAGTCCTGTCTGAGCGGTTGTTACCCAGTGTCTGGGAGGACTTTTGCTTATGCCACTGCCTGCCTTCGTGACCTGTGACGTCACCAGCATTAGGCGTGAAGTTCTCACAGCAGAACTCTTCATCAGATCGTGTTGTTGGGGTCTGCACAGTTACGCAGGTGTGTTAAGATAGTCTCTGGGTAGGGCTCTGAGTGAGGCTCTCTGCTGAGATTCAGGTAGGTGCTTTCTCCGTGTGATTGCTGCAGTGACAGTCTTTATGTTGGTCCCATTTTTTTTTTTTCCTGCCTGGCCACACAGCGACCTGGTGCACTGGGCTGCTGGGACCGTTTGGTGAGTGCGAGGCTTCTGCACCTCTCCCCGAGGGCCTGTTCCTGCACAGCCGGGCAGGACTTAGGGGAGGCAGGCGTGTGCTGCACCTTGTGGTCTGCTAGGAAGCAGAGGCTCAGAAGAGCTTTTTGGGTGGGCACTCGTGGACCAGGGCAAGCAGACAGGGCCTCAGGCTTAATGGTAGGAGAGACCAGTGCTGGGTTCATGTTTTAATGATGAATACAAAATCAAGGGAAAACGGGGAAAAAGGGGCACCTACAACCTTGTTTACTTCATTGCTGCCCTGAGTTATAGCACGGCATTGAAGGCCAGCATGGCTGCTTCTTTTCAGACTCCGTGTTGTTTAGAGTCCCAGGTATAACAGGACTGTGGTGACAGGGAAGTGTGGCTGAGAAATTTGAAGGATCAGTGACAGTCAAGGAACACTTCTGTATTGAGCTCAGTTTTGGGCGAGTAATCTTATTACTCTCTAAGGTTTGATCTGTTATATTCATGCTAATCAGTGCTAAGCTGATTGTGCTTATGTTTTTTTTTTAACTTTTATTTAATGAATATAAATTTCCAAAGGTGCTTATGTTTTATTCCATTCTGAAATTTCCCGTGGAGGAATACCTTCTTCTAATGTTGCTTTCCTGGGAAGGACAGTGGGTCATGTGTTTCCTCTTATGTTGTGGGAAGACAGCAGGCAACATGATACAGTAGTTTTCTAAGGCTTGAATAAGGTGGAGGGATCCCTTAGAGAAGTCAGCCCAGTGCTGCCTTGTTTTTATTGTAATGTTTTTTTTTTCTTAAGATTTTTACTTATTTATTTGACAGAGAGAGAGAGAGAAAGAGAGAAAGAGAAAGAGAAAGAGAAAGGTCTTCCTTCTGTTGGTTCACTCCCCAAGTGGCCGCAGATCTGAAGCCAGGAGCCAGGTGCTTCTTTCTGGTCTCCCGTGCAGATGCAGGGCCCAAGCACTTGGGCCATCCTCCAGTGCCCTCCCAGGCCACAGTATAGAGCTGGACTGGAAGAGGAGCAACCGGGACTAGAACCGGCGTCCATATGGGACGCTGGCGCCGTGGCATAACCCTCAGCCTGCGGCACCGGCCCTTGTAACATTTCTTAAAATGGGAGGGGTCTTAGTCATGGGCATTGTGTATTAGGAAAACACCATGCTTGGATATCATGCATGTTCTGCACCAAATAAACTTTGCAAAATTGGCATTTTGATGAAGTGGGTTAAGTGGCTGCTTGCAATACCAGCAGCCTGTATCAGAGCACTGGTTTGAATCTTGGCTGCTCCACTTCCAGTCCAGCTCCCTGCTAATGGGCCTGGGAAGGCAGCGGCATACTTGGGCCCAGAAGGAAGACCTGAAGTTCCAGGCTCCTGGCTTTGGCCTGGACCAGGCCCAGCTGTTGTGACCATTTGAGGAGTGAACCAGTGGATGGAAGATCTGTCTCTCCCTCTCTGTCTCTGTCACTCTTTCAAATAAATAAATATTTTAAAAACCTTACCTTTTTTTAAAGAAAACTTTTATTTAATGAATACAAATTTCATAGCTACAACTTTAGGAATATAGTGTTCTTCCCCCCATAGCCACCCTCCCACCCCCCACTCCCGTCCCATCGTCTACTCCCTCTCCCATTCCATTCTTCCTTAGGATTCATTTTTAATTATATGAAGAAGACCAACTCTGTACTAAGTAAATATTTCCACAATTTACACCCACACACACACAAAGTATAAAGTACTGTTTGAAAACAAGTTTTACAGTTAATTCTCATAGTATAGCATATTAAGGACAAAAGTCTTACATGGGGAGTAAGTGCACAGTGGCTCCTGTTGTTGCTTTAACAATTGACACCCTGATTTAGGATGTCAGTGATCACCCGAGGCTTTTGTCATGAGCTGCCAAGGCTATGGAAACCGCTTGAGTTCACAGACTGTCAGTATTTAGACAGGACCATAGCAAAGTGGAAGCTCTCTCCTCCCTTCAGAGAAAATTACATCTTTTTTGATGGCCCCTTCTTTCCACCGGGGTCTCACAGAGATCCTTCATGTAGATAATTTTTTCTGCCACAGTGTCTTGGCTTAAGTGCCTGAAATGTTCTCATGGGCTTTTTAGCCAGATCCGAATGCCTTAAGAGCTGATTCTGAGGTCAGAGTGCTGGAAAAAACCTTACCTTTTCACGCCATTTTCCATGAACTCTTTGGTTTCCTTATCCACCCAAATATAAAAGGAATAGACATATTTTCCGGTGCTGTGTCACCATAGCTATCACAACAACATCATAGCCAATATGCAGATGCATTATGAAAATTGACAAGTGAATGCCGCTGCGATGTGGTGCTGTGAACATGTGGTGCTGTTCTGTTGAAACTACATCTGTCGTCTGTGCTCAGGAAGCCCTGGCCGTTAGGACAGGTTTTCCTTTCCTGACTGGTTCCTCGTCCAGTGGGTACTCTTTCTCTCACTTCCTGAATTCCGACTTCTGTTGTACTGTGACTGGAGCTTGAGTGCCTCACTGACCTACAGGCTTACAGAGAGATGCAGGAGAGTAGGGCCACTTGAAGCCTGTCGCTCCCCCACTCACAGAGGAACGACACCAGACCCTGCGCTGTTCTTTTTGCCTGGCCCTTCGGGTTAGCTGCCGTTCATTCCCTCACTCGTGGAAGAACGATGCCTTCCCGGGTTAGCTGCCGGCCCCTCCACCTCTGTGGAGGGGCGGCACCCCCCCCCCCCCCCCCCCCCCCCCGCTTTCACCGCTTCCGCAGAGGAGCCGCATACCGCCGGCCGGCTCTCTCAGGGGCTTCTCAGATGTTCCTGGTGCATGTTGTCTCTCTTTTCCTTTATAGTCCTCTTCCACCAATCCCAACTCTGCTACCCACACACCGAGCACGAGCACGCTGCTCTCCTCCAATCAGGAGCAGGATCAGCTCCTGCAGGTTATTGGTTGAACTGAAGGCAGCTGTGTAGAAGTTGTTTGGTCTCTCTCAGCGCCATATTGTGGGAGAGCAGATGCATAGAATAAGTCTTAATTCCAGTAACTTAGTCTAGTCTCAGTTGCTCCCCACAGAAGCCCAGGAATCCTGATCTAGAATGGGCTTGTACAGATGCTCCCCACCTTATTTAACTTTTTATTTATTTATTTCCACCTTTTAATTTGAAGGAGAGAGAGAGATACTGATGGATTTTCCATCTAGTGGTTCACTTCCCAAAGGCCTAAAATAGCCAGGGATGTGCCAGGTTGAAGCCAGGAGTCTGGCATTCAGTGCAGGTCTCCCCTGTGGGTTGTAGGGACCCAGGTTCCTGAGCTCTCACCTGCTGCCTCCCAGGGTGACATTAGGAGGATGCCGGATCAGAAATGGA
This sequence comes from Oryctolagus cuniculus, assembly GCF_964237555.1. Lineage (NCBI taxonomy): Eukaryota > Metazoa > Chordata > Mammalia > Lagomorpha > Leporidae > Oryctolagus > Oryctolagus cuniculus. The sequence continues at coordinate 20,279,567 of NC_091441.1, read as the reverse complement.
CTAGCTGGGCTTGAACCCAGGCACTCCGATGTGGAGCTGTGGCAGCCCAGATGGCGACTCAGCTGTGCCAGACATCCAAGCCATGTCTCTGACTTATGATGTTTCAATGTTAATGATCTCTTGATTGGACTGTGGTATGAAAGTATACCCACACTTTTTGACTTCCAGTACAGTATTCAACAAACAATGCTAGATCCTCAACACTTTTTTTTTTTTTTTTTTTTTCAAATAGAACGGGATTTGGTCAGATGATTTTGTCCCATCTGTAGGCTAATGTTAAATGTTCAGAACATTTTAAAGTAGATGAGGCTATGGCTTCAAGTCTCAGCTCTGCTTTTTTTTTTTTTTTTTTTTTTTTTTTTTTTTTTTTTGACAGGCAGAGTGGATAGTGTGAGAGAGAGACAGGGAGAAAGGTCTTCCTTTGCCGTTGCTTCACCCTCCAATGGCTGCCACAGCTGGCGCGTTGCGGCCGGCACACCGCGCTGATCCGAAGGCAGGAGCCAGGTACTTATCCTGGTCTCCCATGGGGTGCAGGGCCCAAGCACTTGGGCCATCCTCCACTGCCCTCCCGGGCCACAGCAGAGAGCTGGCCTGGAAGAGGGGCAACCGGACAGAATCCGGTGCCCCGACTGGGACTAGAACCCGGTGTGCCTGCGCCGCTAGGTGGAGGATTAGCCTAGTGAGCCGCGGCGCTGGCTCAGCTCTGCTTTTGAGTCTAGCTTCCCACTAGGATGCACCCTGGGAGGCAGTGAGTGACGGCTCAAGGCTTGGGTCCCTGCCACCCATATGGTACACCAGAACTGAGTTCTAGCCTCTTGTCTTTGGCCTGGCCCAGCCTTGGCTGTTGTGGGCGATTACAAAGTGAACCAGTTGGTGGAAGATTTCTTTCTGTCTCTCTGCCTTTCAAATTAAAGAAAATTAAGGAGGCTAAACTATACTTTGATGTTCAGTAGATTAGATTGCAGCATGCAATTTTGAGTTTGGTTGTTTCAAGTTACTGTAGGCTTCCCAGGGTATAGCCTGTTTGGAAGTCAAGCAGCATCTGTACTAATGGGTTATTGTTACCTGAGACTTCCTGTGCCAGGTGTGGTCCTGGCTGTCCAAGAAGTCATCTGCATCCGGGAGGGAGGGAGGGTGTCCTCGTGGGTGGTGGACCCTCTCTGATGGCCAGCGTGCCTGTTCATCGTCTCTGCCTTTACACAGCAGTGACTTGTCAGAATCTGTGCGACCGTCAGCTGGTCCCAGCAGTGGGCCTACAGTGGAGACTGTCAGATGAGAAACATTTCGTTCCTTTGGTGCTATTTGATCCTGCCTGCACTTTTAAAGAGTTTGGTACTGAATATTCCCCTGGTAACACCAGTCATTGAGTCGCTCATCTTTCTACTCCTTAGCAACTCCTTTTCCATTGTCACCGTCAGATGACCTTGCTGATTTTCAAAGTGGAAATGCTTTTGTTGCATTTTTTTCGAGGCCAACAAAAATCCATTATTGGCTCTGGAGTGCCTGGCTCAGATCTCTGTGCCGCGGCTGTGAGCGGGCGCCTCGGCCCCTGCGCTTGCTGCTAACTGTACTAGTTTCCCGTCTGACTCGGGTATTTTTGCTTGAATGGTTCCCTTTTGCTTTGGTTTCTCTTTGCCGTGGCTGACAGCAGAACGTGGACTGGCCTGTTTATTTTTTTCAGAGATAGGCTGGACATTGCCCCTGCCAATGAGCATTAATATTTCAAGGTTGTTGCTTGGGAGGCGCTGCGTTTGCCTTTAAAGGGGTCACCATGGGTCAGTGCACTTCTTGGTAATCCTTGCTCTGTCAGAACTGCCTGTTTAGCTGGGTTACTAGCCACGCTCATCTCGTTACCTTACCGTAGCACCTCATTAAAACAGTCTTGCCCTGAACACTCATCTCTGTCATTGTGGTCGGGTTTAAAGCTGTTTCTAGAAGGGAAATTCATCCCGTGGGAAAGCACACCTGCCCGCTACTCTGCCTCTCCTTCTCTGTGTGTAACTCTCGACTTTCAAAAAAATAAATATTTAAAAAAGTTTTACTTATTAGAGAGAGAGAGAGAGAGAGAAAGAAAGAGAGGTCTTCCGTCCTCTGGTTCACTCCCCAAGTGCCTGCAATGGCCAGAGCTGGGCTGACCCAAAAGCAGTAGCCAGGAGTTTCATCTGGTCTCCCATGTGGGTGCAGCGGCCCGAGCACTTAGGCCATCCTCCGCTGTTTCCTCAGGCCATTAGCAGGGAGCTGGATTGGAGGTGTAGCAGCGAGTACTCAAACCAGCACCCATCTGGGATGCCAGTACCACAAGAGGCTTAGCCTACTCCTCCACAGTGCCAGCCCCCTGGGCTTGGCTTTTGACATTGGTTTCTGGGTACTGGGAAATGAAACAAGAGGCCGAGAGAGAGGTTTCTCAGTGAACGCTATAGCTCGTGTGGAGGTCGGCTTTATCTGTGTGATGTGTCTCAACTCAGGTTCCTTCACACACATGCGCGGCGTAATGCAGAATTTGTCATCTCTTAATGTTTTAAGAGCCTGCCTCTTCAGGTGAACTTAAATGTGTTTTGATTTTTGTCAAGAAAGAACAACAGCACAAAGCAGAAGCGTCAGGAGCTCATAAACCTGTGTCCATAAACAAAGTGTACAGAAGGAAATGGATGTGGGAAGTGGTCTTTTGGTTTAGGGTCTGATGGGTTAAACTGTGCAGTCACAGTTTAAAATGGGTGTGGATAAAGCAGGTGTCTCAATCCGATTCTGGGGATGTGTCTATGTTCCATCTGATAGCTTGGTGATCTCAGGCTTGGAGGAGTGAACACACAAGGAAGTGATGTTGTCTTGTACCCCTGCTCAGCGCTCTGGTAAACTCTCCTTCTCTTCCTACTTGAGAGGGTCGTCGGGAGTGAGATCTGATTTGACATTTTCCAGTTACAGCAATGGCTGGGATAAGGTGAGCCACGGCAGGTCTTCAAGGGTGTACCTGGATTACCTGGTTGGCACACCTGGCTGGGAGCCTGGGAGGTTACACCTGGTGCACTGATGGTTCTCATGGAACTGGCCCCCCAGTTAGGAAGTGGGGTTTGAGTGCTGTCACAGCTCTCCCCGAACACTGGTCTTGCTGATGTTTGGCGCGTGTCCCCTGGAGCCCAGGAGTGGGAGCTGGAGAAAGGAGTGCAGTACTGTGTTACGCAGGTGGGCGATGAGGTGAGGTGACCCGGGAAGCTGGCACGTCCCTGTTGGCCTGGGAATGCAAGGATCTTAGGTAGCAGCTGTTGGCTGCAGCAGGGAGTGGGGTCTGTGTCAAGGTACTCTGGGTTGTGGAGCTTCCTGAAGGCACAACGGGACTGCACTGTGTCACAACAAGGCGACAACACTTTTTTTTTTTTTTTTGTAAAGATTTATTTATTTGAGAGGCAGAGTTTGAGAGAGAAGTCTTCCATTCACTGGTTTACTCTCCAAATGGCCACAACAGCCAGATCTGGGCCTATCTGAAGCCAGGAACCTGAAGCTGTTTCTTCCGGGTCTCCCATTCAGGTGCAGGGGCCCATGAACTTGGGCCATCTTCCACTACTTTCCTAGGCCATCAGCAGGGAGCTGGATTGGAGGAGGAGCAGCTGGGACATGAATCGGTGCCAATATGGGATGCTGGTGCCACAGGCAGAGGCTTAACCTGTGCCACAGTGCTGGCCCCGACGAGTCTTGAACACAAAGAACAGAAACACGGGTCCCTGTTCTTAGAGATGAGGTTTGCATGTAGTATTGGCAGATGGAAAAATGATTGCGCCTTGCAAAGAAAGAGCTAGATGAGGAAAGAATGAATTTGATTCTGCACCACCCAGAGATAAAAGTGAGCAAACTGTCGTAACTGTCTTCTGTTAGGGGTTACCACTGATGCAGACTTGTTCTGCAGGAGGTGTCAGGGAGGTGGGTGGCCATGGCCCAACCTTGCTCCTGCATTGATGGGAATGTTCTGGGCCTCTGGGTCTTTCATTCTGCCTTTGGAAGGCTGTGCTCCCCTGTGGCTCTGCTCCAGAGTAGTTTATCAAAAGGTGTGACAGCACCTTGTGCCTTCCTCAGCAAGTGTCAACAGCGCGATGAGTACTGTTGGGGAAGCCTTCATTTTCAAGCGACCAAACACCAGCAGGGTTAGAATTGAAATTGAGGTCATCTCGCCGGGAGGCAGCTTTCAGATGCTGAAGTCAGTATAAATTTAGTAATGGGGAAGACGTTACTCCTGAAAACACTCCTGCCCCTCGCCTTCTCTTTGTTGTCTCAGTCATAGGATCGGTCCTGGGGATTGTGCTCGAGGCAAAGTCGACTGCACGAGGGCAGTGGTTGTGCATTTTCCAAATCTTTCTTGGACTGGATGTTGTTTAAAACAAAAGGCAGAAGTCTCTTGGGCCACAACCAACTAGGAAATGTTAATGCTGTTACGTTGGGTGACCCCTACTGCTAAATGTAAAGTAGTGGTAAGTAGCCCACTGAAACTGCACGCAGGGCCCTGCCATTCCGATGGCTGAGTAAGGACCTCTCAAAGTCTTCACTATAAATTGGGAACGTTGGCAAAACTCATCAGTAGCAATTCCAAGGAATTACTGTTCAGGGAAAACATGGGAGCGCCATGGAGTGGGGAGTTCTGTGGTGGTTGAACCTGCCCCTATCCCATTCCCCCGCCCCACCGTGGTAGCTGTGAAAACCAGCAGTGTAGCAGGCACTGCCCAGAGCAGAACAGAGCTGGAGCTCCTGCAAGGATCATCCCCAAAGAAGTGGCACAGTCCCGCTGGTCTGGCAGCTTGCTGGGAAGCCCTTCTGGGGTGCTTGTGTTTATTTGACCTGATTCAGCTCGCTTTGTGCAAACAGCTCTCCCCGCCGAGCGTTTGTTGAAAACAATCAGTGGTAATAGTTTAATCTCAGCTGCCTGAGTTTGTGCTGCTGTTTGAGCCCAACTTCAAAGTGGCTGACTTTAAAAAAAAGTGGGGAGGAAGTGTCATTGGGAGCTCTGAAAGGCACCCACGTATTTCTGGGGCTCTGCAGGGCTCTGTGCCTGCCCAGGAAGGACCCGAGAAAGCACCATGTTCTCGCCTGTGGCTGACCTTGAAGCCCTGTGCGAGCAGGAAGTGAGCTCTACTGAGGTCGAGTTATAAACCATCTGGCCGAGCATTGAAGGCACACCCTGACACGCACACACATGGACAGTCTGTTGGTAAAGGCTGAAAATATCTTAGTTCAAAGTGTTTAAGAAAATTTCCATTCAGATTTTCTAAACATTAGTGAACCAAAAAAATTAAGCAGAGACTCAGTGGCCTTATGGGACCAAAAAAAAAAAAAAAAGTGTAGACGTCACAGAATGAGTTCAGAAAATTCACTGAATAAGCAGTAGCAAGATAAGCTGGAGTGGGAGGAGTCTGTTGTCTGGAATTGACAAGTTTTCTTATTTAAAATGTCCAGTTTTGGCAGAAAATGAGAAGATTCCCAAAGAAACAGGGCTGGTTCATGTACAGCTGAAGGGGAATGGACACTCTTGGAGGAAGCTCAGGTGTCGGGCACCCCACACCGGACTTGGAAGCAGTGTGGTAGAGACGCCCAGAGAGCCGTAGTCCACCGTGTCTGAAGGACTGATGCCACCAGAGAAGGGACATGACCGAGCAGGCAGGAGTTATCAACAGCAGCCAGGTAGACGTCAGAGCTGGTACGTCCACTAACTGCGAGAAGAACTCACTCGACAGGAGGTTTGAACCAGCAGAAGAAATAATCAGTGAGCTAGGCCGGCGCCGCGGCTCACTAGGCTAATCCTCCGCCTAGCGGCGCCGGCACACCGGGTTCTAGTCCCGGTCGGGGCGCCGGATTCTGTCCCGGTTGCCCCTCTTCCAGGCCAGCCCTCTGCTGTGGCCAGGGAGTGCAGTGGAGGATGGCCCAGGTGCTTGGGCCCTGCACCCCATGGGAGACCAGGAAAAGCACCTGGCTCCTGGCTCCTGCCATCGGATCAGCGCGGTGCGCCGGCCGCAGCGCGCCGGCCGCGGCGGCCATTGGAGGGTGAACCAACGGCAAAGGAAGACCTTTCTCTCTGTCTCTCTCTCTCACTGTCCACTCTGCCTGTCAAAAAAAAAATTAAAAAAAAAAAAAAAAAAAATCAGTGAGCTACCTGAAGACAGGAGGATTGGGGAGCTCTCGTCTGAGACACAGAGAGAACAGAAGAATGAACAGAACCTTGGAGACCTGTGTGACATCATCAGGCGTACTCCTGCTGGGAGCCCCAGAACAAGAGGAAAGATAGAGGGGCAAAGGGGAAGGATGCTGTTCACGGTTGTGTGCCCAGAAGTGAGATAACCTGGTTGACATGGACAAGTTCATGCAGTTGGAAATTACTTTAACTGAGAATTAAGAAATCCATATAGACCAGTAACAAGTAGAGAAATGGAGTTAGTAACCAGAAAACTTCTCACGAAGAAAACACCGGGCTCACATGGCGTACCAGAAAAATCCTACCACGTGTTGTTTTAAATTCTGTAAGAATAGGAGACAACATTTTCCCATTCATTCTGTGAAGCCAGTATTAACGTGATACCAAAGCCAGATAAAGACTTTGCAGGAAAACTATAGGGCAGTATCCCTTATGCATATAAATGCAAAAATCGTACAGGTAATACTAGCAAAGTGAGTCCATCAGCATATAAAAAGGATTATACAATGCAACAAAGTGAGATTGATCCCAGTAATGAAAAAAAAATCAATGTAAGTACTGTATTAATAGAACTGAAGATAGAAACCACACAGCCTCTCCTGTAGATGCAGAAAAAGCATTTGATAAAATTCAACACCTGTTCGTGATGAAAGCTGTCAGCTGGGAATAGAAGGGTACTTCTGAACTTGATAAAGACCGTCTCTAAGAAGCCCAGGTTAACATGGGACTCATGGTATAAGCTGGATGCTTTCCTGTAACACTGGACGTGAGACAAGGGTGGTGGTCATTCTTCCCGCTTCTATTGCACCTTGCAGTGGAGACTCTAGCCAGGCCAGTTAGTCAAGGCAAAAAAAAAAAAAAAAAAGGCATTGGGAAGGAAGAAATCAGGTTTCAGATACAGTTAAAATGATTTTGTACACAGACGATCTTAGGGTCTACACAGAGAATGAGACCCCCAACAAAACAACTGAGCTGGTAGATTCAGGAGTGGCCTTTTGGTCTGGTGGTTTTGATGCTGCTTGGGATGCTTGCGTCCCGTATCAGAGCGCCTGGACTTGAGTGCCAGCTCTGCTCCTGATTCCAGGTTCCTGCTAATGCGAATGCCAGGAGGCAGCAGGCGATGGCTCAAGTGCGTGGATCCCTGCCACCCATGTAGGAGACCAAGATGGAGTTTCTGCCTCCTGGTTTTAGCCTGGCCCAGCCCTGGCTGTTGCAGGCATTTGGGAAGTGAACTAGCAGCTTGCTTGCATTCTCCAACCCCCCCCCCCCACCTCTGTCTCCCTCCCCCTCCCTCCCTCTCTCCCTCTCTCCTTCTCTCCCTCTCTCCTCCTCTCTTCTCTCTTTCTTCTCTCTTCATTGTGTTAGGGTGGCAGTAAATTGAGTACAGTACCCACAGAATTCCAGCTGAGTGTTTTGTAGAAATTGACAAACTCTTCTTAAAACTCACAGGGAAATGAAGGGGATCCAGATCAAAACAATATCTTAAAGAACAAAGTCGGAGGACTCACTCTTGGGTCTGAAATATTCAAACTTCAAGGGCCGGCATTGTGGTGCCATGCGTTAAGCTGCTGTCTGTAACACAGAATCCTATATGAGTGGGAGTTTGAGGCCTGGCTGCTTTGCTTCCAATCCAGCTCCCTGCTAATGCACCTGGGAAAGCAGCAGAGGATGGCCCAAGGTCTTGGGCGGCTGCCACCCATGTGGGAAGCCTGGAAGGAGTTCCAGGCTCCTGGCTTCATCCTGGCCTAGCCCTAGACATGTGGCCATTTAGGGAGTGAACCAGTGGATGTAAGATCTGCTTCTCCCTTCCTCCCCTCCATAACGCTGCCTTTCAAATCTTCTAAAAAATATATAAAACATACCACAAAGTGACAGTTATTCAGCATGTTACTACTGTAAGGCTCTCCATGGAAATCAGTGGAAGAGAATCGAGAGTTCAGACATAAACCTTTATATGGCTCGTTTTTTTGACAGGGCTGGGGGTGCTAGGATTGGGTCAACAAGCTGTGGTTTGTCCAGTGGAACATTATTCGGCCATTAATGAATGACATTCAGATAAAGGCTGTAGCATGGGCGAGCCTTGGGAAGGTCACGGTAGGTGGAAGAAGGCGGACGTGAGAGGCTGCACACCCATCTGAGATGTTTGGGACAGCAACTTCGTAATTCCGGAAGGTCCATCAGTGCTAGTGTTGGCTGGAAGGTTGTGGGAAGGGTGGGTGTGCGACTGTGGTAGATATGGAGTTCTTCTTGGAGAACTGAAAATTTTCTGGAATTACCTGATTGTGTTAGATGCACAGCTTTGTGAAGACGTTAAAAATCGATGCATTTCACCCTTTAAAAGGGCAGCCTCTACAGTGCGTGAATGAAATCTCGGCAAAACTTATTTAAAAATAAAACAGCAAGAAGAGCACACTGAGATGTAACTAAGTTGTTATCAGAACAGAAATAGCTGACTGTGCCAACCGAGGCGTTTTGTTCAAGTTCACCTCGGCTTTTCCCTGTCCACTGGCTGCTGCTGGCGTGGCTGGCTTTGCTTCCCTGGACCTGAGGGGCAGTGGTAGGAGCCTCCGTTCTTGAGATGCGGCCACGGCTGGGGGAGAGGGCTGCAGGAGCCAGGCGTGCTCCCCTGGCTGATGCGTGAGCTTTGACTTGCTGTCCGCGCTGCACATGGCGAGTGCTTTCCTCTCGCCCACCCTCTCCTCCACGCCCCCCGTCCTTTTGCTCTGATTTTCCGAAACGCCTGAGGAAAGCGCATTTGGAAGTGACACTGCGAGCACAGAGCGCTGGCACTGATCCCGGGCAGTCGGAGGCTGTGAGCGGTGTGTGCCTGATGGTTGCTGCCAGACACCCACGGTGAGCCTGTGGTCCCATAGCATGCAGGGGCCGTCTGTTTCGAAGAATAAAACAAGCTCTTGTCTCTGCTGGTTAACTAGAGGGAAAGAAGCGGTGCTGTATCCCAAGACAAGGAGACGACACCCAACTAGCCGGGCAGTGGCAGTGAGGACACCAACACCCAGGCCCAGTGTTGGCTGCAGAAGCTTTGCCAGGGTGGGGGTGATTTGTGGCTCAGAGTTGGGTGGAAATGTGAGAGGCATAAGGAGAGGATGGAGTGGAGGGAGACTTTTCTGGGGGTGCAGTTACTGGGACAAAACAACAGACTTGGGATGAGGGTACTCCCAAGAGTTCATGGAATCTCAGGATGAGTTTATTTTGGTGGGAAGGTATTCTGAAGTTCATGGCTCGTTTTTTCCATAGTGCACATTTTCCAGGAGCTTCTTGGAGACCCCGTGTCTCTCTCAGACTCTTGTCTGGTGGATTTGTCTCACCCACCGTTCTCCAAGGAGGGAGCGTGCTTTGCACAGACGCGTTTATGATCACGATTTGGGACCAGAGTAGTAGGGGCTTCCCGTGCTAGAGAACAAACGGAAGTGCAAGTCCAAGATGCAGGAAGTGGTTCTAAGAACTTCTTTTCCTGTGATCTCTAGGCACCCTGTATTTTGTTGCTAATCTTCCGCTGGTTTTATGGCAGACAGTAACCATCAGAACCGCCAGGTGGACAGGAAGCACCTTGGAAAGTCACCATTGCAGCATCAAGAGAAATGATTATGCGATGATGATGAGATTTGATAACACAGAGGGAACTGGATTACTGCAGAGTGTTCCCCCTCATTGCTTGAATGGGAACTCAGTGAAGATGTTAGCTGTCAGGTTTTTAAATTTTAAAAAAATTTTAAATTTTATTTTTGATCAGGATATTTTGATAAATTGAGAAGCCCACAAATATGCAAGCTGAAGGTGTTGTATTTTGGGGTGAAGCCAGACTGTGGCAGGGTTGCATAAGCTGTAGTGTACAGAGGCAGAGGTGGTGGCCAGTGTCAAATGAAGAGCAAACACTTACCTTTTTTTTTTCCCCTCTTTTTAAAGGTAGAGTTATAGACAGAAAAGTCTTCCTTCCATTGGTTCACTCCCCAAATGGCCATCATGGCCGGTGCTGCGCCTATCCGAAGCCAGGAGCCAGGTGCTTCTCCTGGTCTCCCATGGAGTGCAGGGCCCAAGCGCTTGGGCCATCCTCCACTGTACTCCCTGGCCACAGCAGAGGGCTGGCCTGGAAGAGGAGCAACCAGGACAGAACCGGCGCCCCGACCGGGACTAGAACCCGGTGTGCCGGTGCTGCAGGTGGAGGATTAGCCTAGTGAGCCGCGGCCCCGGCCACAAACGCTTACCTTTCTTCTCACATCCTCCACGGACACCTTCCTTCCCAAGATGGGTTACAGCAAAGGATGCAGAAGCTTTAGTAGCCTGTGAAGAACTCTTCCTCAGGCTGGGGACTGTTAACCTGAAAGATTAAAACAGCAGTAGTGTGGTGAGTTTGATTTTTTTTAAAGATTTATTTATTTATTTGAAAATTGGAGTTAGAGAAGGAGAGGCAGATAGAGAGAGGTCTTCATCCGCTGGTTCACTCCCCAGTTGACCACAATGGCTGGATCTGTGCCAATCTGAAGCCAGGAGCCTCCTCTGGGTCTCCCACACGGGTGCAAGGACCCAAGGGCTTGGGCCATCTTCCACTGCTTTCCCAGGCCACAGCAGAGAGCTGGATCGGAAGTGGAGCAGCCAGGACTTGAACCGGCACCCACATGGGATGCCGGCACTGCAGGCAGTGGCTTTACCCACTACTCCACAGTGCTGACCTCAGTAAGTTTGATTTTGTTTTAAGGGAATATTAGGGTATGGGGTGGGGGTTAGGGGTGGGCCAGAGATTGAAGGACCAGCATCTGTTTCAAAAGTCTTGTTGGAGTTTGAGACCCATTTTCTTTAATTTGTTTTTTCCTTTATAATATCTTTTATAAACTCTTTCTACAGTTTTCTTTTTATAGATTCATTTGAGAGGCAGAGTTACAGAGAGAGGGAGAGACAGAGAGAGGTCTTCATCCAAAGGTTCACTCCCTAAATGGCCATAACGGCTGGAGTTTGGCTGATCCAAAGCCAGGAGCTTCTTCCGGGTCTCCCATGTGGGTGCAGGAGCCCAAGGCCTTGGGCCATCTTCTACTGCTTTCCCAGGCCATAGCAGAGAGCTGGATTGGAAGAGGAGCAGCTGGGACTCGAACTGGCACCCATATGGGATGCTGCTGGCGCAGGCAGAGGCTTAAACTATGCCACAGTGTGACCCCTTCTTGAATTTGGGTTACCATTGGGAACCACATCATAGCTGAGTGAGAGGTGGGATGAGCCTGTGTTCTTCACTCAAGGAAGGGAGGAGGTGGAACCACTCTGCCTGCGTGGGTTTCCAGTCTCGCCAGTCATCAGAAGTGCTCCAGCCACCTGCTCCCCAGCCCATGCTTTGTTATGAAAAACTGGAAGCCAACAGAAAAGTTGAAGGGATGCACAGTGAACGCCCTGTGCTCCGCGTTGGAATTCCGCAGGGAGCGCTTTGCTGTCTTTGCAGTGTCACATCCTGATCCCTTCCCTCCGCGGCACTCCCCATCCTGGACGCATCTCAGTGTGCGCCCGAGACTGTGCACACCAGTGAACTGCAGCTCAGATTCCGTGAGGGAGATCTTCCAAGCCTTTGTCTTCACTGTGAAACTCCCTGCTCAGAGGGGCGGGGGCAGACCCAGGAACCTGGGCTTTGCAGAGCTCCACGGAGCTTCTTAGGATGAGACCCAGGCTTGGGATCCTGTGCCCCAGGAAGTGCCTCTGGGTTCCTTCTGGGCCAGCCAGCCCTCACCGGAAACACGCAGTTGGGATCTGTGCCCTCGTTCTGATCTTGGAACCCTGTTTTCTGTGCAATCTTTAGCTTAAAATGTTGGCTCCTAACCTTGGGCGTTGTTGCAGGATCATTCAGTTTTCACGCCCGGAGTGAGGAGTGCGCTCTTGCGAACTGAGGCCAGGAATGCTGCTAATTATGCTGTAGCAAGAGTGGGTTTCACAGTTTGTAGAAAATGGATGAGAAGATAGGTTTGTGTTGGTGCCAAAAGATTTTTGGAGTCGATGCATATAAGGGGTCTTAAAATGCTTGTGAGAAATCATATTGGGAAAACTATGCATGGATTTGAAAAATTTTTTGGCACCCAAATACATTTTTTAAGCAAAGCTGCTGCTGCTGCTGCCTCTTTAGAAATTATTTGAAGAGCAAAGTGACAGAGAGAATGAATGAATGAATGAATGAATGAATTGGTCTTCCATCTGTTTAGTCACTGCCCAAATGCCCACTGCAGCCAGGGCTGAGCCAGGCTGGAGGCCAGGACCCAGGAACTCTGAGCAGATCTCCCGAGTGGGCGGCAGGGACCCAAGTACTTGAGCCACTGCTCACTGCCTGCAGGGTGTGCATTTGCAGGAAACAGTGGGAAGCAGGTGGGTCTTGACCTCAGGCACTCTGATAGGGGATGCAGGTGGCTTAACCCGCTGTGCCACAACACCTGCCCTTCCCCCAGATGAACGTCTCTTAATCCCATTTTCTGAAAACTTTGTGAAATACCTTCCTATACTGGTTAGCCCCCTACATGAGAAGTTACCCAAGCAAGGAAAAAAAAAAAGTCCATCGTGTCAATGCTGAGAAACTTTTTTGCCTGCAAGAAATTGGCTAAGAGAAAATCACAACATGAAATGGGTTTTTGAGAGCTGATTGACTCTCTGACAGTCACCTTGCTAATACCTGCCTCGTTTCCACCAAATACACGGACTCATGCGCTGGGAAGTGCTCACGTGACATGAACTGATTTCTAGAAGTGCGTGTGCGTTAGGAGCTCAGTGGCACAGACCAGGAGCGACTTCACCTGCAAGAGTGGTGTTGCGTGTGCTCTGCCGTTGAGTGCATCTTAAAATATTGTGCTTTAAAATACCGTGTCACAGTGGATGGCGGAGAGCAGTGCTTTGGCGGGGGGATCACAATGGGGGACTTCACAGCTGTGTGTCTCTGTGTCCCTAGTCCCCGTCCCGAGGGCAGCAGGGGTGGTTCCATGTGGACTGTCCCAGTGATCCTGGGTGGGGCTGGGGTGGGGGTGGGGGGCAGAATCCGTGCTCCACAGAGTCAGAGCTGACTCTGTCACAAGCAGCTTTCCTGTCTGTTGGTGCGTTTCTAGCAGTGCTTCGACCGCTGGCCTTAGGAACGCAAAATGTAAAATGCAAAAAAAAGGAAGCTGTTGTCTTGAGTGAGATGGGGGAGCCAGGGCGAGGAGGGAGGAAGATGAAGGAAAAGGCGGTGGGATCGGGTTGTCCTGTGTTTGCTTGGTGCTCGGGCCGGCGTGACGGGGAGGGCAGACCGTGCGCTAGGCTGGCCGGGACTGGGCTTGGTCTCTGGATGGCTCGGCACCTCCCGGCTGCTGTTGAGAAACTACTTTGTGTGTCTGTTAGGTGATGAAATGAGACTTTGAAGGGGGCTGTGTGGATGTCCTGACTCAGTGCTAATGTTAGAAGGGGTTCTTGCCGGGTGGGTGGAGGACACACCTGGGGCTGGAGAGGCCGCTGTGCCCGCAGGGTGTGTGTGAGGACTGGGGCGGCCAGCCCCTGCTGGGTGAGCACTGCGCATGGGGCCATCTCCAGGGGCGTCCTGGCCCCCCGCCCTGCTCCTGGCTTTCATTACAGTGCATGCTGGGGCATGTGACTTACTGGGCCTGATTTTATTGTCCCTCATTTCTTCGTATCTAAAATGAAAGAGGAACTCGGACGATCCTGAGGGATCGTTTGTCATTCTCTACTTCTGGTGATGAACTTTCGGGGAGAAAGGCTCCTGGACCCCAAGGGGCAGCAGTGAGGGCCATGGTCAGAGATGGCAGTGGGCAGCCGCTTTCCAGTGATTTTGTTACCAAACACAGAGCAGTACTGTGCCAGGCTCTGTCCGTGGATTCACATAGAACTCATTGAGACACAGCAGGTTAAGCTGCTGCTTGGAACGCTGCATCCCACATCCATGTGCCTGGTTCAAGTCCTGGCTCCTCCACTTCCAACCCGGCTTCCTCCTAATTCACGTTCTTGAAGCAGCAAGATGATGGCCCAAGTATGTGGGTTCCTACCATCCTGGCCCAGTCCCTGCTGTTGTGGGCATTTGGGATGTGAACCAGCAGGTGGAAAATCCACCTCTGCCCCCTCCCTCTGCCCCCTCCCCCTGCCCTCTCCTGCCTTCTCCCTCTCAAATACATTTCCCATTTTTATTTAGTTTCCTCAACATCTTAGAACAGCTGTTCTACCCATTATGCAGATGGAAACACTGGGGCACCGAGGTGTCTGTGACTTGCCCCAGGTCATGGCTAGGCGGGGTGAGGCAGGCCGGCTCCGGACTCTTAACCGTTTGGCTGCATCCCAGACTCGGATCCTGAGGAGCTCGTGGTGCCCCTGGGACGTAGACTTAGAGTTGCCGCTTGTGGGCTTCCCGGTTCTGAGCTGAGGAGCAGAGTGTGAGGAGCTGGAGCAGCCGTTTTGCCGTGAATGAGGCCACAGAAGTGCTTGTCTGTTCCCTTTCTGTTTCTAGTTTGTCTGCTGATTTTTGCATTGATGAGCCAGTGGGTGGTGTCCGTACCTGGCTGCAAGGGGTGCGTGGTTGTTGCAGGAGAGCAACAGGTTTTCCCCCAGGTGTCAGCGTTCTAGTTAAGCTAGAAGCGTGTGGCTGTGCCCTGGGCTTGCCACGGGTGGTCAGGGCCGATTCTTTCCATTCAGTCTCCTTATTCCCTGGAAGGAGGCCTGGCCTGGGCCGGAGAGCAGCTTGAGCGGTTTTCTCGTGGGCCGTGTTGGCCTGCGATGGCCGAGGTAGCTCTGCCATGCAGAACAGAGGCGATGAGCCAGGTCAGGAGAGAGCGCCGTGCCTGCACCTGCTGCTGGGAGGAGCGCGGCCACACCTGGCTGCCCAGGTCACTTTGGCTGGTTTGCTGTCACTTGAAGTATAAGTAAGCCTGGGAAAGAAACGATCATTTAGAAACCCAGTGAGGATGGGAGCCTGGGGCGGTCCCAGATGAAGGGGCATGGCTGAGGTTCGACTGGCAGCTTGGCTTGCCCTGTGGGGGAAAGGGCAGCTGGAGGAGCAGCTCCACTGGGCTGGGGATGGAGCAGCCCGAAGGCGGAGCCCCAGGGTGGGCTGCTGGGTGCCGTGATTGGTACTGTGCAGTAGCGTTCCCGGGGAGTAGAACAGACGGTCCTCCAGCCGCTTTGTGAGTTAGCTGGGCGGTCATGGCCTGGCCTGGAGGCTCACCGGTGTCTGGGAAGATGCGCTCATTCCAGGTGCAGAGGACCCGTGCACTGGTGGAGTTTTGGGAAGAGCCCGTTTGTCAGCAGGATCGTTGTTGGCACAAGTGGAAGGCTGCGCGCTGGTCTCCACTCAAAGGAAGCCCGCGGACTCCCTGCCGCCCCTCCCAGAGACTGAAGCATGGCCTCCGTGGCTCTCCCACGCCAACTTCGGAGCCTTGGTGGGTGCAGGTTGAACCTGGGCCCCGGCCTCCGAGTGCTTAAGTATAACAGAAGAAAATGGAGAGGGGCGGGTGTGGTGGTGTAGTGGGTAAAGCTGCTACCTACGATGCTAGCATCCCATGCGGTTGCTGGTTTACATCCCATTTTGTGTCCTGGTTGTTCCACTGCTGATCCTGCTCCCTCCTGTTAATGACCTGGGAAAAGCCGTGGAAGATGGCCCAAGTGGTTGACCATCCCACGAGGGAGACCCGGATGGAGTTCCTGGCTCTTGGCTTCAGCTTGGCTCATTCTGGCCACTTGGGGAGTGAACAAGGCAGATGGAAGTTCTTGTCTCCCACCCCACCCCCCCAGTCTCTCTGTAACTCTTTTAGATAAATAAATAAATCTTGAAAAAATGAAGAGTTGGCTGGCTGCTGAACCTTCTGATACTTCCAGGCTGTTTTCTCCAAGATCAGTGTGTCTTGCATAGGATTGGAATTGCCTGTTTCTCAAAAATACCTTCCTTAGGGTTGATGGTAACTGTTTAATAACCTCTCTTCATATCTGACAGGGCTCCGTATTAACTTCTGGAATGAAATGATACATTTCTTTCATTTTAGAAAGGAATAGTACAAGAAATGATTATAATCCAGGGGTAAATATACAACTTGAAATCTTTATATTCTAGTTATTTTCTAATGAATATTCTTTGACACAAAACTGAGGTAGTACTGTGTGTGTGGTTTTTTTTATTTACATTGGCTTTTTAATTTATAAAGTTAGTATTTTTTTTAATATATATTTATTTGAAAGAGTTACAAAGAGACGTAGAGACAGAGAGGTCTTCCATCCGCTGGTTCACTTCCCAAATGGCCAGGGCTGGGAAGGGCTGAAGCCAGGAGCCAGGAGCTTCCTCTGGGTCTCCCACGTGGGTGCAGGGGCCCAAGGACTTGGGCCATCCTCCGTTGCTTTCCCAGGCCATTAGCAGGGAGCTGGATCGGAAGTAGAGCAGCTGGGACTTGAACCAGCGCCCCTATGGGATGCCAGGGCTGCAGACTGGGACTTTAACCCGCTGTGCCACAGCATTGGCCCCAGCATTTCTTTTTCTTTTTTTAAAACCTTATACATATTATAAGTGGTTACAGAACATTCCGTTGTGTGGTTTTTCACTTTTCAGATGCCTCTTCTACACTCTTGGGCTGTTTCCAATATTTGAATGTGGTAGGTAAGGCAACAGGAACATTGTTCATCAAAACCTTGCTTTGTAAATGTCAGTTTCTTTTCATGGGTTGTAAGCATGTACATTTGTATCCGGGGCTCACATTCCCAGCAGAAATCTTAGTTACATAGCATGTTAGTTACAAATATACATATGTTACATATATACATTTACATATACACATATATGTTACATATATAGTTACATACAAATCTTAGTTACATAAGGGTGTGGAGACCATGTTAACTGAGTGTCTGGCTCTGGTGGTGCCTTGGTGTAGTGGAGTCTCCTAATTGCTCGTTGGCTGACTGGATGCAAGGCAGAAGATGTTGATCACTGAGTCGTTGGCGGTGTGTCATAGCCATGCAGATGCCAACTGGTGCTCACCGGGTAATAGCGGCACTGCTCTCTGATGTGAATGGATTTTATGTTGTTTCTTGGGGTTTTGGAGGAGGTTTGCCTTACACTGTTTCTTGGGAATAAAAGTCGGGCTCTCCGATTTGATTGGCTCAAGAATGGGAGCAACTGAGACGTCCGTCAGTGATGAGTGGGTAAGTGGAATGCCATCCGTGTACACAGAGGGAGGAGGTACTGGGGCTTGTTTCAGCACGGATGGGTCTGGAAAACCTTGTGGAAGGAACCAGCCACAAAAGGCTGAATGTCGTGTGATCCGCTTCCGTGCGATGACCTGCATAGACGGTGTGTTTGGTCAGCCGGCCTCAGAAGTCAGTCACCCTCAGTCATTCGGCCGGACGCATGCTTACCATCAGTAGCATCCGCGGTGAGAGGCATCTGCGTGGGTTGTGCACGCCATTGGATAACAAGATCTGTGAGAGTGACTTGCCCCTACCCTGGTTGAAGGTGAAGATTGCGTGTGTGCCCTCCGCTTTTAATAATGAATGCGTACTGAGAAGACTGACCTTGACTGTTGAGTTTTTATGGAAAGGCAGCTTGGGGCATTCTTCATTATTCATTGCTGGTTTTGTAGGCAGACGTCCCCTGTCTCCTGGCAGAAGTCACTGTGAAGGAAAGCTTGGTTTTCACTTTGCCCACGAAGAAGCTGCGAATGAAATTTGCAGTTCAATGATGGCGATTATGGGACCCTCTTGCTTGCATGTTTGTATTCTCCTTGACTTGCCCCTGTGCTGTGAGGTGTTCCAGTTGATTCTTGAATTCAGATTTCCTGAGCTCCACGTGCTTGCCAGACACTCTTCCAGAAACCCTGGGTGACAAAGCACAGCAGGAGCGGACAGATGAGGTCCCCACGGCGGCATGGTTTGCAGCCCCAGTGATGAAGATGCCTGAGCCCTTGCCGTGGGGTGCGCACGACCCCAAGGGGAAGCCTAGCTCATAGATGTATCGCCCTCCTGTCCCTTAGGTGTATCTCATAATTCTCTAGTTTGCTCATACAGAGAGGTGGCGGGAGAGAGCATAACAAATCTGGGTTACTGATTTCGGAGAAAATTCTTGGAAGTGATTGACGGGCCTTAATGAAGGTGGCACGGTGGGAGGTTTAACACAACACTTAGGTCTGTACAGGCTGCAGACTCGGTGGGTTTCAGATGCTTCTCGGAAAGGCAGAAGGCGAGTGGGAGACTCCTCAGCCCTCAAGGGCAGGGCTCCGGCCAGGAGCCTGTGGGTCTGCCAGGGCCGCCCTAACGGTGCAGCACGGATGGAGCTTCTGGAACCTTCTGGAACCGTAGATGCAGATTCCCTCAGGGTTCCGGAGGTCAGGGAGAGGCAGGTTGGGCTTCTGCTGGGGCCGCTCCTTGACTTGCAGTTGACTGCGCTGTCTCGTGTGTGTGTTTGTGTGTGTGTGTGTGTGTGTGTGTGTGTGTAATTCCTCTTCTTACAGGGACACCAGTTTCATGGGGTTAGGACCCGTGCAGATGGCCTGGTTTTAATTCCTCTCTTTTAAAGACCCTGTCTGCACCTGTAGCTGCATTCTGAGACACTGGGCTTGGGACTGCAGCCGTATGAATTCTGGGGAGGGGACACAGTTCAGCCCATAACGAGGACTTGCTGGCTTTGTGGATACACCGTGAACATTGTGGTTGTTAGTGATTCAGTTCTCGGGCTGCAGCCCTGTGCAGGAGCCTTGGTCAGCCCTGCCTCTCCCTGTCCTGGCTGGTGCTGTGCTCACGGCTGTTCTCAGGGCAGAGGGGGTGAGATTGTGTGTGACGGGTGCAGGGATCCAGCAGCTTTCGCTCTAAGTGTGAGTTATGGTGGGGTGGGGTGGGGTCTGAAAATCCCCGGGGGCAGGAGGCCTGTTGAGTACAGCTGGCAGAGCCTCCTTGGACTTTATTTGGGGGGGGGGGGTCGTGTTGTGTGAGCTCGTTTGAGCTTGTGTTGGTTCCTTCAATTGTGGTGACGTTATCCTGATCACACTCCTGCTTTCTTTTCCTGTGTTGTAGCTCTTTGACTTTGCTGCATGTTCATTCTCTTTTTAAATTTTTTTTAAAAATTTATTTATTTATTTGAAAAGCAGAGTAACAGAAAGGCAGAGGCAGAGGGAGAGGGAGAGAGAGATCTTCCATCTGCTGGTTCACTCCCAAGATGGTCACAACGGCTGGAGCTGTGCCATCCGAAGCCAGGATCCAGGAGCTTCTTCTGGGTCTCCCACGTGGGTGCAGGGGCCCAAGGACTTGGGCCATCTTCTGCTTTCCCAGGCCATAGCAGAGAGCTGGATCGGAAGTGGAGCAGCCAAGACTCAAACCGGTGCCCAGATGAGATTCGGGCACTGCAGGCAGCGGCTTTACCCACTACGCCACAGCGCCAGCCCTGCGTGTTCTTCCTGTAGAGGTTTCTTGCAGAGGCAGGGGCGTGCCACTGCTAAAGCGCATCACGCAGCACTGGGTGCCTTGCTTGCATGTGACAGGCACGGCGTCTAGGGGACTCCAGGCATGCTGCCTCTCCAGCGAGTGAGTGTCCAGCCCATGCCTCAGTCTCCTGCGCAGCAGGGACTTGACACCTCCTGGGGGCCTTGTTCTGCCTCGGGCTGGTGACGTGTCTGACAAAGTCGCCATCTTGCAAGTTTTACACACCGACCTTCATTCCAGCAGAGGGAGAGCCCGGTGCCCGCACACAGCTCCCCGTCCTTCCCCACAGACCCGTTGGTCTCTTTCTTCCTTGAGGTGTGGTGGCCGGAATTTGACACAGAATCCAGCAAGGTCCTCGAGCCTCCTGGGGTAGCGCAGTGGAGAGCTGGGGCTCTTGATTTTGCGTTCGTTTGCAGTTCCTGGTCCTTGGGCAGTGACTGAACCTTCTTGGAGCTCCATTCCGTCAGTTGTAAAGTGACGGTGCAGCGTGGTGGGGGTCGGATGTGTGAGCTGTCTGGGTGGGGGTGGGGGTGGCTGCACGTGTGCCCAGTGTCTGGTGGCTGCTGGTGGAATGCACCGCTAGTGCCTGCTCCCTGCATGAAGTACTGACCTGTTTCAGGCTTCATGGCGCAGGGCTTTTTGCATTTCATCGTCACCGCAGCCTAGACCAGTGTCTGCTTTATCTCAGTTTTTCGGATGAGCCCTTGCGTCTCTGAGAAGCTGCTTCCCTTGCCTGTGTGTGTGCAGCTGGTGAAAGGAGGAGCCAGCGTTTTCATGCTGGCTTCTAGGCGCCTTCTGGAGTTTGCTGCTCGCCTGCTGACGTGCTGCGTGCTGTGGGAAACACGC
Source organism: Oryctolagus cuniculus (assembly GCF_964237555.1). NCBI lineage: Eukaryota > Metazoa > Chordata > Mammalia > Lagomorpha > Leporidae > Oryctolagus > Oryctolagus cuniculus. The sequence continues at coordinate 20,259,142 of NC_091441.1, read as the reverse complement.
CGGTACCAACAGCCATGCAGGAGAGTAGCATTGCTCATAGGGTTCAAGGCTGTACAGTGTCAGCTACATTGTATTGCTGGCTTTTTTTCCTTAAGAGTTATTTATTTAATTTGAAAGGCAGAGTAAGAGAAAGATCCAGATTTTCCTCTGTTGATTCCTTCTCCAAATGACTATAATGGTCGAGACCAAAGCCAGGAGCCTGGAACTCCAGCCGAGCCACCTGCGTGCGTGGCAGGGGCCCAAGCACTCAGGCCATCCTCTGCTGCTTCCTAGGTGCAGTGGTAGGGAGCTGCATCGGAAGTGGAGTGGCTGGGACTCCCAGCTAGCACTCATGTGGGATGCGGGCGTTGTAGGCTGTGGCTTAACCCGCCGCACCACAGTGCTGCCTCCCTACTGCTGGCTTTCAGGAAATTGGAGCCCCAACACGCCCCCGGAAACTGTGTTGCTCCCTGCTCCAGGTCAGAGATGTGAGGTTGATCTGTTAAGTATCATCTCTGGCACTCAGGATTCTCTTCTTCTTCATAGCTTTACGTCGGCTCTGAGCGTGGTAAGCAGCCCTGTAGGAATCGAGCTAAAGGTGGACTGGCGTGGGGCGAAAGTCAGGGCAGCTCAGGACTCGCCACCTGCCTTCTCCTCTCAGATTGGGAGGTCTCTAGCCTGTACTGCCACGGGCCGGCCATAGAGGAGATCAGGATGTGGCCCCCGACTGACCGTCCGGCTCCCTCTCCTGTCTGGCATGTGAGGACCACAGGATGTCAGATTCGGGGCTGCTTGTGTGTCTTGGGGGTGGTGCACACAATGGAGGGAAGATTGTGAGCAGCTGTCATTTGGAACAGGGTGGAGGTGGGGCTGGTGGGCAGTGCAGGTGCCGCTCAGAGACGTGAGGAACAGTGGGCGGGGATTTCTGGCGAGGCTTTGGTACTGGAGGTGTAGAGGTTTCCTGAGGCAGGTTGCTAAACTGCTTAGCGGAAGTGCAGGTGACTAGGATGGCTGTTCGTGTGCTGGCTCCACGGCCGCTGGGCACCGTGCTGCCCTGGGAGGGAAGAGGAGAAGGGGCCTGGGCTGGGGGATTCTCTTCCCAGAGGACAGGGGCTTCAGCAAGCTCCTAAGAGACGTCTGATAGGAAAATACTATCCATGGATTTCAAACCTTTGCACCAAAATAAACACCTTTTAATGCTGCGCCCCCCGTTCTGAGTGTCCTCCTGAAAGCAGTAGTGCTCGAGATGAGGTGCAAATGGCCAAGCTCTCAGCTCATGGGGAATTTCAGATGCTCGGATTTCAAAACAAAACATAAAAAAAAAAATCTTGGTACCAAAGGAAAAAATCCTTGAGGAGTGTGGGGCCATAAAATGTTTTTCTTTTTTAAAAGATTTATTTTATTTATTTGAAAGTCAGAGTTACAGAGAGAGAAGGAGAGACGGAGAGCTTCCATCCACTGCTTCACTCCCCAGATGGCCACAACGGTCAGGGCTGAGCCATTCTGAAGCCAGGAGCCAGGAACTCCATCCAGGTCTCCCACATGGGTGCAGGGGCGCAAGCACTTGGACCATCTTCTGCTTTTCCAGGCACATGAACAGGGAGCTGGATTGGAAGTGGAGCAGCCAGGACTCAAACCAGCGCCCATATGGGATGCCAGCACTGCCAGTGACAGCTTAACCTGCACCAAGGAACAGACTCTTAGGGCATATGGCCAGGGGTTTTACTCTTGAGTGTCGCTTATGCAGAAGGAGTGGAGATGGTTGTAGGTGGCGGTCTTAGGTTGTGAGCTCTTGAGGACATGGATTCTGCCAGCTGTGCTGATGGCCCTTACAGATGTCTGGGTGTCTAGCACAGCGCCGTCCACATAGGCCTGGAGCTCTTCACGCGGGTGGTGTGGTGTCGAGTGAGCCGCTGGGTCGGAAGTGCTCCAGGCAGCTGAACCCCCATCCTTCTCAGCATCCCTGGCTGTCCTAGTTTCTGCACCTGGAATTACAGGTGAGCAGGGTTTCTTGAAGAGCTGGAATAGCCCACTGGGGTCGTGGGGTGGGGGTAAAAAAGCAGCATGTCCCCCCACGCAGAGTGAAGCTGGATCCCCTGATGTCGGTGCACGGCGCCTGTGTTTGCTCTCCGAGATGCGAGGTTCGCGGTGCAGCTGCTGGGCCCTCCTCCTGCCCGGGGTTTGTGTTGTCGGACGGCAGAACGCAGAGGTCGCCTCTCCTCACCTGCACCACTCAGCCCAAGGGTTGTAGTGTAAACCAGAGCTATAGCCGGAACTCAGGCTGTGTGTCCTGCAGCACACTCAGAGCACAGACCGCTGGGGTGACCTTGGTGGTGTGGGGTTTTCTCCCGCTGGGAAGCGAGCTGTCGGTGTGGTCACCAGCTGGGGTCCCTTGGCTCGGTTGTGACGCTGGCTACGTGGAGGTAGAGTCAGATCCTGCAGACTGACCAGCCCTCCCCTGCTTATGCTGCGATACTGGTTCCAGTCCCCAGGGTGTCCTCTCATGCTCTGGTGACCAGTTAGAGAAATCGGGGTTCCCACACCCCTCCTCGGTCTTCAAAGAACTTGCTTGAGCAGTCGCAGAGCTCAAGGAAAGCTCAGATTTGCTGATGGAGTCTCAAGGGCATTGCCAAGGCTGGGGATGAAGAGGTGCCTGGGGGCTGAGCCGGGGGAGGGTGTGGAGCCTGCCTCCCTCTCCAGCCCGCCCTCCAGGGATGCTCAGCAGACCCCGTTCTTCTGGGTTTCCCCGGAGGCTTCCTGTACAGACGTGGACAGCCACACAGTGACGTGGCTGGGTGTAGAGGCCCCGGCTGATGCTCCTAGGCTGATGGGGAGGCCAGCAAGGCCTCCGCGCCTCTTGGCCTCCCGTGTGGCATTCCTTTCTGGTGAGCACGCAGGGCCCGTTCTGGTAGCTCTGGGGGCGGGTCCTTTGACCTGTCAGGCACGGGGGTCAGAGAGCTTCTTTATGGTCAGCAGCTCTGAGGCCACAGACGATTAGCAAAATTCTGGTTTCTGCGGTCTCCCTCGGGGAGAAATAGGAGCGATGGAAAGGAAGGCTCGAGAAGGTGGTGGGGCAGAAACGGATGGACAGACAGACGCTATTTTGTGAGGCCTGCAGGACCTGGCCTTATCCTAATCACTTAGAAAACAACACAGGCTGTGCGAGTAATAGGCCGAGAGTGTCTCCCCTGTCCCAGGCACATGCGGGCAGGCGGCTGGCTGTCTCGGCAGGGTGGTGCTGGCAGGCTGTTGGTGGGTGCAGGCAGGGCCAGGGCAGCGCCACTCTGCGGAAGACACCTGAGCCGCCTCACGCTGCTTGGGTCGCTCTCGTCTGCAGGTGGTACCCTGCTGTGGTGTGCAGAGCACTGCTCTTTGCAGCCCCCGCCCAGCCTTGTCCCTTCTCCTGGGACTGTGGCACCGCGGCCCAGCCGCCTGGCCCTGGGACTGCTGCTCCCGTCCCCTGGCCCTCCTGTGCCCAGTGTGCTCTAGCCGCTTCCTCCCTGGCATCCCCATTCTCGCCGGCTGGGCCTCTGGGGGACGTCCCCTCCTCACAGCCCCTGCTTCCCCGGTTCTGTGACCTGCTCCCCTGCAGAGGCTGGGTACAGTGCCCAGGCGAGGGCTCATGTGGCCGAGGCCGGACCAGAGTGAGGCTGCCCCTTGAGGACCCAGGAAAGCTGGCAGTGAGAGGGCAGGTGCACGGGCAGGTGTGTCTGAGCTTCCCGGAAGCCGTGTGGGCCCGACAGCTTTCCCGCTTCTGCCACCTGCCCGGATGCCTATGGGGAGCACAAGGAAGGGATATCCCTGTTGGTGGTCTGTGGGGACGAGATGCCCGGTGCTGTTTCATTTAGGGGTCCTTGGTGCTTTGCTGGCTGCTGGTGTTGACGTCTGAGAAGCACCTGTGTGCGTCTGTGAGTTTGGATGTGTGCTGATCGCACATTCACATAGACCCTTGCATTTTTCTAGATGTTTATGGATTCTCCTTATTTTCTTCTCCGTGTTCTTTCCTTCTACCCAGCTGACATTGCTCAACTGAGACCTCTGCCCCCAAGTGGGCCAGGTGTCCACTAGCACTGACTGAGCTGCATGAGGCACTTAGCACCCAGGGGCGGGGAGGTGCAGTGACAGCCCAGCCTTGCTGCAGGGGGCGCCAGGCACAGCCATGTGGATGCTGCCTGCCCTGAAGGAGAGCATGCTCACCCACTCGCCCGCCCGTCCTCCCACTCACTCCCTCACCAGTGGTCTTGCTCCTGAGCACACGCAGGCCCACTTCAGTCTCTCTTCACTGGCGCTCTCCCTCTTGGCCACATGAGGTGGTCTGGGACCTGCTGCCCAGGAAGGGAGGGGTCTGTCCTTCCTGGCAGGTCTGAGCTGGCCATGCAGGGTGGCTGGGAATTGAAAGATGAACAGATGTGTGTATGGGGGGAGGCAGGTTTCAGGCAAAGGGAGCAGCATGGCTTGGCTGTAGAAGACAAGAAATTATTGTCCTCCCACCCCCACCCCACCCCACTCCATGGAGAACCATGGGATTTTTGGTGACAGAGGAGGGCCGTGGGAGATAGGTGAGTCCTGGACACGTGGGTGGGACCAGAAGGCTGAGGGCCTCGGGAGGCTCATCGTGGCCTGTGTGGCAGGGAGGAAGGAGGCAGAGCACTGGTGGCTGGGGCAGCCCATGCCCATTTCCCTGGGGCACACGGAGTCCTTACATGCTGGGGTCCTGGGCCTTGACCCACACGGCAGTGCTTGGAATCCTGCAGGTGGGAGCATCCCTGCCAGCTCCCGGTGGTCGTTCCCACGGCTCCTTCTCTTACCGGGAACGTTTGCCTGGGCCAGAGAGCTTTGCCTCCTCGCATGCTCTGCAGTTGTGGGCCTTGGCTCGTGAGGGTGCCGTATTCCCATTTGGGGGCTGCTCCTGCCTTGGCTCTTCCTTCCCTCTGGTGTTGCCGTCACCTCTGCAGGGTAGGTACCCGAGAGCTGGGAGCTGTGCTTCTGAGAACACGGGAGGATTGGTTTTGGGTATTAAATCACCTTTCCAGGTTGGTTTGACGGTTGTCTGGTCATCCTTACCTAAAATGCATCCTCCAGACCTGAGCGGGAGACTGCCGCTTTCCCCCTGTGAGCTGTGTTTTAAGCAGAGAACAGCAGTAAGTTCAGCTTCCTGCTTCCGTTTGCTGTAACGAGTCTCCCCTTTACAGCAGAAACATACAGGCAGTCCGTCCTGCAGGCCCATACGTCATGGAACGCAGCGGGTTGGGATGTGAATTTTTCTTGCCTTGTAAAATCTTTATCATTGTGGAAGAACAGCAGGTGGCAGGGATTTTTCCCCCCTTTTCTGCAGATTTTACTGTAGCCAAGGTTCTGAACTTTGGAGCATTCGGGTTGCTGCTTCGTGCAGTTTCAGACCAAACCACGACACCGCAGGAGGTAACACCACTTGGAATTCTTAAATCACACAAAAAGGTGCATGCGTGAGCGCTGCTTGTTCTCCAGACTTAGGACACAGCCCTCCAGCTCTGCCACTTGTATTCTGATGGCAAAGAAATGAGACCTTTGCAAGTTGCTGTTTGGAGTAAGGTTTCATTGCCAGCCCCTCGTCCAGTGCCGTTGAGAACATGGAGATAGCAATGTCGGGTGTGTTTTTCAGTCCTCGCCCGGGCCACAGTGTGCAGTCTTGCAAGCAGCTGCAGGGGCCACTCCAAGTGGGAGAAGCGATCTATTCCCGGACAAGTAAACGGAGAACCTAAAATAAACACCCTTGAGTTGAACCGGTCCAGCACTGGGCAGGGTATCCCCCGTTGAATTGGTGGAGGACCCCAGGAACAAAAGGCCCAGCCCCACGCAGTGTCCCCAGCTGTTCAGAGCACAGTGGCAGGCATCAGGGCTCTCATGGGAGTGAGACAGAAAGCATGCGATGCCTTAGCTGTTGCTGAAAGCTCACTGAGCCCCAAGGGCCCTCTGAAGAGACACACACTGCAATCAGAGACGCAAGTGGAAGAGGAAGAGATAAGTGGTTTCAGACACTGGCCTGGTATGGTTTCACACTGGGGAGGATGATTGAAAAACTGGTTTTGCAGAGAGTGGCTTTTTTCCCTTCGTTTTTAATCTAAACAGTTGTCAGAATAACAGGGAGGCATGTGGCCAGGAGCAGGGGCAGAGCCATGGGAGGGGAGAGCTCACGTTTAGGGTCAGGACTGAGTGGGGGAGAGCTCAGGAAAGCAACCAGTAACGAACAGCTGTGGGGGTCTCACGCCGTGGCACCAGTGTGCACCTGTGTGTGTGTGTGTTGGGGTGGGGCCTGCAGCTGTGGCCATGCATATGCTGCTTTGAGGACCCCAGCCCACCAGAAGTCACTCTGGTTTCTCCCGTCAGACCCCACATTGCCCAGTGAGGCTCAGACGCCCAGGCCTCTAAGGGCCGAGAAAGTCTTTCTGTCCCCCATCACGTCTGAGTCCTCTGCTGCCTGGGTCAGCTCCAGGCGTTTGGTCATGGAGTGTGGTGAAGAGCAGCGAGGTGTTGCCCTTAGTGGTGAGAAGTGAGGACCTGCAGGGCCAGCTGTCTGGGTTGAGGCCCGGCTCTGCCTCTTGCTAGCTGTGTGACCTCTCTGTTTCCCCATCCCTGCCATTAACATGGCAGGGCAGTCCATGCGTTAAAGGAATTGTGTGCATTTAAGCAAGGCCACAACTCCTGTGGTATTGCTGTCGACGTGCTGAGCAAGAGGCCTGTCTAGTTGGCTATTTGGCATATTGAATGGGTTGGAAAATCTGACCTTGACACTTCAGGGAATAGAAGGGTGGCACTGGGGTGCGGAGTTGGTCCTTCAGGGCCATGGAGTGTCTGGCAGGGACTCCTCCAGTACCCAGAGCTTTTAGTAGCCCACGGGCTGCGTGGAGAACTCTTGAAGGAATGCCAGCTCCAGGAGATAGCCAGTGCTCCATTTCTCTTGCCTCATTTGTGCTCTGCCTGCATTGCAGAACGATGAGCTAACCTATGAAACAGTGCAGGCCCCATAAAATGAAAATGATTAACACAGGCCCAGGAAGGAAGAGACAAAGTGTATTTCGAGGCCTCCTGAGACAGATGGTGGCTGAGTTTCCTGGCAGCCAGGGCAGGGAGGGAGGAGGGAGACTTGTGATGCAATCCCAGGCTCCTTGAGGGAAGCTGGGGCCCACGTGTTGTGGGGGGGGCGGCGGGGGCAATGGGAGTGAGTGCTGGGGTGTCTTCCCTACCTGGAGCCCGGGAGGGTCACATGCTTGGGCTCTGAGTCATCAAGGCCTCGCAGGCTGGTGGCTGGTCCTGAGATGACCCCTGCGAGTTGAGTGCTGTGATGGGAGTCGAAGCCAGTTCTCCCGGAGGCCAGAGCAATGATGACTGAGTGCAATGAAACGTACATTGCACCTGCTCGTGGGAACCACTCAGTGCTGTAGGGACTTCCCCGGGGAGATGAATCGAGGCTTCTGTCAGCAGACCTGAAAGACAGTTCCTTCCAACCTGCCCGTGCCCTCCTGGCCTTGAGTCACTGGGGTGACCTCAACCTCCGGGGACCCTCCGCACCTGGAGCATGTAGCCTGTTCCTGCTTCACTCCAAGCTGCATATTCCAGCTCGCGCTCTCAGGCAGAGTGGGAAAGGCCTCCAGAGCATCTTGTGTTTGAGTGATTGTGGTTGTGGTTGGGAAGGGGAGGGGAAGGCCGGCTTTGCCTGTGAACACTCCCCACCTTGCTGATACAGGAGTTCATGGCAGTGGGTCTTGGAGTATGAGGCTCCTTTCAGGACACAAAAAGGAACAATAGATATGAGATTAAGGAAGTTCAGTTTCAGAAGCTGCCAGCAGGGAGTGTGCGTCTTAAGGGACCTAGGTGACATTTCGATTTTCAAAGTGCTGGAGCCAACCAGAAGGGCAGAGGCTTGGCTAAGTGGCAGCAAGTGCTTCTCGTGTGTGCAGCCCGGCCCAGCTGTGTTGCTGTGAGGGTGAGGTCCTCGTGGGGCCCCTGAATGGCTGGACTCAGAGCAGGGCTCTGGCAATCTGCACCTTCTGAATACGGGTTTTGTTCTGTTGGCGTAATTTGCATTCGGGGTCTGGAGTGCCTGGCCCTGGAAGGAGCCTGTTCTTTGTTTTTGGGAAAGAGGGCCGAAGTTTGCCATCAGTGTTTCCTGGTTCAGTCGGTGTCAAGTGCCGTTTGGGCAGCAGCGCCTGTGACGCTGGGCGCGTTGGTGCAGTGAGCCCTTTGGCACCTTGGGTTTTCGTACGCCCCCACGTGGAGTTGACAGAATGACGTCGTGGGAGGGAAAGTGTTCGCGGGTGGAAGTTGCACGCTGCTCGTGTATGTCTGTGTTCTCTCCCCCACCCCAGATGGCCGGATCTTTCCTTGAGCAGGACTTGCCGGTGCCCCCTGTGAGCCCAGACACGGGGAAGAGCCAGTGCAGAGGCCTTTCCGCCTGTCTCCTCGGGTGCTGCTTGGAGAGTGAGTGGATTGTCGGTGATGAAGCTAATGGGGGTGTTTCTCGAGATCAGGGGAGAAGCGAGTGGTGAGTCGCTCCCAGTGTTGACCTGGCCCCCTGCTTTGGAAGTGTCAGGACCCACAGACGCTGATGTGCTGTGCTCCTTGGTTGGCTGGCTGCTCACCTGATTTAATCCTCTTTCCTGATTACCTATTTCTGCCCCCCCCTCCCCCAGTCTGGTAAGTGGTTCTGCAGTGAAGTCTGGTGTAAGCTTTCCTTTCTTCTCCTCCTCTTCCTCGCCTTTGCCTTCGCCATCACCCGCGCCTTCCCACATCCTGGGAGGTGAGAGCGGCTGCCATGGTCCGCAGAGCCTGGCCCAGGAGCAGCCGTCACCGTGCCGAGCTTTGCTGTTCCAGCTCAGCTCCCTGGAACTCCTTACGTTGTCACTGTACATGTTAAAGGTATCAGAACCGGAAGGTGGACAAAACTGGCCCACGGAAACACGGGGCAGAAATTCTGCCTGGGACACAACGTACTTCTCTTCTAATCAGTGTCTTCTTCAGGCCCTCTTTCAGGACCAAGATTTGAGATCAAATCTTCTTCCTTTTAAAATTACATGAAAGCAATAATGAGGGGCTGGTGCTGTGGCATAGTGGGTAAAGCCGCTGCCTGCAGTGCTGGCATCTCATATGGGCGCCGGTTCGAGTTCTGGCTGCTCCACTTCCAGTCCAGTTCTCTGCTATGGCCTGGGAAAGCAGTAGAAGATGACCCACGTCCTTGGGCCTCTGCACCAATGTGGGAGACCCAGAAGCAGCTCCTGGCTTTGGATCGGTGCAGCTCCGGCTGTTGTGGCTATTTGGGGAGTGAACTAGTAGATGAAAGATCTCTCTCTTTCTCTTTGCCTCTCCTCTCTCTCTGTGTAACTCTGACTTTCAAATAAATAAACTTTAAAAAAAAAAGCACTAATGAGTGTTGCAGACATGGGACCAGGAAAGCTGGGTCCTGAAGCCATTGCTGTCTGCAGGGCTCGACCACCTTCTGTGGGCTCAGATCCAGCTGTGACTCGACCCCCCGGGTCACAGCCGGCGAGGAAGTTGGGGGTGCTGCATCTCGGGGAGACGGCTGTGCTGGCTCCTCTGGGCAGTGACCGGCTCTGTACACAGCGAGCTTCCGCAGTGAGCAGCCAGGGAGGTGTCAGAGGCCACCCTGTGTGTGCTTCTCTGTGCAGCGATGGTGGCACTGATTGTTACAGTGTTGTTTGTCCTCAGACTATTGGGGTGTGTGTGTGTGTAAAATGCGTATGCATGTACGTCTTTATATTACCACATTTGCAGATGATCTGTGCTTTGTACAGTTCTGATATGTGTGCATTTTTCTTCCCTAAATTTAAATAATAACAGCTTTCCAGCAGTGGAATTCAGATTTCAGTGTCTTCTGTTAACTGAGTAATTGCATGAAGTACACCGGCTTCCTACTCCATGTAAATAACCAGTACAGACTGGGATCTGTGCCCAGTCGCAGCTTTTCTTTCAAAGTTTGCAGGTGATTGGTCAGTGCATGGGTTTTTCAGTTCATACCCGGAGAGCAGAGAGTATAGCTGTGGACTCCTTGTCTGCCAGGAATAAACCATCTTTTACAGCTCAAAATTGAGAGAGATTTGGTCAGCAAACGTAAAAGTACAGCAAAGTAAAGTGATAATGCTGGGAGTGAAATCAAAACCTAGGCCGGCGCCGCGGCTCACTAAGCTAATCCTCCGCCTTGCGGCGCCGGCACACCGGGTTCTAGTCCTGGTTGGGGCACCAGATTCTGTCCTGGTTGCCCCCTCTTCCAGGCCAGCTCTCTGCTGTGGCCCTGGAGTGCAGTGGAGGATGGCCCAAGTGCTTGGGCCCTGCACCCCATGGGAGACCAGGAGAAGCACCTGGCTCCTGGCTTCGGATCAGCGCGGTGTGCCGGCCATTGGAGGGTGAACCAACGGCAAAAGGAAGACCTTTCTCTCTGTCTGTCTCTCTCACTGTCCACTCTGCCTGTCAAAAAAAAAAAAAAAAAAAAGAAATCAAACCCTAAATGGGGGTGGGTGTTGGGCACCATGGCTCAGATGCCCACATGCGTGTCAGTGTCCGGGTTCAGGTCCCAGCTCCGCCCCGTTCCGGCTTCCTCCTAACGTGCGTCCTGGGGAGCAGCAGGTGGCGGCTCTGCACTGGGGTCCCTGCCAACCACATGGGAGACCTGGATTGAGTTCCCGGCTTCCAGCATTGGCTTGGCCCAGGCCTGTGGGCATTTGGAGAGTGAACCAGTAGATGAGAGCTTGCTCTCTCTCTCTTTCTGTCTCTCAATCAAATAATGACCTAAATGGAGTTACAGAAACAGCTGACCAGAGGAAGGGCGCTGTCCAGCCCCTGGAGAGATCACATGTGCCGCCCAAGGAGGGTACTCTGAAGGTGAACTTAGCCACGCTAACAGGGCGGGCGGCTGCAAAGGAAAGTTTGCGCATATGCAGAGGAAGTGAAGCTGCAAAGACAAAGAAACATGGCATTCAGGAAACCCAGAGCTTTCCCCAGCGCAGGCAGTGCCAAGGCTTGAGTGCTCCATGCCTGTCCCTACTTGTGGCTCCCGCACTGCCGCCCGCAGCAGTGCCGGGGTGGGACAAGCTGAGCGTCTGCGAGTGGCTGAGTAAACACACAGGTGAATGGACTGCAGGCAGGTAGAGGGTGCTGTCTCCTCCATTCAGTGGATGTTAGTCACGGGGAGGAGTGCAGTGCTGACGCGTGCTGCAGGGTGGGTGAGCCCTCCCAGGATTGTGCTGAACGAAAGGAGCGCGTATCGTAGGAGTCCACCCCCAGAATCAGAGTCCGCAGTGGCAGAATGGAGACTGGTGGGGGCAGGGTGCGGTGGGGGCCCGTGTCCTTGTGGGAGATGAGGACGCTTGGGAGGGCACTGGAGCAGTGGCTGACCAGCACTGTGCACGCGCTCGCTCCGGGTGGCTCCCGGGAAATGGCTGTGGTTACATCATGCGTTGCTTGTCAGTGACAAAAGGAGTGCGACCTTTTGCCAAGGCATGGAAGAGCTGCTGCTTCCTTTGTGTTGTGGCTTTCTAAGTTATATGATAAGAAAAGAAGACAAGTGTTTCCCTTTTTATTTTTTGGGGGAGGGGGGAGGATCACGTGCATGCGTGTATGTGCGTCCACTTGCTGCTGGTTCGCTCCCCTGATGCCTGAGATGGCCAGGACAGCCAGGAGCCCGGAACTCACTCCAGGTCTTCTGTGAGGATGGCAGGAGCCAAATGACTTGAGTCCTCGTTGCTTCCTCCCTGGGTCTGCATCGTGGGGAAGCTGGAGCCAGGAGCCAGAGTTGGGAGTCAGACCCAGGGACTCTGCTGCCGAATGCGATGTCTTAGCTGCTAGGGTGAACACTCACCCTGCAAGCGTTTTAAAGTTACCTTTACATATACGTGTGTGTGTGTGTGAGAGAGAGAGAGAGAGAGAGAGAGAAAACAATTGAGTTTGCAGTGTTTTAAATGGCAGTGGTCACAGTATTTTCCTTTATTTTTCATTTCCCTGTACATTTGTAACTGACAAAATGTTTTAAAGGTCATGGCATAATAGCAGTTCTTTCCGTTGACTGCCAAGATGGCATTGTGTGGCTGTGGCTTGCGTGGCTGTTTTTGTGGCCTGGTACTAGTGGACACGTGCCTGTGCTTGTGTGTGACGGTGGATGCACAAACCCCTTACGGCATTTGGCTAAGGCTGTGCCACTCCCCGTGCCAGAGAAGATTCCGCTTACGCTTGCCACAGTGGAGAAAGGTGCGTGTGGCTTGCCTTGGAAAAGCAGAGGAGCCTGGCTTAGTGGTTCAGTCGGTGGAGCTCAGCTCCTCGGGAGAGAGCAGAGGTTGTCAGTTGCTGGGGACGGTGCAGAGGCTGTGGCCTGCGGGCAGCGGGTGGGGCTGAGTGGCAGAAAGCGTGTGTTTCAAGGAGAGCAGGTTGCAGACCAGGCGCTTTGGGCTGGGAGCAGGCTGCTTCCCCTCCTGGGGCTTCTCTGTGCTCATCTGTAAAATGAGCTCGTGAAGGAGCCGTCTTACGGGGTTGTCATGGACGTGAAATAATTTAGTATGCAAAGGACTGAGAGCAGCCTGGCAGGTAGTAGGGTTTGTTTTTAAAATACTGTTATTATGAAGTACGGCACAGAGATCCCCGGCACAGCGACCCCTCCAAGCAGTCAGGCCCTGTGGGTGGTCGCTGTTTGGCCTTGGGAAGCCCCGGCGCTTGTCAGACATCACCGGGTCCCCAGGACCTTCCCCTGCTTTGCTCCTGGACTCACACAGCAGGGGGAGGAGTGGCGGTGTCAGGCGTTCACTTCTCCAGATCCCGGAAGCTGGGAGTCAAGGCCAAGGTGTTGGCAGGCTTGGTCGCTTCTGAGACCTCTCTCCTTGGCCCGTCCTGGGAGATGGCCGTCCTCTCCCTGTGTCCTCACGTGGGGGTTCTTCGTCCGTCCAGGTCACCACTTCTTGATGAAGGACTCCGGACACACTGTATTAGGGTGCATCCTAATTATCTTGTTTGAATGTAGTCTCTGTCTGTCTGTCTCTCTCTCTGTGTGTGTGTGTGTGTGTGTGTGTTTGAGAGAGTGAAGTTTAGTTGAAAGGCAGAGTGATAGAGATACACACACGGAAATCTTCCACGTCCTGGCCACTCCCCCAATGCCCGCTGAAGCCGGGAGATGGGAACTCCATCCAGGTCTCCAGTGTGGGTAGCAGGGACCCGAGTACTGGGGACATCCTTGGCTGCTTCACAGGTGCCTTAGCAGGAAGCTGGGTCAGAAGCAGAGGGGGGCGCTGAGAGTTGATCCCAGGCTCCCCAGTGTGAGCTGTGCGGTGGCTTCTTCCACTGCACTGCAACACCTGCCCCATTAGTTACCTCCGGAAAGACCTGTCTCCAAATACAGTCACATTCTGAGGACTGACTGGTGCTTATGACCTCAACATAGGAATCTCTCGGGGCACAGCTCAACCCATAGCGAGAAAGGGTTAGTAATGAAAACAGAGGCATTGAGCAGACGCAAAGGAAGGGTTGGCGTGAAGGCAGGATCTGGAAGCACCTGATGGGGGCCAGGTGCCTGGTGCAGGTGAGTCTCGTAAGTGCTTCTGCGTGGCAAGGCCTGTTTCTGTGCTGAGAACCGAGGTTGGCAGACCCACGTGGGATCGGCAGGAGTACCGGCTGAGTTCGAGCCTGGGTGAATTGGCTTACTGGGTGTTAAACATTAGCCTGAGAAATCAGTATTTTATTTTGATAGGCATTTGAGTCACTCATTGAGCAAATAACTCTGGAGCCCCTAATGCCCGGGCCCTGGGTCATGGCACGCTTCTTGCCAGAGGAGAGAGAGGTTGGGTCTCCTGCCAGGTCCCTGAAAGGAGCGTCTGGCTCCAGAACTGTCTTAATCTGGGTTTGGAAGGAAGATTAAGTAAACCTTTTAAACTTAAGTCTGCCTTGGTTTTACACTGTTGCTTTAACGAGCAAAGATTGGATTTAGATTTAAGAATATCTGGGTTTAAATGCTGGCTCTGTAGCTTAGCAGCTTTGTCAGCCTCATCACATGACAGAGAAGGCTGGGACTTCAGGGTTCTCCGCTGCAGAAAGTATGTTGGTTATGCAAGTTTTATAAGCATTAGGTTGCTATCTCGGGAGGTCTTAGCATTGTGCTGTTCCGTGGTGTTTCATGGGAGGCAGAATGACAGAGACAGACTGCTTCCACTCTCTGGTTCGATCTCCAGATGGTCCCAATGGCCAGGGCTGGGCCAGGGGTGTGGGAGAGGCTGAGCATTGCTCATTCTCCTTCCTTAGCTACCGTACCCGTCCATTCTGCACTCCTTTCATCAGTGTAGGCCTGCGCAGGTGGCTGTGTGCGTGTAGGCCAGATAAATACAGCTGGGACCACAGGCGTTTCTTTTGCCACTGTTAAATGTCAAAATGCACATACTTTTGAAAAGCAGCCTCATTGCCAGTGCTGCGGCTCACTAGGCTAATCCTCCGCCTGCGGCGCCAGCACACGGGGTTCTAGTCCCTGTCCGGGCGCCGGATTCTGTCCCGGTTGCCCCTCTTCCAGGCCAGCTCTCTGCTGTGGCCCGGGAGTGCAGTGGAGGATGGCCCAGGTGCTTGGGCCCTGCACCCCATGGGAGACCAGGAAAAGCACCTGGCTCCTGGCTTCAGATTAGCGCAGTGCACTGGCCATGGCAGCCATTTTGGAGGGTGAACCAACGGAAGGAAGACCTTTCTCCCTCCCTCCCTCCCTCCCTCCCTCTCTCTCTCTCTCTCTAACTCTGCCTGTCAAAAACAACAAATAAGGAGAAAAAAAAAAGCAGCCTCATTGAGGTGTAATTCGCATACCATAAAGGCCACTCATTTCAAGTTTCACCTTCGTTCATCGGCTTTTGCTAGTTAGAGTCACGTGATCTCTGACATTTTTGGATTTTATGATGCCTATAGGAACTGCCCCCTACCTCGAAGCCATCAGCCCCCAACGCTGCCTACACCCATATGCCCATCCCTGGGCAGGCTGTGATCTGACCACTTGTTGTTGTGGAGACTTTGTGCACACGGAATTGTACAGTGAGTGGACCTCTGAGATCGGCGTGTGTGAGTTAGTGTGGCATTAGCAGGGGTCGTCCGTGTCGGAGCACGTGTTGGTGCTTCGTTCCTTGTTGCTGGTCAAGTCTTGTGCTGGGTGGAAGGCAGTGTATGCGGCTTCTTCAAAGAGGACGTAGAAAGATGAGATTAAAAGATAGGTTTTCTCTGGTGCGAAGCTTTGCAATCCGTGCATAGTTTTTCCATAGTGCACATTTCCCATGCACTTTCCCCTTGTTGAAAACGGTGTGGTTTCCAGTGGGGAAAGCTGTGCAGACTCCTGTGGAGTTGTGCTTATCCCTTTTTTTTTTCCTCTTGATGGGCATTTGTCTTGGTTCTGCTTCTTTGATTCTGGTGAGAATACCGCGGCTGTGAGCTCTCAGGCGCACTCTTGCACCTGTCTTTGTGTGGGCGTGTTCTCACCTTCCTTGGCGGGTACCCTGGAGTGGAGTGGCTGGGGCCTTTGCTGACTCCGTGTTGAACCATTGGAGGAGCTGCCTGCCTGTCTTCCAAAGCAGCTGCGCCTTTTTCCCACCCTCAGCTGCACGTGAGTGTTCCCATGTCTGTCTCCTTGTGACATGCGGTGTCGTCTCAGGCTGTAGCGTCTTAGTGACTGTCACGGGCCCTTTGATAGCCTGGGACGTGAAACCTACATTGCATTTCTGCTCCACTGACGTTGCTACTTCACCTGCTGCTGGTGCTGTTAACAGCTCATGTGCGGTCACCACTGTCTGGTTGCTTCCTTGGCATTGTCCGTGTTCCTGCATTTCTAGACCCACATTCTCAGTTTAAAATTGGGTAATTGAGTGTTTGATTGTTCATCTCATCAGCTGACCAGACCAGTCCAGTGACTTTTATTTGAGCAGCTTTGCGGTTTAAACTGATGAGTGTTAATCATGGTTTGGTACGAAAATCACATCCTCTTGCTTGTCTTCACCGAAGAATTTAGGTGGTGAGTTATTTTTCAGCCTACTTTGGTTTTTGTCAGAAAAAAACAAATGTACTTTCAGCAGAAAAATATTTGAGTATTCCTTTTGTAAAATTGTGTGGTTTCTTTTTTTTTTTTTTTTTTTTAAGATTTTTATTTATTTGTTTGAAAGGCAGAGTTAGAAGGAGAGAGACAGAGCCTCCATTGGCTGGTTCATTCCCTAAATGGCCACAATGGCTGGGGCTGAGCCAGGTCGAATCCAATATTCGGGAACTCCATCCAGGTCTCCCAGGGGACCCGAGCACATTGGCCATCTTCCACTGCTTTCCCAAGTGCATCAGCAGGGAGCTGGATTGGAAGTGGAGCAGCCGGGACTCAAGCTAGCATTGCAGGATGCGGTTTTCACCCCCGAACTGTATCGTTTCTGCTGTGGACTGAGTGCTGGTGTCCCCAGAAACTCATGTTGGCATCCTGGCCCCCAAGGCAGTGGCACAGGAAGTGGAGCCCTTGAGAGGTGAGTAGGTCAGGGGGCGGAGCCCTCACTGAGGGGCCGGTGCCCCAGTCGGCGCTTCCCTTCCACAATGAGCAGACACAGCAAAGAGCCCCTGTCTGAACCAGAAAGCTGGTGGTGGTCAGGCTGCGGGCACCTTGGCCTTGGCCTTCAGCTTCCAGATAGGTGGGGAGCAAGTTTCTGCTGTGTGCCCGGCGCCCTTGACGATGGGGGTCTGTT
The DNA here is from genome assembly GCF_964237555.1 of Oryctolagus cuniculus. NCBI lineage: Eukaryota > Metazoa > Chordata > Mammalia > Lagomorpha > Leporidae > Oryctolagus > Oryctolagus cuniculus. The sequence continues at coordinate 20,242,457 of NC_091441.1, read as the reverse complement.
AGGGCAGCCCGCACGGCTGAGGCAGTTGCTGAGGCTGGAGGTGTGGTGACTCCCCTGAAAGGTGCGTATTCAGCATGCATTACTGAGCGGTGAGCCCTTGCTTCTGCTTGCTCTGCGTCCAGGGGCGACAGAGCATGATGCCGAACAGCACCCCACACTTAGACATGTTGCTGCGGAACCCCCAACCTGGGGCCGCTCACCCAACGTGCGGAAAGCCGATCCCTGACATCAGGGTGGTGGGAGAAAGTAGGCGTTCACTGTGAAGCCAGAGCAGGGAGCCGGGCAGCGATGGCTTCATTCCCGGGCTCCCGGAGGAAGGCTCTCGCACACTGAGGTCAGTCGGGGCTGCGAGGTGCGTGATCCACTCGTGCCCAGGTTCCTGATTGGTCAGGGGAGCTCGTACCCTCCTTTGGTTGGTCAGTGATGCTGAGCTCTTCAGGGGATTGATGGCGGCCAGGGGGCTCCATTTGGTCTGGGGGTGACGTTCTGCCCAGGCCTGGAGTTCCCCCACACAAACCACCCAGGACAGCACTGGCCATCAAGGTTGTTATCTCTTGGAGAAGCAAATGACTCCTTGAGTCTGGTGACTGGAAGCTTGTAAGGCCAGCTGGGTCACTCCCTCAAGCCAGCGAATTCCTTCTGATAAGGGCGGGCAAGGACACCTTGGCTAAAGGAGACAGACAAGAGCTGGGTCCTGCTTTTACATAATGGGGGATCGGTTTCCAGAAGAGGGGTCCCTGCCCTCCTGGAGTGTCCGGTCTCGGTCTCGTTGGCGGAGGTGGTTACAGACCCAACAAGGGCTGTGGAGGGAAAAGAGTTTCTGAGGGTGAGCGGGGGGCTCCCAGGCTGAGTTTTGCTTCCTTGGTGAGGCTGTGTCAGGCAGGGCCTTTGTGGGACAGGGGAGACCTGCAGCTGGGACCCCAGGAAGGGAGGAGCTAGGCCAGGGCGGTTTCTGAAGCAGGGACCAGCGGGACTAAATGGAAGCCAGTGTGGCTGCGGGCAGGGGCAGAGGAGGCCAGGGCTGGGAGCCTTAGGGACCAGCACTGAACATGGGCGCTCATCAGGGTGCCGTGAGATGGGTGTCGGGTCAGCTTTCAGCAGAGGGAGGCAGCATCAGCCACTTGGCTTGGACCACGTGGGCTATGTGGCCAGCGGGCTGGGACTGGGGAGCCCAAGGAACAGAGAGACGAGTCACAATGCGAGGCAGGAGGCTGACGGATGGGCCTGGCCCGGAACCCCACCGGAGGTCTGGCTGCCGGGGCCCTGGGCTGGCGGCGAGGCCGCTGTGGCGCGCTCCTGCCGGCAGCGGGGCGCTGCTGCTGGCTTGCGCTGCGGAGATGTCTCCTTCAATTACAGACAAAAAGCACCAACACGTCCCGTGGCAAAGACAAGGGCTGTGCTTTGCTAAACAGCAGAGTGACCTTGCTATAATCGAAATGCATCAGCCAGGCGGCAGGCTGTGATCTCCCCGGTTCTGAGTTGGCTGGCAGATTGGTGACTGATAGACGTGGGATGCCGAAGCGTCGCGCCGAGGGGCAGGGTGGCTGTCGGGCGGCATTTGTAGGGTGAGGGTACTTTTGGGAGTGGATTGGGAGGCTTTAAAAGGCTTCCTCTTGTTCTCTCTTGCTTGTTACAGTGTAGTGCAGGGTTTTGGGCAGCACTTGCCGTAGACTAGCAGAAGGCAGCCTGGTGAGAGGGTAGAGCCGTGGACAGCCTGTGGCGTCCGCTGTGGGCTGCATGCGGCCATTGTTGCTGATGACCACAGTGTAGTGGCTGCAGACTACACAAAGGAGCCGTCTCAGGTCTGCAGACACAGGGCTTGGGTCTTGTGGCGCCAGGACTGCGTTCCTCCTCCGGTGCTCGGCAAGAAGCCCCTTGCCTTTGCCAGCGGCAGGAGGGCACCTGCATTCCTTGGAACACGGTCCCTTCCCCAGCTCCAAAGCCAGCACCGTGGCGTCTCATCTCTCCGGCCGCTGTTGCATCGTCATCACAATGCCGCCTCCACCTCCCCCTGTACCTGCTCTTCCCACTTTGGAGAGCCCCTATGATGGTTTTGTGCCCGTGCCAGCGGCTGTTCCTGCATGAGCTTCCTGTTTGAAGGTTAGCTGATGAGCAGCTTCCGTCCCGTGTGCACCCTTAACCCCAGCTCCGTGTAGCCTACCATAGTCCCAGGCTCTGGGATCCCCGTCCTGCCAACCTCAGAGCTAGGCTTAATCTTGGGCATCTAACGCTGGGAGCTTGGCTCGCTGGCCCTTGTCTTCTCGTTGGTTCCCATTGCTGTTTGCGTAAGTCTGCTTTCAGCTGTTCTGGGCACGCAGTAGGTGGTTCTCACAAAATCGCACGGAGCTGACTTACTGTCTGGGAAAGTATGGACGCTTCACCAGAATCTGTGGTAAAGGGTTTTTTCAAAGATTTTATTTATTGGAGAGGCAGAGTTACAGAGAGAGGGAGAGACAGAGGGAAACGTTTTCATCTGCTGGTTCACTCGCCAAATGGCTGCAATGGCTGGAGCTGGGCTGATCTGAAGCCAGGATCCAGGAGCCTCTTCTGGGTCTCCCACCTGGGTGCAGGGGCCCAGGCGCTTAGGCCATCTTCTGCTGCTTTCCCACGCTGTAGCAGAGAGCTGGATCAGAAGAGCAGCAGGCGGGACATGAACCGGCACCCGTATGGGATGCCAGCACCACAGGTGGAGGCTTAGCCCACTATGCCACAGCACCAGCCCCGGTGGTAAAGCTTTTTATTTGTGTCTTTTAAATGTTTATTCATGCATCAGATAAGCAGAAGACAGAGGGAAGAGGGAGAGCTGGGGGGAGAGACCGCGCGCTCCCAGTCCCGGTCTACTTCTCAAGTGTCACGGCGGCCAAGCCCGAGCCAGGAACTGGGAGACTCTATCCGGGTCTCCCACGCGGGGGCAGGAACTCAATTACTTGCGCCCTCACTGTTGCCTTCCAGGGTCTGCATCATGCAGAAACTGGAGCCAGCCGCCGGAGCCGAGCATGAGAGCCAGCACTGATGCGGGACGCGGGTGTCCAGCTGGTAGGCTACGCGCAGGCCCCCCCACCCCAAGGCTTTTACAGCAATTTCAGCGGAGATAAAATTGCTTCCTTAGGAAATGTGGGGGGTTAGCTTGTGTTTTTCTCACTGATGCAGGATATTAAAATACCAAGGACAGCTTGGCATCCCCCCAGATGGATCTCGGCTTTAGTAGAAGATGGCGGGAAATGCAGGCTCCTGATTCTCGTGGCTGCAGGGGGAGAAGGCTGTGAGCACGGTCAGAATCGAGAGGGGGAATTGGGAGGCCAGGAAGGACCCCTGGAAGACTGACGCGCCCGCTCCCTGCTGTGTGAGCACTGCCAGTCCTGGACCTGCTGGACGGCCATGCCGTGGGCATGGGGGCAGGGGTTCATCCCCAAACGGCTGCAACAACCAGAGCTGGGCCAGGCTGAAGCCAGGAGCCTGGAACTCCACCCAGGTTTCCCGCGTGGGTGGCAGGGGCCCAGGTGCTTGTGCCATCTTCTGTTGCTTTCCCAGGCACATTAAGCTGAGAGCTGGACTAGAAGTGGAGCAGCTGCCCAGAGCTGGTGCTCTGACATGGGGTTCTGGTGTTGTAGGCGGCTTGACATGCCTTACCACAACGTCGGCCCCAGGCTTGTTAATAACTGCTGTGTCTTGGGGGCCGGTGCCGTGGCTCACTTGGTTAATCCTCCGCCTGCAGTGCCGGCATCCCACATGGACACCGGGTTCTAGTCCCGGTTGCTCCTCTTCCAGTCCAGCTCTCTGCTGTGGCCTGGGAAGGCAGTGTAGGATGGCCCAAGTGCTTGGGTGCCTGCACCCATGGGGGAGACCAGGAAGAAGCTCCTGGCTTCGGAGTGGTGTAGCTCTGGCTGTAATGGCCATTTGGGGTGTGAACCAACGGAAGGAAGACCTTTCTCTCTGTCTCTCTTCCTCACTGTCTAACTCTACCTGTCAAATAAATAAAAAAGTAACTGCTGTGTCTTGAAACTCAGAGGTACAGAGAGCCATGATCTTCCATATTTTCTCAAAATGTGGTGTGGGTTTCACTGTGTTGGTCCCAGCTGCCAGAAGTGCCGTGTCAGATTTAGGGGTGAGAGTCTCGGAATTTGCATTCTAGAATATTCTCTCCTGGTGAGTCTTAACTCTGTATCTACAGCCACGCCATCGTGTGTCAGCTCTTCTGCACTGTACAGTAGCAGCAGTGGTGCTAGGCGCTGGGGCTTGGGGTTCCCCTAAGTGTGGGTCTCTGAAGCAACAGGAGTTTGCAGAGGGAGAACAGACACGCTTGGCACTGGGGCCTCCGTGGCCTCTGTGGCCTCCGTGGCCAGGCCTGTGGACCTTGTGCAGAAGGACGGGCAATGAGGCGTAGGCATCCTTGAGCTCCCTGTGCCCTGGTGAGCCAGTGGGCCTGCATGGACCCAGCAAGCGCAGCGGCCCTCCTTGGACAGATCTGCACGGGGGGTGGGGTGGTGTGGGATGGGGGGGTTAAGTGTAGCAAGAGGAAGGGGCTTGGCTTGGCACAGCCAGTTGTACCCGCACCCAGGCCCCAGCCCGAGGGCCTTGCCTTGGGCTGCTCCACTTCCGATCCAGCTCTCTGCTATGGCCTGGGAAAGCAGAAGATTGCCCAGGTGCCTGGGCCCCTGCCCCCAAGTGGGAGACCTGGAAGAAACTCGGGGCTCCTGGCTTCAAATCAGTGCAGCTCCAGCCATTGCGGCCATCTGGACAGTGAACCAGCAGATGGAGGACCACTCTCTAACTCTGCCTTTCAAATATATAAATAAATCTTTAAAAAAACAAAAACAGAGACAAATTGATTTTAAAAAAAGGCTTAGACCTGCCCTGCTCCTGCCCTGCTCTTTTCCAGGCCTGTTCATCCTTTGAGGAATGCATCCACCGGTATTTGTTGGGGCCAGCGCTGTGGCATAGTAGCTTAAGCTGCCACCTGCAGTGCTGGCATCTCATGTGGGCGCTGGTTTGCGTCCCAGCTGCTCTTCTTCTGATCCAGCTCTCTGCTTATGGCCTGGGAAAGCAGTGGAAGATGGCCCAAGTACCTGCTGGGTCCCTGTACCCATTGGGAGACCCAGAAGAAGCTCCTGGCTTTGGATCGGCCCAGCCGTTGTGGCCATTTGGGGAGAGAACCAGTGGATGGAAGACCCCGCTCTCTGTCTGTAACTCTGCCTTTCAAATAAATACATCTTTTTTTCAAAAAGGATGTTTGTAGCCGGCACTGCGGCTCACTAGGCTAGTCCTCAGCCTTGTGGTGCCGGCACACCGGGTTCTAGTCCCGGTCAGGGTGCCGGATTCTGTCCCGGTTGCCCCTCTTCCAGGCCAGCTCTCTGCTGTGGCCCGGGAAAGCAGTGGAGGATGGCCCAAGTGCTTGGGCCCTGCACTTGCATGGGAGACCAGGAGAAGCACTTGGCTCCTGGCTTCGGATCAGCGCGGTGCGCTGGCCGCAGCGTGCCAGCCGTGGTGGCCATTGGAGGGTGAACCAACGGCAAAAGGAAGACCTTTCTCTCTGTCTGTCTCTCTCACTGTCCACTCTGCCTGTCAAAAAGAAAAAAGAAAAAAAGGATGTTTGTTTTGGTGAAGAGATCTGTGAATTCATGCACGAGTTTTTTAGAGTACGCATTTTCCGTGAACTTCTTGAGGCCCGTTCATCCACATCAAGCCATAAGCCCTTAGAGCTGAGGGGATGCCTGTGTGAGTTCTTGATTTCCCAGTGGAGGATGTTGCTGCCACTCCACAGAACGCTGTCGCCGGGGATACGCTGCCCCGCCTCTCAGCGGGCCCGGGGCAGGTGGCGCGGGGCTGCCATCACTCTCAGGTGAGTCACTCAGTCCAGATCACCTCTGGCACCGGAAACCGAGCAGGGTTTCTCTTGGAGATCCTGACCTCAGCACATGCCACCTGCTACCACCTGCCTGGGGCTACCCCGCAGCGTTGAGGACCCGGGTCCCCAGCGTGCTGCCTGCGCTGTCTCCATGGAGGCCATCTCTGAGCCTCAGTTCCCCTGAGAGCAATTCCAGTGGTGGTTCTGGCCCCACAGTCCACGCCCCCGTCTCCCTTGGAGACGCCTGTCCCCTGAGCTCTGAAATCCTGCATTCGTCCTGGCTCGCCTTCCTGTCGTCCACAGTGTCCCTTCCGGTCCAGTGCTTCTCCTGGGCCTGGTGTACCAGGAGGACCTGGGGGGACCCATCCACTCCACTTGCCTGCCGGCCCTCCCCAAGTGCCGGAAGACTGAGCGAGGCACGGGGAGGGAAGGTGTGGACACTGGCAGGGCCCCGGGCTGATCTGGTGCCCTCCCAGCTGCCAGCCCTGTGCTCCCTGGATTCTCCCAGGCTGGCGATGGTGCACATCCCTGCATTCGTCAGCTGCAGCCCCAGTGCCTTCGCACCCACGCCTCGTGCTTTTTGCCCTGGATCCACTAACCCCTCTCCTATCCTCGACGGCCCTTCTGTGTTCTGTCTGCTCTTCACTGCAGAAAAATGCAGGCGAGTGTCACCGGTCTAAGTGGCTGCTGGGAGCTTTGGCTGACGACTACTGATGTTGGTTGCACATTGAAGTCGCCTGGGAGAGGGGCTGCCCTGGCGCTGCGGGCCAGAGAGCCTGCGACCGCCGAGCTCAGGCAGGCCTGGCATGGCAGGGGCTGTGGAAAACCACACAGGGGGCTCCAGTAGGCGTCCCGCATTGAGAACGCAGGTCTGCGCGCCCCACTCCCTCCCTGTCTCACCTTCCAGCAGCACATTGCCTGTGTGTCAGGAGCTGGTCACCTGGCAGGCTGCTTTAAAAATGGTTTTGTTTTTTATTTTTTAATTTGAGAGGGAGGTTTCTCCCATCTGCTGGTTCACTCTCCACATGTCTGCAACAGGCCAGGCTGGGCCAGAGCTGCAGCAGGGAGCCCCATGCAGCTCCCTGGCAGTCTTTCTTCTTTTTTTTATTTATTTATTTTTTTTTTTATTTTTTGACTGGTAGAGTGGACAGTGAGAGAGAGAGAGAGAGAGAGAGAGAAAGGTCTTCCTTTGCCGTTGGTTCACCCTCCAATGGCTGCCTCGGCCGGCGCGCTGCGGCCAGCGCACCGCGCTGATCCGAAGGCAGGAGCCAGGTGCTTCTCCTGGTCTCCCATGGGGTGCAGGGCCCAAGCACTTGGGCCATCCTCCACTGCACTCCCGGGCCACAGCAGAGAGCTGGCCTGGAAGAGGGGCAACTGGGACAGAATCCGGCACCCTGACTTGGACTAGAACCCGGTGTGCCGGCGCCGCAAGGCAGAGGATTAGCCTGTTGAGCCGCGGCGCCGGCCACCTGGCAGTCTTTCTTACTGTGTCCTTTGAGACCTTCCCTCCACCTGTGGGTCCATGGAGGAGGACGTCTTCTTGCTGAGGTCCACCTGCCTGACTGCTCTGTCCAGGACCCTGGGCCTGCTTTGGTGTCTGCCAGACTGGACAGCCTAATGCAGACGTTGGAGTCAGGAGTGGGCCTTTGGCCAGCCGTTACGACGCCTGCATCCTGTGTAGAGAGTACCTGGGTTCAGTTCCCAGCTCCAGACTCTGACTCCAGTTTCCTGCTGATGCACGCCGTGAGAGGCAGTGGTGATGGCTCGAGCAGTTGGGCTCCTGCCACCCATTTAAGAGACCTGAGTTGAGTTTGCAGCACTGGCTCCAGCTTGGCCCACTCCTGGCCATGCAGGCATTTGGGGAGTGAACCAGCAAGTGGAGAATCCTTGTCTTTCTGCTTCTCAAATAAATCAGTAATTTTGAAAAACGCTGGGTTCATGCCAAGGTCGAAAAGCAAGGACGGAGAGAGACTGGCGACTCAGATGAGGCTGGCGAAGCGCTGTGCCAGGGACCATGGCCGGAGGTGGTGTGGAGGAGGTGGACCCTGTTGTTCACCGGCCAAACGTGCTTCCCGCCCCATATGATAAGGGCAGGGGTGGTTACCGCTTTGGGTTTGGGGAGGATGGAGTGAGGTATTAGCATAAAATACTCCTATTACATTGCTCAGCCCAGAGCGAATGGTCAGCTAATGTTTACCTTTTAAAAAATGTTCATTGCTGCCTTCTGATTCGGGAAGTCCGACAGGTGTCATGTCCCCCATGATGCTGTCAGGGCGGTTGTTAGCTTGTTCTGCTTGGGCTGCTCTTATGAACTGCACGTAATCGGAAGCCAGGGACTGGGTAGCATTGGAGTGTTGCTGTGTGCTGGTTAGATGATTGTAATGTTTTCTCAAGAGATGAAAACATCCAGGGAAACTTGAGACCAGATGGCACCTAAAGCAGACAGGGCGCGGTTCAGGTGCAGATCTCCTACGCGTCTCCTCCCGCTCTGGGGACAAGGAGTGGGGAAGGAAAGTAGGAGGGGAGCAGAGAGGTGCAATGTTGATGCCTAACTGCTGACAGCCACGTGGTGTCAGGACAAAGAAGGGGTCCCTATGTGCTAGGGTCCTGGTGGGAGCTGGGTGTTACTTTGTTACGTGAGCAAAGGTAGTTGTACTCGGGGACAGCATAGGGAACAATGGAGAATTAGGTGGGATGGATTTTATTTTTATTTATTTTTATTTAAAAGGCAGAGAGATCCCTCTGCTGGTTTACTCCCCAAAAGTCCACAACAGCCAGGGCTGGGCCAGGCAGAAGCCAGGAACCAGGAGCCAGGAACCCATTCTGGGTCTCCCGGGTGGATGGCAGAGACCCAAGTACTTGAGCCATCACCTGCCACCTCCCACGGTGCCCATCAGCAGGAAGTTGGGCCAGAAGCAGAGTGTCCGGGACTCAAACCAGGTACTTTGCAGGGGAGGGCAGGGATCTTAACCACTGCGCCACCTGCCTGCCCCGGGTGGATCCAAGACCCTGCCTCACGTTGCTGCACAGTGTATGTCTGTGTTCCCCTCCGTGAACTTTGTCCCTGTGGAGGCTTTGGTCAGTGGTAGGTTTTCTGTCGATATAGCTCCTGATTTTTTATGTGTTTTACAGTACGTCTGCAGTACATGAACACATGGCATAGCACCTGCTTACCCATGTACCCCTCCCATGTCTTGTCTTTGCTGGGGATGAGCCATTGTTTGCAGTTTGCTGAGAAGCCCTGAGACTTTTCCTGTACACCTTTTATACTATTCTTCTAGTCCTTTTATCCCGGCAACTGAATGACATCTTTGAACTTGAGAAATGTCAACCTGTGGTGCTCCAGTTTACAGCCTTGTTTTAGGAAAACCAGGGCCAGCGACTTAATCAAGTCTCTGGGCTGTGTCGCCCTCTAGTGGTGGCTGGATTTGGCTTAGCGCCGCCATCCTGTGCCCCCTTCTCCCGCAGGATGTGAAAGAAGTGCTGGGTGGATGCCAAGTCTCATCGCTGTCTAGAACACAATCTAGTAAGCTCCAGAGTCGCCCTGCCTTTATACCCCCAGCTTGCCCTTTGTAAGTGGCTTCAAGTTTGTGTAGCTTTGCAAATGAGGCAAGAACAAGAACCGTAGAATTATGGAGGCTGCACCTTGCTGATGTGTGGCCAGAGGGGCCGTGAAGTGCTGATTGTTTGAGTTGGCTACCTTGGTGCCCTTTGGGTCCCCTGTCTGTCATCGGCAGAGTCCTGCATCCTCTGCCTGCCCCGGGATGTTCCCTGACCCCTGTGCTCCCTGAGGAGCTGGCCGGCTATCCCTGTACCCTCCATCCATCCCCTCCAGGGGTCTCTCTCTGTTGCCCTCTCCAGCTCACCTGTCTTCCCCTCTTTGCAAACCTAAGTGCCCTTTGGTTTTTTTAAAAAAAGATTTATTTATTTGAAAGAGTTAGAGATGGAGGGAAAGAAGAGAGGGAGTGAGGGAGAGAGGGAGAGATAGAGAGATAGAGAGAGAGAGAGATCTTCCATTTGCTGGTTCACTCCCCAGATGGCTGCAGTGGCCAGCACCGGGCTAGACAGAAGCCAGGAGCTTCATCCGGGTCTCCTTCATGGGTGGCCGAGACCCAAACACTTAGACCAACTTCTGCTGCTTTTCCCAGTAGTCAGTAGGAAGCTGGATCAGAAGTGGAGCAGCTGGGACACGAATCAGCGCTCCTATGGGATTCCGGTGTCGCAGGAGGGGGCTTCACCACTGCACATCAATGACCCCCCCGCCGTGCCCTTTGAAACCTGTACTGCCAGCATCCTCCCCCTGGGTCCCTATGCTGGCTCCACTCGCTGTTGGGGGACCTCTGTGTGCACAGGGGCACCCCCTCTTGTCCCCTTCCAGCCCCCATCTTGGGCTCCCGCTGCCCCAGGTCGTTTGCAGACCCGTGATTTGCAAAGCGCTCCCTCCATGCTTGCCCAACATCCCTCCATGCTTGTCCATCCCTCCATGCTTGTCCATCGTTGCCCTTCCTACTCGAGGCTCCCTTTGTGTGCCCTCCGAGGGCGGCTCCTGCAGGCTGGACTCCGCAGTCTCCTTTCTTGAACAAGCAGCCAGCCCTGCACTCCCTGGGGGGTCCCCTCCCTGGTAAGACTCTGCCCCGTGTACCCCTGACCCCCATCAAGGCTCGTGTCTTTGCATCATGCATCAGAGGAGACCTTTCAAGCAATTCCACCCATTTAGAGAGAAACGATGTCACAGCTCCTGCCTCATCGGCTCTCTCACACCCCCTCCCCTTCTCCTGGCTGCTGCCCGTTCTCTTTATCTCACGGAGGAAAAGCCACGTTTGGCCAGCAGACACCTGGTGGTCACTGCCGGTTCCATGGCCAGTCCCCATCGTCTCCGGCAGCCCCTCCCTGAGCCACTGCCCTCACCCACTCCCCACTTCTCCTGCAATGGACGTTTATTTCTCTGCAATATTAGTTTCTCCCTTTCTTCTAGAGTCTTCTATATGGCCTAGAAACAGGCCTAGTAACACTTTGTACAAAGTTCCTTAAAACGCCATGTCATGTCCCTCTGTAGCTGAGGGAAGGAGCCCACTTCCTCCCCTGCCCTCTCCCGTGTAACCCCATCTAGACCGTCTCCCACGTCACTTCTGCCAGCGCCAGAGGTGTTTGTCACATGAGACATCGCGGCTGTCCCGGGCAGGTGCACCGTGTCCACTTCTGTCAGACCCCTACGTGGTCCTGCCCTTGTCCCCTTGGCCCTAGGCTGGGTCTGAGACGCCTGGTTCCTCCTTGAGGCCCTCGCTCTCCTCCCCTGCTTCAGAGGGTCTTGTTCTCCTGCCCCTCTGGAAGCACCTCCTTTGCTTCTGCGTTCCTGCAGGTGCAGGCTCAGGGCTGCGCCAGGCCTCTTGCGTTCTGCCCTCCACCCCTGGGATTGCACCCAGCCCAAGGCTTCAGGTGCACTCTGTAAGCCCCTGTAAGTTGGGGTGGCTCCTGCCACCAGGCCCCTTGCCTCCACCTCCACCTTCAGGGAGTCGCATGTCTAGGGGTCAGTCCCCGGGGTGGCCCCTGGGAGTCACACCTGTGCATAGCCAGAGGACGCCTGCGGCCGAGGCATCGTGCACCTGCCCCAGCTCCCAGCCTCACCCATCGAGGCCGCATGGCGGGTGCCACCCCTCCCTGGTTTCTTGATCCCTCCCCCCACCCCCCTGACATTGCTCATCCAGCAATAACCCCACAGTGCAGATGTTGGTGCCTGCTGATGCCAGCCCTGGTCTGAGCCTGTGAATGTGTGCGTTCACCTCTGTGCAGGAGGCTGCCGGCCACCTGTTTTAGGAACGTGAATCTTAGGCACAGAGAGGTTAAGGAACTTGCCCGTGGAGGCGGGTTTCTGTGTTGGAGCTGAGAGTGCAACACCGGCCACGTGGGTAGTGTAACTTGCGGCCCTGGTTCCCTTCAGCATAGACAGCAGGGGAAGGGAGTTTGTGCTTTGGTGGACCCGTGACATCAGCACGGTATTATAGTTGCACACTGAGTTTTCCATTGGGAGCCACGTGTGGTTCAGCCACGTCTCCAGCTGGGTCCCCTGGGCCTTTGCTGTCGCCCTCGGAGGCCTTCCTGACACTTCCCCCCGGGGGGGGGGGGTGTGGAGCCAGCGTGCCTGCAATGGGGGTTCCTCTGTGGGATGTTACAGTGCAGGGGCTCTCTGTGCACCCACAGACGAGTGCAGCCCTCACCGCGGTCGGCTTACGTTTTCAGCACCTCACAAAGAATCCCTGAGCCCTATAACTCTGACCCTGGAGTTCCCCCATTGGCCCAGCCTCAGGTCTGCTTTCTTTGTCCGGTTGCCTGTTCTGAATGTTTCCTATAAATGGAATCGCGCACTTTTTGGCCTTTTTGTGTTTGCAAGGCTCACCCACGCTGCAGCAGGTGTTGGTACTTTTTATGGCTGAGTGATACACCATCTTTTTCTTAAAAAGGAAATCCACCAGTTCTTGGACGTTTGGGTTGCTGGGCTTCTGGGTGCTGTGAGTGGCATTGCTGTGAATGGTTGTGGCTGGGTCGTCCGGCCACGCTTCGCTGGACCCTCTGGGGACCTGCCACGCTGCTCTCCATCTGCACCGATCTAGCATCCACCAGGACTCCTCTTGTCTCCTTCCCTCCACTCTCGCCACCTGTCACAGCCTAACATTACTCTGTGGCTTGTGTGTGAGCCCCCGGGATGCTGGCCCTGTGGTCCTGGCTGCCTCCTCCCTAGCACCTGGGCTGCATTTCAGGTGTTCCGCAGCTGCCCGTGCTGAAAGCTACCATCTGGCGTGGGACGGCGCAGGTGTGCGTCTCTTCCTGCCCCCCACGGTTCTGTTGGGCACACTTGGCCTGTCGTTGGCATGAATGCTCCAAGTGATATCTTTGCTGTGAGGGATGCCCTTCCGTATCCCTCCTGGCTGCTTGTCAGCTTCTCCTAGGAAACCCAGGAGGTAAAAGAAGACTCGATTTGATGTGGTTTTGGTCGGGCTGTGTGCAAGTGTCCATGTCTGGCCGCCCACCTCATGGCCTCTGAGTCAGTAATCCAGGTGTCTTGGCCACTTTGAGGTTTTGAGTCCAAATGTGACGCACGTCTGGTCGCCCCGGATCCCTCTGCATTTGTTCCCTCGGGGCAGCACCCCTTACAAGGATGGGTGCGGGAGACCCTGGCTGGGAGGTTTTGGAGGCAGGTATGGCTGGTACCTGCTGGTCCCCTCCACCGTGCTGGGTCCATAAGCCCTTTCTCTGTCCAGGCACTGTGGCTGAGCAGACCCTGCCTGAAGTGGCCGAGGGCTCCCGCTAGGGCAGTGCTGGCCTTTGCTTTCCCTGAGTGCACTTGGCCTTGGCCATGCTGAGGGCGCTCTCCAAGTAGTGTTAATGATTTGCTGCCTACAGTAACCGGCTGTGCTGAGGACACGAGTACAGTGCGGTTAGTTCCAAGCTAGGAAGCGCCTGTCACGCATGTATAACAGGCTTCTCCGGTCAGAAGAGGGGCCTGGGGGAGGAAGGGGGCAGTTTCTAGCATTTGTTTTCAAAACAGAAATGCAGATGACGTGTATGAGGCTTAAAATAAAACCGCTCTGTGCTTTATCGTTTTATTGAGCGCGGGCGTGTGTGGCCGGTTCAGCCCAGATCACTGATAAAGACGATTCTGGGGAAGTTGCCTGGCCGGCTCGCTGGGGCAGCTCAGCGGCTGAGGCCTTGCCAGTTATCAGTGATGACAGATGGTCTCTTCAGGGGCCTGTGCCATTGGCTTCTGCGTGAGCTGCCCTGAAGTTTGAGTATGGCTCTGTTCCTCGTGTCCTAGGGGCAGATCAAGGAGTGGAAACACAGAGTGAATTCTTCCGGCTTCTGCCTCTCCCTTCTAGAAGCGTAGGCATGCAGATAGAGGCCCTGCCTTTGTGGCCGCGTCCTTTGTGGCCCATCTGAGTTGGGGTTGGGGAGGAATCCGTGCTGGAGCCTGGGAGGCAGGGAGGACCTGCGTGTGATCGGGTGAAGCTGCGCACGCGTGCTTTCTTGCCTTTTCAAGCTTTATCTTATTCGAAAGGCGGAGTTAGACACGGAAAGAGACACCCTTCCGTCTGTTGGTTCACTCCCCAAATGACGTCAACAGCCAGGGGTGGGCCAGGCTTTTATATCCGGGAGCCAGGAACTCCACCCCCGTGGGTGGCAGTGGCCCAAGCACTTGGGCCATCCTCTGCTGCTTTCCCAGGCGCAGTAGCAGGGAGCTGGATTGGAAGTGGAGCAGCTGGGACTCGAGCCAGTGCTCGTATGGGAAGCTGGTGGCGGCTTAACTCACTGTGCCACAACAGCAGCCCCCTCTGTGTGGGTCCTTGATAAACTCCTGAACGATGTGCGTGTGGCAGACAGACCCAGAGCTGGCCCTCAGCACCCCGCCAGCCCATCTGCGGCGCTGTTGTCTTGTGGCAGCTTGAGTGTGAACTCCGTGGCTCCATGTGCCCGGTGCTCCTCACTGCGTTGTGTCCCTGGGACCTATGTGTGGTTATTCATGTGCCATGCCTCCGGGAACCTGGGAAATTGTGGGAGGACCGCTTAGAATTTGGAACCAGCCTTTGTCGGCGAAGTCCATTATGCTGTGTTCTTGTGGAAGCATATTGTGAAAAACAGAGCCCCGTCCTGCTGATTTCTGAAATCACGTGAAGCCGTGACTCAGAGGGGGCCGAAGTGGGGCCCGGCGGGCAGGGATCCCAGAGCTGGGGCTGACTGATGGAGTGCTCAGTCCTGGTTTCCCCTCCCAGGTGCCCCAAAGCCTTTAGTCCCCTCCTGACGCCTGCAGGTGCCTGGGGCGTCCCTGGTCTGAAAGCCCGAAAACTGGAGTGCTCCTGAATCTCAAGTTTTTTGAGCACTGACGTGACGTCACCAGTGGAAAATTCCACACCGTGAGACTGTTTCATGCACCAAATTATTAAAAATGTTATTTAAAGTCTCCTCGAGCCTAAGCGTATAAGGTGTATATAAAACATAAGTGAATTTTGTGCTGAGATCTGCGTCCCAAGATACCATCTGGGCCCAAGATACCATCCATGTAAATATCCCAAAAACAGTCTGAACACTGCTGGTCCCGGGTGCTGCGGAAAAGTGACACTCGGCCCTGCAGCAAATTGTGGGGCTCTGGCAGCAACAGTGGTGGCGCTGCCAGCCGCCGGAGAAGGGGCTAGGAAAGGAAGAACTGTGGGACCCAGTAGTGGGCCCCAGAGGTGTCACCTCTAGCTGATTTCATTATTTTTCTTTTTAAGATTCTTATTAATTAATTAGAGAGGTAGCGATACAGAGAGAGGGAGAGAGAGAGAGAGAGAAAGGTCTTCCACCTGCTGGTTTACTCCCCAAATTGTCTGCGACGGCTGGAGCTAAGCTGATCCGATGAAGCCAGGAGCCAACGAGCTTCTTCCGGGTCTCCCATGTAGGTACAGGGGCCCAAAACACTTGGGCCATCTTCCACTGCTTTCCCAGGCCATAAGAAGAGAGCTGGATTGGAAGAGGAGCAGCTGGGACACGAACCAGTGCCCGTATGGGATGCCGGTGCTGTAGGTGGAGGCTTAGCCCACTACGCCACAGCGCCAGGCCCCCAGTTTCTTTGTGTTTCCTGCAGAGGCGAGTGTGGCCTGACACAAGGTCCTGTAATGGGGCAGCACCAGGTGCTTTAGTCATTCAGTCCATTCTTCTGAGGCCTCTCACCCTCAGAGTGGGGAGTAGTCTCTGGCTGCTCCCAGAGTGCTCTCAGCAAGTGAACTAACCCAGCACGCACGCCTAAGGTGGCGTGAAGGTGGCATGAGGCATAGGACTTGGAGCTGCCGTGCCGTGTGCGGTGTAATGGGTTAGAGAATGAGCACGGTGCTTGTGGCACAGTTGCCAGGGCCAGGTCTGATGCCGTCCTGAGCTTAGAGGGCCTTGGACCTGGCCAGGACTTTGACCTGTTTCTGGTTTTGTTTTGATTGCACTTTTTTTTTTTTGAAAGGGATTGAGGGTGTATGTGATAGATTCAAGCTCATAAAAGCTAAAACTAGGAAAACATGCCTAGATGAAGTTAAAAAAGGCAGTGGATAGCAATGATTTTTCCAGATGTGCTCGCTGGAGGTTCAGGTTGCTTCGTGTGTCAGGAGGTCAGACAAATCCTTAGGAAACCACGAAAGTCCAGTGTCCAGTGGAGTGTTAGTTAACCTCAGACCTCGCGGGTGAACGCTGGCTTTGAGAAGGGTGGTTGGTGCGCATCAGCAGGCCAGATGGCAAGGCCACGTTTCTGGGCAGCTGTCACTCGAGGTGTGGCATGTGCGTCCGCTCCCCGTGTCTGGCACACAGCCACGGGTACACATGTGTCCGGTGAGCACGTGGAAGGAACATGCGTCGCGGCTGGGAACTGGCCCTGTCTCCTGGGTTATTTGTGTTTTGCCGCTCATAGAGTTCTGGCTTTGGATGCTGAAATCGATGTCCCTGTTGCTTAGCTTTTTGAAGCTTTTGCAGGAGGGGAAAAGGAAGAGAATGTGCTCAGGTGTGTGTGTAGGGGGGGGGGGTGGTTCTGTGCCAGCTGTGTGCGCTGCTCTCGCACCTGCACCGGCTCCCGTCTGGGCCCAGGGCTGCCTGTGGCCCCCAGCACGTCTCTTGCCCCGGGGATACCACTTCCCCTCCTCGATGCAGCCGGAGCTCCTGTGCTGGGTTTAGTGGCTGCGACAGGACTTGAGCACCCTGTAGTTTTGCTCTTGGTCACTCAGGCGTTCTCACTAACGATTTTCGGGGGGAAGAGGAGTGGGTAGAGGAGTACATATATTTAACTAAG
Source organism: Oryctolagus cuniculus (assembly GCF_964237555.1). Classification (NCBI taxonomy): domain Eukaryota; kingdom Metazoa; phylum Chordata; class Mammalia; order Lagomorpha; family Leporidae; genus Oryctolagus; species Oryctolagus cuniculus. The sequence goes on along the minus strand of NC_091441.1, from coordinate 20,225,817 downwards.
GAGTAAAATTCCCAAGGTTCAAGTTTTTCTTACTACACTGCTGCTGGCAATGCAGCACGCATATCATTTCCTCCCCGTGCACATGAACACGCTAGTACCGTCACGGGCGTGCTGCTGCTGCTGCTGCTGCTGCTCCATGTTCCAAAGGCTTTGCACGTGGGCCAAGGGGCTCATTCAGCCCTCATCACATCTGTAGTGGGAGGTGTGAGGCTGTGAGCTACAAAGTTTGGTGCTGTGTTCTTGATTTACCTGTCTTTGTCACCTGGATGGATAGAAGCATTCCCGGTCCTGGAATTTGTCATCTAAGCGTGTGCGTGCACGCACACGCACACCCCAGGGTCTCTTTCTTCTCCTTCCTGTTCTTCAGTGTAGCTGCACTTGCCCTGTGCCTTTATATCCTCAAGTCCAGGGTTGTCAGCATTGCCTGCTGCCGTATTTCCAAAAGCCTCGTTGAAGGCAAGGGCTGGGCGCCGTTTTGTCCAGTGCTGGCCCCACTGTGGATCCTGTCCAGGGGAAGCCCAGGTGCCCTGTGTGCTGAAGGAAGTGAGGTGCACCCCAGTTGGGTGGAGGGGAAGGCAGAGAAGGGCAGAGCACCAGGCAGGTCTTCTGATGCCTGCACACGCAGCTTCTCTCCCCCCGAGGGAACCGGCCTCTTCCTCTGCTGTGTGTTGTGAACTTCATTGTGCCTCTGTGGAGAGCCAGGGCCCTGCGGCGTGCGTTGCCCACTTTGTTTGGCTCGCCTCCCTCGCTGGCTGAAATGGACATTGCCGCGCAGCCCGCCTGACCCTGGGCACCAGGTAGAAATCACTTTTTGCCTCTCTGGAAGCCACTGGTGCAGACTGTGAAATTCCAAGTTGTGATCACAGGCGTTCTGCACAAACTGACCTTTGGCACACTTGGCCGCGGCCGGCCTCTTTCTAGTAAATTCTCCCACTGGTTCTTGGCTTTTCTTGTGAAATGAACACATTTACAGCTTTCCTCATTGGTATTCCCAGAGCGTGGCCTGGAATATTCCTCACCCCTTGATTTGTGGGGTTGTTTTGTTTGTCTTTGGCTCCCACTTTAAAGGAGAGGTGAGCCAAGGCCAGACCGTGCGTGGGGAGGACGGAGGCGTGGCCTCCTGCAGGCAGCTCCCTCGCCCACTTTGCCTGAAGGATTTTATGTTGCTCAGTGGTGTCTGTACCCCTGGTGTGGTTGACCGGGAGGCTGAGCGCCTGCTCCGCACTGTGGCTGGATGACGAGGAGTTGTCCTGGCAAACCCTGGCCGGCGAGTGCCTCTGCCGAGGGGAAGAGGAGATTAAGTGTAGATCAGTGTGAGGCCTTGTGTAGCTTGGAGTTCAAGTGAGGAAATAATGGAGACGGCAGCTCGCGCGCTGAGGGTGTCTCCTGGGCTACTGTTGCGGGTGCTCATAACAACCTGGCGCTCTGTGGGAAGCAGTTTCCTACAGTTAACTGGTTGGCAGAGAAAGTTCTACAGGGAAGTTGGTTCCCCCTGAGCAGAGGAGCAGCCTCTCAGGTGAGGCCTGCCAGGGCCCCTGTGCCGTGCTGTCTTCCCACCGGGTTCCCACCGGGTTGAGATGATCTCTTCTGGACTCAGCCACTAAGAAAGGGGTTTTTTAGCGCAGGGTGTGCTCACTGGACCTGTGCAAACACTCGTTTCTTCCTTAAGTGCTCTTCTGCACCCCACCCCCTTCCCCAAGTTGGATTGGGTTTGGCCTGGGACAGAGAGGCTGTCGTGGGGTTTCCCGAGAGGCAGCTTTGTTTGATACACAGGAGACAGGAGAATGGATGCACGTACTTAGGGTGGATGTTCACCAAGGGAAGACAGGCTCCAGGTAGTAAGGGAAAAGTTGATAGTTCTTTCAGGTTTAAGGTCCATAAAAGGCATGGAATAGTGCAGAAGGACCCAGAAATGGCTAGGAAGCCAGGCACTGCCATCTTGGAACTGCAAAGAGAGGCTGTTTCTCACCTTTCTGTCGCGGAACTTTTCCTAGGGCACAATATTGTGTTTCAACAACTTCAGATTAGACAAGGCGAAACCTACCATGCTGTTCCATGGGGGCCCGACCGGTGTTGTGTGCACTGACTACTAGGTTTTCCACTGAAATGCAATATTACCCTGATTTTGTTCATTTGCAGAGTGAGGAAAATCAAGAAACAGGGTTTCTAAAAACAATATTAAAAACATGTCCCCTACATACTTTATCTTAAACTTGTGCTACCCGCTGTTGCGTGTCTACGTTGAATCCAAGGGTCATGTGAAGTGCTCGAGCACAGGCGCTTGGAAGTGATTTTTGGGCAGCACTTAGTGGCTTTCCGAGAGCAGAGTGCAGCCCTCAGCTGCCGCAGGCGTCCACCTTGATGACAACAGCGCTTCCCCAAGGTGGATGCTGCACCGTGGCTGTCCCATCGGGAGAAAGCCATTGCCGTCGGGTGTAATGTATGCACTCATGCACTGTCACAGGGAACTGGGTGACAAGCATGCTGGGGCGCCTGTCTGTGACCTGGAGCCCTTGCAAGCACAGGGGGTTGCTGGAAGGCGGGAGAGGGGTGGGAGTAAGGGCATGAGCTCTGCTAGTAGGGAGGGGTGCCCGGGAGGAGGTGAGCTAGCTGGGAAAGGCCTTCCAGGGGCAGCTGAGGGGTGGCTGGCGGAATAGAGCCCTCGAGTGTGCTTCTGCCCTCTGCTGCTTGGAGCCAGCCGCTTCCTTCTGTCTGGCCGGTTCCTGCAGCTTTTTTCTCTCGGTCTACAAAACCCGATCCTGTTGCTTCTCTCTGAATTTCTAAGCTTGGTTCCCATTTTGGAAGTCAAGGATTAGCTCGCTGGCTCTCTCATCCGTTGAAAAGGATTCTCTTGTAACGTGACTGAAGTTGCTTCTCTGGAGAGAACTTTGAAAGTGCCCGTGGCGCCTGAGTGCGGTAGTGTGGGGGCCGTGGTTCATATCCCTGCCCAGCTTGGCTCTGTCCCTTCTTGAGTTTCATCTGCGGGAGTGGCCATCTCGTCCCTGCGGTGTGCAGCCGTGTCTCTGGGGTCCCCTTGCGTGCATACCCGTTAGGTGCTCTGCCTGCGTTCACAGTAGCTTTTCCTGGGGGCACTCACGAATGGTCTGGCCCGGTGCCTCTCAGTGCCAGTGGCTCTCCTGGGCTCCCCTGCCCCCACCCGGGGGCTCCCTTGATCCGTCACAGACACTGGTATCTCTGTTGGACAGCAATTAGAGAGACGGAAGGGGGCAATCTTTTTCCATGCCCATTGTAAAGGGTCATGGCCAGCTCCCCTCTACCGAAAAAGGAAAGCATCCCAATGTGTTTGATTGCTGCCTGGGAGTCTTCGATGGAAGACGCAAACACACGGGTGAACTTCATGTTCAGTGTGGAAATTCGACTGGGCACAAAGGGTGTGAGCTGAAGGAAACGGATCCAGCAAGGAAACCCAGCAAGGCCTGGCCGTCGGAATTCTTGGGCCCTCACCTGGGGTGCATCTTTCTCCTGTGTATGGGGTGGGGCCTCTATGGGATGAGGGTCTTGATTTCTGTGTGGCCAGCTCCTAGAGAGGTGGGAAAGAGGTGACTGGGGCAGTGTTCTTGGGCTGTGCCACTGGCTTGGAGGACGGGGATTTCGGTGTCCGTGAGCCGCCGTGGGGAAGATGAGTGGACGAGGTGCGGAGGGGAGCAGAGAGAATCCTGGCTCCCGGAGGCCTTTGCTCTGGGGTGTGGTTCTCCGAGCCCCTGCAGCTCCTTCCTCATTTCAGTTTCTGACATGATAGACCGGGTGGTGCTGGCGTGCTGTGCTGTGTCAGTGTCCCCCATCAGGTCGGCAGGCTGGTTCCCCAGCCATGGTCCAGGGCCTTGTGTTCCGAGCCGCTGTGGTGCAGCTGAAACAGGGCACCGCTGGCTAGGTGATCGCAGCAACCAGCGTTCGTTTCTCATAGTTCTGGAAGCTGGGAGATCAAGGTCGGACGGGGCCTGCTTCCCGGTGTGTGGAAGGCAGTCTTCTCATGCATTGTGTACCCACCCCAGGCAGGGGAGGGGAGAGAGACACACACACACTCTGCTGTGTCTTTTGTAAGGGCACTGACTTTATCCGTGGGGGCTCCAGGACCTGATGGCCTGGTCACATCCCCACCTCCCAACACAGGGTTAGGGATGCAGACAGGATGAGGCCCAGCAGTCCTGCAAGGCTTCCGCACTCCCTCCCCGGCTCATTCCATGGGAGGCCACAACCCCTCCCCCCGCCTGGGGATTGAAGCTCTCTGTGACCACAGCTCCACCTTCATTGTGCTGATGCAGCCCTTCAAGGCTAAAATGTTCATCCTTGTCTTCAGCCCTCTAGCACGCCTGGCCATCTAACAGTGCACATTACACTGTTACAGATAGACGGGTTTACCCCTGAAGTGCCCTCAGTGGCTGAGGTTGGGCCAAGGCTGCAGCCAGGAGCACCGCCGAGGTCTCCCGTGTGGATGGCGGGAGCCCCGTCACGTGAGCCACACTTGCTGCCTCCTAGGGTCTTCACTAAGAGGAAGCTGGAGTCAGGAGCCAGAGCTGGGAATTGAACCCAGGCGTTCCAGTGTGGGATGCAGGTGGCTTAAGCACCCTCCCCAACTTGTGTCATTCTGTTCTCTCTATCCGACTGTCGCACCTGTTCTGGGTGTGGACTTGGCAGGAGAGGATTTGACCCTGGTAGGATTCCTTCCTTCCTGTCTGTTCCCACTGCACACGAGACCCTCACACACATTTCTGTTGCGGCTCTCAGCTGTATGTTTTGGAAACCTGATATAGTGAACTGGAAGCTGGCTTTGATGGCCTGGGGAAACCAGGACCAGTCCTACTCAGGATCCTCAGTTATATAAATGGACTAAATCTATTTAATGCACATTCGTAAAACTCATCAAACAAATATGGAAAACAACGAGGTGGAACGCAGGCAACTCCTCACTGTGGTGCTGGTTGGGGTTTTCGCCAGCATTACTCACTTACAGATAATCGTTCCGGTGGAGCCGCGGGGGTCTGAGCCGAGGCAGCCCAGCTCCAGAGCAACTGTGTTCCCACATCTGCCTCCTTGCCAACCTCCGAAAGGGAGGCAGCTTCCGAAACTACGGCAGAACTGCCCTGGAGAGCAGCCACAGGCGGGCTCAGGAGTGGAGAGAGGCGGGATGGGCGGTTCGTGCCGGTGGGTGGGGACCCATAGTGTGGACTTCAGAGTTTCCGCGTGGGGGGGTCACGGGATTCGATTTCTGTGTTGCTTGCATCGCCAGTGAACACTGGCTCATGCTCACTGGACTGCATGAAGGCAGGAGTTAAGGACATGGGAGGCTGTCCAGGTCACCCAGGAGGGAGCTGTCGGCAGCCTGGGCTGAGGTTGGAGCCTGCAGAGGGTCGTCCAGCTGGGGACGGGGCCCGTGGTCTGGCAGCTGCTGTGCGCGTGCAGATGGTGAGCGTTCACCGGGGAGACTGCACGGCAGGGATGAAGGCGCTGCTCGAGGCTGCATCCGTGAAGTTGCTGCTTGAGTACAACCGCAGCCCCCGCGGCTTGCAGGAGCCCCGTTTGCCCCACTGAGGGCCACCAGCAGGAGGAAATGGACAGCGTGTTCCCGCGTGGTGGTGCAGAAACGAGCGGGCCACCTGCTGTCAGCATGCCAACGAGACTGCCTCCCGCGCGCAGTCCTCCGTGGATTCGTCACAGGACTCCTTCCATGGGTGGGGGTGCGGGCTCGGCGTTGGTCTCAGCAGAGGAACATCTTTCTGGTATAATCCGTCCCGTCTGCAGCAGAGGCCCACGGCTGAACGGAGCCTTTGTGCTGGCTGCAGACGCTCGCCTGTCCCCGTAGGACACAAAACGAGCCGTCAGGGGCTCCACCGAGACGGTTGGAGCCCTCGGAGGAAGGGTCGGGACTTCACTGTCCGTGGTTGACTGTCGTATACCGTGGTTCTGGGACAGAACGGTGGGAGAGGAGCGTGTCTCTGTGGGTTGACAGACCTGGGTTTGGAACCCAGCTCCCCGATCCCAGGCTGACCGTGGGCCTGCTGCTTCTCCTCTCCGCGCCTCAGGGGGACGAAGGCAGCGATCGCTTGCCGAAGGGTTTGCTGGGCGGAGCCTCTCGCTGCAGGCAGCTGCACTGGGTACTGTTGATTGGCACGAGGGAGGACTGGCGCAGGGGTGGAGCTGCCCTCTTACAGCAGATGTGGGTTTCCAAAGTAGCATTGGTTGCCATTGAGCAGTGAGCTAAGGGAGAAAGCCATGGGACTTACTCAGCTGGGAGAAAGAGGAGCTGCACAGCCACAGAGAGGCAAGTGTAGATGCAGACAAAGTCGTCTGGAGTTAACAGGGTGGGATAAGGCAGAGTCTAATTTCAGTCTCCGCTCTTCTAATTCGTGTTTCTCATTCTCCTGGTCCATCAGAGTGGGGTGGAAAAGTTGAGTGAGTGACCCGTTCTTGGAAAAGGCAGCTCTGTTTCCCAGCTTTCAAGCGCGCGCTCGCTTCACTTGGCGAAGGTTTCCCCTGATCTGGGGGTCCCTGCTCTGCTTTTGAAAGCGGGTCCCGATTTCCTCCTTGTGTGATTCAGAGCTCCTACGAAGACATTCCCGTCTGCCCCTAGTATTTATATGTCTGTGTTGAGTTAGGCGACTCGTGTGGTGTCATGGATACGTGTGTGTGCATCTCATTTAGTTCAAGGGTAGCAGATATGAATATTTGGAAACTTTCCTTTGTCTCGCTCCAGTTTCTAGATTTCATATCAAAAATGTGAAATCATCTCAGAGCCCATGCCTGCGGTTAGAACCCTGGCTTGGCTCTTGCATTCCGAGCGGCCGTCGGACGTGACTCACAGGGGCCATGAAAGCCAGGTGGGAGGCCGTGGTCAGGGCGAGCTTCAGGCAGATGCAGTGCGGCGCCCCCTTCCACAATTTCTGGTTGGGTTTGAGGCTCCCGTTCAGAAGTCCTGGTTCTGGTTGGATGTCTGGGAGATCGTCTGCAGCTTCAGGAAGCGTCTCTGTGTCTGCCCGGTGCCGGGGGTGTGGGCGGGGACGGGCTGGGGTTGCCAGCGCTTCCTCTGGCTTTTCACAGCCTGGCCAGTGGGGGCAAACCTGTTCCAAACCCCAGCGGACTGCTAAACCCAAGCCATGCGCAGGCAGACTTGGGAGTCTGGCCTCATGCTCCATTTTGTGGAGACAACTGCATCTGATATATTTCTCATTTCTGGCCTAACGACGTGTGCGTGTGTGCGCAGGAAGAGCGAGTGCCAGCTCCACAGGCAGCCTCAGCCCCAGCTCAGAAGACTGCAAATGAGAATTTCAGTTCCTGCCTCCTGGGAGGGTCCCAACAAAAGGAGCTTAAAAACCCCAGTCCCGGCTCTGCCTTCGTCTTTTTTTTTTTTTTTTAAAGATTCATTTTATGTATTTGAAAGGCAGAGTGACAGGAAGAGAAAGAAGAGACAGACAGAGCTTCCCATTTGCTTGTTGACTCCCCAAATAGCCACAATGGCTGGGACTGGGCCAGGCCGAAGCCAGGAGCCAGGAGCTCCATCCGGGTCTCCCATGTGGGTGGCAGGGTTCCAAGGACTTGGGCCATCTTCCGCTGCCTTCCCAGGAGCATTAGCAGGGAGCAGTGGATAGGAAAAAGAGCAGCCAGGACTTGAGCCACTGCTTTGATATGCAGTGCTGTTGTAGCAAGTGGTGGATTAAACTACCATGCCACAGTGCCAGCCCCTGTCTGGCTACTTTTTGTGTGTGTGTGATTTTAAAACTCTTACTTAAGAAGAGTCTGTCACAGGTGTGTTGATTGTCAGGTCCCCTGTGTCTGTCTGGTTCTGGCAGATGGGACCCATTCAGAGGTCAAGAGTGCGGCTGAGGTCCTGGCTGGGAGGGACGTGTGGGCACGTGTTGGCGTCCTCTGTGTGCTGGGCACCGTGGTAGGGGCTGTTAAGAGTTGTTCAACTCCCAGGAACCTTTGCGTATATGAGTGTACTTCAGAAACTTTGTGGAAAATAGAATTAAAAGATGCATTTATTTTGGCTTAAAGAGAATTGAAATTCATAGAAGAGTCGTCAAAAATTCCTGGAAAATGCTTATTCTGAAAGGAGCATGGATTTCAAAAATATCTCGTACCCAGATCAGCTTGTTTAAGTTCCCCCTTAGTGCAGACGTATCAGAGTGCCTGCGTGTGTTACGTCTCCGCTTCCTGAACTGTGGCACAGTGTGCCCAGGGTGACGACCAGTGTGGGACCTGCACGCTCCACCTCACCCTCCTTACGTAGAGCTCATCTGCCTCCTTTCAGGTCTGGGATGCATTCGCTGGCCTCTCTGGAGAGTTCTAGAAAGTTCTGGCACTCTCCTGAGTGTTCGTGAACAGAGGGCTTTGGCGTTTGCCTCCTGTTCAGCCTTACCTGCCGTGATGACAGCAGGCTGTGGGACAGGATTTGAGAGCTCTGTTAATGATGTTGGACAGACCCGGCGCCAGCTGTGAGACGGTGCTGTGTAAAGATAAGTGTGTTCACCCCCGAGGACAGTGGGAGATTTATGTTCTAGAAGCCCCTGGGACCTGCGCCAGCCCCCTCTTCTGCATTCAGGTCCTCAGAAAGGCTGGTGGAGGGGGATGGAGGCCACAGGAGGTGTGATCCATGCTCCTTGCTGGTGGTCCCGGGAAACCAGCTGTGGGGTTGGTGGATGTGTCTGACAGGGCAGAGAGCCTGAGGATTTCCACAGCTCTCCAAGGCAGGGAGGGGAGGGGCCCAAGGCCAACGCCAGAGCGTGGCAGGACTTGGTCCCACTGGGCCACGAGGCTGGAGGTTGTCTCACATCTAAGAAAGAAGGGATTGTTTTTTAATATGATGAAGAAATGGGCATTTTCCCTGGAATCTGAGAATAGATACCCAAAATGTCACTTTCATGTTACTTTCCACTTAGATGGAAACCTCAGGAGCTTTGATTTGAAAAGTGGGTATAGGGGAAAAAAATCCCAAAGCCACACAAAAGGTGAAGAATAAAATAAAAATGACTTCCAGTATCACTACACAGTGCTAAGAGCAGTTCCTGTTTTAGTGAATTTCAATGCCACCAACTTTTTTTTTTTTTTTTTAAAGTTTATTTGAAAGGCAAAGTGAGAGAGAGAGAGACTGACAGAGGTCTTCCACTTGCTGGTTCACTCCCCATATGGTTGTCACGGCTGGGACTGGGCAAGGCCACATCCCAGAGTTTGAATCTGTCCAGGTCTCCCACATGAGTGCCGGGGCCCAAGCACTTGGGCCATCTTCCACTGCTTTGCCATGCACATTAGTAGGGAGCTGGAACTAAAATGGAGCAGCTGGGACTCGAACTGTTGCTCATATGAGATGGGGCATGATGGGTGGTGTCTTAACCTGCTGTGCCGTGACACTGGCCCCATGATTTTAGATTTTATTTACTTGAGAGGCAGAGTTAGGGAGACACAGAAAGAGAGGTCTTCCATCCACTGGTTCACGCCCCAGATAGCTGCAGCGGCCAGAACTGAGCCGATCCAAAGCCAGGAGCCAGGATGAGCTTCTTCCAGGTCTCCCATGTGGATGCAGGAGCCCAAGCACTTGGACCATCTTCTGCTGTTTTCCCAGCCGTCAGCAGGGAGCTGGATTGGAAGAGGAGCAACCAGGACAGGAACCGGTGCCCACATGGGATGCCAGTGCCACAGGCAGATGCTTAACTGTCCCTCTCTGATTTTGGTTTTAGTACAGTGATGAGGGAGGTGGAGTGGGTTTGGGTGTATATAATTGTTCACAATGGGAGCATACGTTTAAAAAATCACGGTAAAGAGCTAAAAGTTGAATTTGTTTTGTGTTAAAAATGTGAATCTCTATGTAGTTCCTTCTATGTAGTTCTGTGAGCTTTTGGATGGCCCCTGAGGGGTTGTGGGCGTGGTCTCCCCTTCCCCCACCCGCCCTTTGTGCATGGTGACCTGTTCTTCCCAGGGTCTGGGATGCCCCTTGGAGCCTGTGGCCTCTCTGTTGTGCTGTTGGTTCTGTGCCAGCAGGTCTTCCCTTTGTCGCAGGCCGTGCTGCTGTGCCCTGGCCCTGTACTGCAGGAGGTGCTGTGCTGGCCAGGGAAGCTGTGTGCCCAGGGAGGACCTGGGCCCGAGGGCCCACCCCTCAGTTCCTCTCTGAGCATCCACCTAAAGACAGCCTGGACTCATGTCCTGGGCTGTGCTCCCCATGAATCCACCGCTCTCTGGAGCCCTGGGACTAACAGGACTCCACATGTGGGGTATCTTAAGCCGCAGACGTTTATTCTGCAGGGGTTTGAAAGCAGCCATCTGAGGACGGGGTGCTCCTGGGCTGTTTGTCCAGCTAGCTGCCCTCTCCCCCGTCCTCCCCTTGTCTCGCTTGTGTGCACACTGGTGGCCCTGGTGTCTGTGTCCAGGTTTCCTCCTCTCAAGTTTCCCAATGGGACTAGACTAGGGCCACCCACTCTGGCCTCCTTTGAACTCTGTCTCCAGATGGTGACACGCTGAGGCACTGGGCATTAGGACATTGTAGGAATTTTGAGGGGACACAGTTCAACCCAAGAAAACCAGCTTACTTTAAGCTTTTATGAAACTAGATCAATGTGCAGTAGATTCCTGAATCTTTCTTAGAAGACAGGTAAGCCCATTTTAAAAAAAAAATCCTTATTATTTATTTACTTGAAAGACAGTTACAGAGCAAGAGCAAAAAAAAAATCTTCCATCTACCAGTTCACCCCCCAAATGGCTGCAACAGCTAAGGCTGGGCCAGGTCAAAGCCAGGAGCCAAGAACTCCATCCTGGTCTCCCGGATATGGGTGTGGGTGGCAGGGACCCAAGGATGTGGGCCGTCTCTGTTGCTTCCCCAGGTGCCTCAGCCGGTAGCCAGATCAGAAGTGAAACAGCCAGGACTCGAACCGGCACTCCTATGAGAGGCCTGAGTTGCAGGCTGCGGCTTAGCTCTCTGTGCCACAGCGCCAGCCCCTGTGTTATGTTCGATGTTTTACAGGTTCATTATTGGATTGCTCCGAGAAGTTGGCTGGGATGTAGGTGTCCCAGGGCCGAGTGATGCACTAGGGACGGCCTCACACACAGAGAGGCTAATTAATGCACTTGTCTTGCCGGAAGAAATGCAGACGCTTCGCTCCCGAGAAGCCGGCAGACGGCAGTGCGGTTGCGCAAGGTGCAGCTGGCAGAGGGGAGCGTTTGCACAGGGAAGGGATGGGCTGCCCCAGGGCTGCGTGAAGACAGGCTGTACCTCCAAGCGTTTACCCAAGGTGGAGGCGCGTCCACAGCCGATGTTATCTCTCCCCGCTTTCTGGGTCTCCTCTGGAACTCGGTGTCGGTGGAAAGTTCCACAGGCGCTTGTGGTTCCACGTGAGCCCATAGCAGAGCGCTGCTTCCCCAGAGCGGAGCAGCGCTGCGTCGGCCTTGCCGGGAGCCTGGTTCACCGTGCACGCTGTGACCGTGTCCCCGGGCAGCGGAGAGCGCAGTGACCACGGCCACGGCCTCCGCGTGCTCTTCAGACCTGGCCTGAGTTCTTGAGTTGGACTTCCAGCGTTGCCTTTGCTGTTGAGCGTGTTCTGAGCCAGACGCCCCGCGTGTGGGAGACGGCTGCTGCCGGGTAAGAGTTCTTGACCTCCCCCGGCAGTGTCGTCTGCTCTGCTTGGTTTTGTGTTACTTCTAGGTTCTTACGCTGTGAAGTCATCTCTGAGCCAGGTCACATCTTTCTGGAAGGGTGTCGAGCTGATCCGGGGCTGTGAAGTTCATTATTCAGGCGCGAGTCTAAGTGGCCCGGGTGCGTTTTCCTAAATGGAAATGAATGGATTTAAAATACATGAATCTTGGGGAAGCTGTGAGTTTTTCTTCCTGAAGGGGAGAACAGGGCTACCTGTGACTGTTTCTCCAGTTGTGTGTGTGTGTGTGTGTGAGAGGAGGATTTCCTGTGCTCAGCTGCCATAGTTCTGTGTAGTTGGAGTTAGGTTGCTGCAGATGTTGGCTGTTGGAGATTGTTAGGTTGTTTTGGGGAGAGATGCGCGTTTTCTCTTTCTTTGATAATGTTTCATTCTTTGCCTATTAAAATAGTTGGATGCGAATTCCAGCGTCATGAGCCTCATAACCCTGCATTCTATGTCCAGGAGAGGGGATGTGCCTCTTAGTTCTAGAATCGGTCTGCCACGCACCTGCTGCCCTTCTCTTTGTGATCAGTTCTAATGACTCATTTGGAACTTTAGTTTCCAGTGCTAAAAAGGGGAATTTTTAAAAAATTATTTATTTATTTGAAAGGCAGAGCAGCAGAGAGAGAGAGAGAGAGAGAGAGAGAGAGAGAAATGTTCTATCTGCTGGTCCACTCCCCAGGTGGCTCCAATGGCCAGCACAGGGCCAGGTGAAACCAGGAGCCAGAAGCTGTGTCTGAGTTTCCTGCAGTGGGTGGCAGGTCCTGAGCACTTGGGTCGTCTTTGGCAGCTTTTCCCAGGCTCGTTAGCAGGGAGCTGGATTGGAAGTGAAGCACTTGGGACAGGAATCGGTGCCCATATGGGATGCCGGTGTTGTAGGGGATGATTTTACCTGCCGCACCACAATGTTGGCTCCAGAAAGGAGAAAATTAAAACAACCCTGTGATCTGGGCTGATGGAGTGCGTGTGAGCTCTTGGCTAGATTGCTTTGCATGTTTGCTGGGGATGGGGACTAGGAAGAGTTCTTTTTTTCTGAGCGGGACCGACTGTGCCTGCAGGTAACTAGCTCCTTTGTGAACTGTGTGGGTTTGTCTCTGCTTCACTTCCCTGGTTGGCTGTCTTTGCCTCTGTGGCTGGGCAGAATCCCATGCCGTGCTGTGCTGCCCGGTGACCCCCTGTCTACCGTGATTTGCCTCAGTTCCCCTCCGGCCCCAGGTGATTGGTGGAAATCCTTGACTCTTGCAGCTGGAGGACTTTGAACTTGGGTGGGCGTTGAGGCACATCTCAGCCAGGTATGGGGTCAGCGAGGAGCCTGTTTTTAGAAGACCTCCACAGGGCATTCTGTAACTTTCCTGTTAGCTTCTGGTGACTGACAACCTTGACATTTTGGAGTCCTTCCTGTTCCAGGCCTGCGTTCCTTGGTGCTCTCCTAAAATGCTTCTTAGGCATCAGCCCCGTGGCAGGTGCTAGGGCTCGGTGGCTCGGCACCTGCGCCGCTTCAGCGGCCTGTGGCCTGGAGGGCAGCAAAGCAGCCCTGCTCTCTGCGTCGCTGGCCAGCCCTGCCGCCGCCTTTGCTCGGTTTCTTCCTCTTCGGTGTTTGCCCGGTCCTCTTTTCTTTGCTAAGTCTCCCCGCTTTAGTCTGCGTTTCCCCAGCTCTCTGGGTGTCCGCTGTGTCCCAGTGAGCTCGAGACTGTCCTGGGTGAGTGGTAGACATTCTGGAATTTAAGTTCCTCCTGCCAGTAGGTGCTCAGTAATGTTGTGAAGGATGAGCGTGGGAATCCAGAAGCAAGTGAGGATGCAGCTGTCCCCACAGCTTGGTGATTCATGGGACTTTTTTAATCTTTGTGAAAGATAAAAGCTGTGTGTTAAGAAGGTTGGTGACTGGGCTCATTGTGGTGTGTGGGAAAGCATGTGGAGGTCACCTGGGAAAGGCTTCCTGATTTTATTTATTTATTTGAAAGGCAGAGTTACAGAGGTGGTAGGGAGAGGGAGGGAGAGAGATCTTCCATCTGCTGATTCCCTCTAAAATGGCCACAACGGCTAGGGCTGGACCAGGCCAAAGCCAGGAGTCTGGAACTCCATCTGAATTTCTCACATGGGTGGCAGGGGTCCAAGCACTTGGCCATCTACCGCTGTTTTCCCAGGCACATAAGCAGGGAGCTGGATCGGAAGTGGAGTAGCTGGACTCAGACCGGCACTCGTATGGGCTGCTGGTGTTGAGACACCAGTTTAACCTGCTGTGCCACAGCAGTAACAACTTGTTTTAAGTGGTGTTGGACGTGTCATGTCAGGTGTTAGTAGTTTAGTTGACTGGTTTCCAGTACTCTGTGGGTCGGAGAGCAAAGATTGATGCTGTGTAGGAGGGTGGAGCAGGGGACGATGCTCAAAGGAAATCTGGACTGATGGTGACCCTGACAGTCCGGGTGACCCTGTGGGCCAGGGTAGGGTCACTGCAGCAGGCGGGGTGATGGCACGAGTTTATCATCTGTATGCACTTGATAAAGCAGGGCAGCAGTGGTACAGGATAGAAAGGCAGGAGGAGTCACGGAGGCCTGGGAAGCATGGGGTCAGATGAAGTGCTCACACTTCATGAAAACCACTTCATTTCTAACGAAAGTGCATCGCCTGTGCTCTGGGAGCAATCGGACAGAAGAGCTCAGATGTCACAGAAGACGGTACCCACAGTGAACACCCCTCTTCAGGGCAGGTGCTTGGTGCCCGGCTGTAAGATGTTCACATCCCGGGTCAGAGTGCTTGGGTTTGAGTCCTGGCTCCGCTTCCAACCCAGCTTCCTGCTAACGCACATTCTTGGCGGTTTCAGGTAACGGCTGAAGTAGTCGGGTCCCTGCTACCCACGTGAGAGACCGGGATTGAGTTTTCTGCTCACGGCTTTGACTTGGCACAGGTTGGGCTGTTGCAGGTATTGGGGGAGTGAATCAGCTAAAGAAAGATCTCTGTCTCTTGTCTCTGTGCCTTTTAAAGAAATAAAATTAATAAGTAACTTGTGAAAGAGAAGATGGAATTGTCCTAGGGACTTTTAAAATGTCACTCTCTGTACGAGCCACAGTAAGGTAGCCTTTGTTACCGTGTAGGTATAGTTTTCACCCAGAGTAATTCTTGGTCCAAATTACAGAGAAGCACCAGGTTTGGAGCAAGGGGAGTGAGAGGACTTGGGTGAGAACCTGTGGACGATGGGTTTGTTTGTTGTTGTTGTTGTAGGTCTGAAGGCTCTGCCTAGCATCCCTGAGGGTCAGAGCATGAATATTTAGGCTGGGATGCTGGGGGGGGGGGGGGCGGGGAATGGGGCTATGGAGCTGGGAGTCATCCCCACTGGGAAATTCTGCTTGCCCTTTTCACACCTTTTCCTCCACATTTTCCCAGGGAAGTGAGCTGTATCCAAAAAAATCCGGTTGCAAATATGAGATTTTTTTTTTTTTTTTGACAGAGTGGACAGTGAGAGAGAGAGAGAGGTCTTCCTTTCCCAATGGTTCACCCCCCAATGGCCACTGCGGCCGGCACACCGCGCTGATCCGAAGGCAGGAGCCAGGTGCCTCCCCTGGTCTCCCAAGTGGGTCCAGGGCCCAAGGACCTGGGCCATCCTCCACTGCCTTCCTGGGCCACAGCAGAGAGCTGGACAGGAAGAGGAGCAAACGGGACAGAATCTGGCGCCCCGACCGGGACTAGAACCCGGGGTGCCGGCGCCGCAGGAAGAGGATTAGCCTATTGAGCCGCGGCGCCGGCCAACAAATATGAGATCTTAGAATCTGAATGCAAATGGCAAATTTGGCTCCACAGTCCTTCCTTGTGCGTGTCAATCATCGTTGTTTCTCCAGTTTTATTGAGCATCAGAATCACCTGGGGCCTTGTAAACACAGATCGCGGGGTCTCTGGCTTGAACATGGAAGTCGGGGGTGGGCTCAGGAATCGGCGTCTCTGCCAAGCTGCAGGTCTGCTGGTGCTGGTAATGGGGGTCCACACTTTGAGAGCAACTGTTGTCTCCATCAAGACTTCCAGAAAACCTGGTTCTCCAAGAACATGCCCCAAGAAGAAGTATGGCTTCCTGGCACGTCTTCTTGCGTAGACTCTTGGATGGAGCCAGTCTGGGGAACCATAGGGTGGGCGTCAGTGTTCTGTGGCCATGGGCATCCCCCTGCAGGGTGACTGATGCTTTTCCTGTGGCTCTGGGGTTGGTGGGGCGGGGCTCAAAGGAGCCAGGCCCAGGTTGTAGGAGGCCCGATCCCTGGTCCCAGGCTGAGTTACCCAGACTTACCAGGGGAGCAGTTCCAATGTGAGCTTTGTGATCCTGTGGACATCGTCGGCTCTTGTCTTTTGAACAGCCTCTGGTTTGATGATTCTGGTGTCAGTGTGATAGGCTCTCTGTGGACAGACTGAAGAACAGCTGGAGCTCTGTGGAAAGCATGTCCCAGGTGTGTGGGTGAAGGGATTCAAGTGGGAAGAGGTGACATGGTGGCTCCTCAGGAAAGAGGAAGGAAAAGTAAGTTGGTCAAATTCGCGAAGCGTGGACGCTGTCAAAACCAAGTGCAAAGTGCTCGGCATTGAAACCAAACATTAATTTCAGTTGGAGAAAGAAGTAGCATTGAGATTGATCAGTGAAGGAAAAGTGAATAAAACATTTGATAGAAGCCTTGCTGCTGCTTTAAGACAAATAACATTCTTGTGTGCTTGCTTTCTCTTCCCCAAACGTGCTGTTGGAAGTAACCCAACCTTTGTCATTGTAGCTTTGGTATTACTTAGTGATACGTCTCTTTTGAAGCCGTGCACACCCACATAGTAATCGAGATGATCTTGTAGCTTGAAAAAGAGCTCGACAAGTTGACACTGATGGTTTTAAGTGAAAAGACGCTCCAAGGTAGGCGTGAGATGGAAATCCTTTAGTCTCATGTGTTTTATGAGCAAAGTGGAAAAAAGAACTTAACCGATTTCTGCCTTTTTTTTTTTAGCACAGGCAAAATGCTGATGAACGGCAGGAAGCTTGTAACTTGTCAGAGCCGTTATCTTGCTGATGCGGTGTGGATATGAGTTACGTGTCTGTCACAAAATGACATTGCTGAGGCCGGCGCCGCGGCTCACTAGGCTAATCCTCCGCCTAGCGGCGCCGGCACACCGGGTTCTAGTCCCAGTCGGGGCGCCAGATTCTGTCCCAGTTGCCCCTCTTCCAGGCCAGCCCTCTGCTGTGGCCAGGGAGTGCAGTGGAGGATGGCCCAGGTGCTTGGGCCCTGCACCCCATGGGAGACCAGGAAAAGCACCTGGCTCCTGGCTCCTGCCATCGGATCAGCGTGGTGCGCCGGCCGCAGTGCGCCGGCCGTGGCGGCCATTGGAGGGTGAACCAACGGCAAAGGAAGACCTTTCTCTCTGTCTCTCTCACTGTCCACTCTGCCTGTCAAAAAAAAAAAAAAATGACATTGCTGAGTGCAAAGCGAGCTGATAGGTTAACGGACATTTCAAGGAAGCGAGGCTGTAGGAGCAGTGACTCTGCCTAACGTGAGGTCCGTTCATGTAGGGTCTCTCCATCTAAACGAGGGGCTGGTGACGGTGGCTCGTGTCCCTGACGTGTGGGTACCTGCTAGGTAAAAGAGAGCCGTTGCTGGTGGATGTGTTGTCAGCTGCTGGCCCTCGGCCACAGACATGAGAGAGGGGAGTGAAGAGTTCGGGGTGGTCCCAGAGTCCGGGTTGTTTTGGGGATCTCCAGCCAGGGGGCGCTGCATACGCACCATTGCCACTGTTGGTCGGCTGCCCTGTGGTTGCAGCCTGCAGCGGCCCCAGGTTTGTGACACTGGGCCTCACAGCCTCTGGATGTTTCTCATGAGACGGCTCCCTTCTCTTGGCAGCTGTGCCCTGGGCCAGGATTGTCCTGATGCGCTCATCCCTCTTTGCATCTGGGGGCTTTGGCTTTTGTGCAGCCTTCAGGGTCATCTTCAGCTGGAGACCACCCCCACTCCTTTTTTTTTTTTTTTTATAATCCTTTTCTTCCCGTTTCTACATTACACATTGTTCAGATAACCAGTCCATTGTAGCACAAGTGTTGGTGGACTGCCCAAGAGCAGCTTCAGACATCTCACGTAGACTGGCTTAGCCACCACAAGTCATTTTGGGAATAAGATCTGGCACTAACGTAACAAAGCACCTTCCCCCAGATGCTGTTGACAGATGCCCTTCGTTCATTTTTGTTGGTTGTTGCATTCCTCCTAATTTGAACCTGGTTGCAAGTAGGACGCAGTCTGATTCGCGAAGTCTTGTGTTTCACTGGGAAGTGAGTGGGGATGCAGTTACTGTTCTGCACTGTTGTAGACACATGACATGTGCGTGTTGAGAGTGTTGGTTGATGCTGCAGCATTCTTCTTACACTGAGGTTTTGGCTCTCAACGGCAAGTCTGAAAATGACGACGTTTCCAAGCGGAAAGGCTGTGCAGGGATCCTCTGGTTCACTTTCCTGCCTCGTTCAATGCTCTGGGAGGCTGCCAGCCCTTGCTGTGGGACCGCTGCCTACCGTCTGGCTCCACACCTCTGCCGGCCACCTGCTCTGTGTTTGACCTGGCCGCTCCTTCCCCTCCATAAAGTACATCTGCTCGCCGGTGCCCCTCACTCGTGGGCTGAGGTTGGCGCTCTGTGGCCTGGAAAGACAAGTCTTTCCTCTCCTGCTACCGCAGCCCCCAGTGGCTTTTCTTTTCAGCTGGGTTCACCATTCTTAAGTCGTTCTTCGTGTGGTTTTTTTAACTCTCTCGGCTACTTTAAACAAATTTTCAGTTGTTTAATACATTTAGATGGCTTTCAGGTCCAAGTACCAAGAAAGCAGTGCAGTGAAAAGTCTTTCTCAGTCAACCCTGGCCCCAGCTGACCAGTTCCTGTGTCCAGAGTCAGCCACTGATTTTAGTTGCTTGTGTCCTTACATGCAGGCAGCTGTTCATGTGTGTAGACTTACACACGTGTACGCATGCATATACACGCACATTCTTGCCTTTTTTATATAGAGGCTAACCTACACTGGAGTGCTCTCTCTAGCTTGTCCATGTGACAGTCTGTCTGAGATTTTCAAACCCACACACAGACCACCGTCGTCGTCTGCTGTAGTTGCTTAGTGTTCTGTTTCATCCTGTTTATTTAAAAACATGGAACACCACCTTTGTCCTGAATCATAGCCCTTGGATTTGAACATAATGTTGGCCCTGAGCAGAGTATGATAACATTCCTTGCTATGGGCTTTTAATAATGCAGATGGTTTACCTGTCATAGTGTGGAATTGCATTGCGTTTGAGATAAAGAATAAAGCGCCAAAGACCCGCTTGTGCCTCCGCCCTTTGCTGCTTTCCCATCCTGTCCCTCCGTCCTGCCCTTTTCGCACTAACTTGGGCAGCCAAGCGCACACGAACTACGAAACTCCATCCTGTGCAGTTTGGCTCATCACCCAGTCTGATGAGATCTTTCTGGATTCTGATTCCATCATCTGACATCTTATCCGGTCGTGTGGATCAGCTGCAAATTGGATTAGTCTGCCGTCGATATCTGCAGCCAGCCTTTTCGTGCCCAGAGTGTGGTGGGAGGCGGGAGAGGGATGGTACAAGTGACATAACCCCTTGGGAACTCCCTGGAATTTTCTGACAATTACATTTTGGGTAGGAGCTTGCAGCAGGCTACAGCTAAGCCCCACTCCCAGCTTTCCAATCAATCTGCCTTCACATGATCTTGTTTACACAGAGATATGTGTGGTGTTAGTGTTGCTAACTGACTGGCCACAGTCTATTTACTTTACATATGCAGTGTATCTTGGAGTCATTCACCTTATCAGAATGGAAATAAATTTGTTTACATAGAGCATACATTGTTCTTTTCTACTAGCTTGGAAACTATTCTGTAGTCCATTTAACAGCTTTGCTTTGGATTGATGCAACTTTTTTCACTCCCCCTGAAATATGTGGGTGCCTGGCTCTTTGTGGTTGAGAGAGGTAGGGGTTTGCTTTGTGGTTCTGTAGCCATGAATGGCTACGCGTGTCCTAGTATCTGTGTCACTTGCTGCCATCTGCTGTCCCACCTCTGCCCTCCTTAGGGCTTCATCTTTTCAGACATGATAACCAATTTAAAAAGCAATAGCAGAAAAAGGCAAGAGGAGAGCTAAAGTACGGTGTAGAACTTCCTGAAGTTAACTTCCTGAACTGAACTAGCGCCCTGGAAAGACTTTGCAGAAAATATAGCGTGTAAGCCGATGTGCAAGGGCTACGCAAAGCGCTCTGAGCGAACGTTAGCAAGGGACTTCTCTTCTCTTCTCTCTCCTCTTCTCTCTCCTCTTCTCTCTCCCCTCCCCTCCCCTCCCCTCCCCTCCCCTCCCCTCCCCTCCCCTCCCCTCCCCTCCCCTCCCCTCCCCTCCCCTCCCCTCCCCTCCCCTCCCCTCCCCTCCCCTCCTCTCCTCTTCTCTTCTCTTCTCTTCTCTTCTCTTCTCTTCTCTTCTCTTCTCTTCTCTTCTCTTCTCTTCTCTTCTCGGCAGAGTGGACAGTGAAAGAGAGAGAGAAAGGTCTTCCTTTTCCGTTGGTTCACCCCCCAATGGCCACTGCGGCTGGCGCACCGCGCTGATCCGAAGCCAGGAGCCAGGTGCCTCCCCTGGTCTCCCAAGTGGGTCCAGGGCACAAGGACTTGGCCCATCCTCCACTGCACTCCCTGGCCACAGCAGAGAGCTGGCCTGGAAGAGGGGCAACCGGGACAGAATCCGGCACCCCGACCGGGACTAGCACCCGGTGTGCCAGTGCCGCAGGCAGAGGATTAGCCTATTGAGCCACAGCGCTGGCCAGCAAGGGAGTTCTTGCAGATGGAGTAACTGCCCTCCAAGTCCAGCGTGTGTAATTTCTAGAGTCCTGATTTCTTGTCTTTCAGAGTTGGCACGTGTGCCCATCTTCTCCCAGAGGATGGTCAGTTGCTCTCCTTGGGAGGGGTTTGGTAGGACCAGTTTCTCCATTCTCTGCATCTTGGTTCTCCTCCTCCTCCTGTTCCAGCTCCCTCTGGGGTGGTCAGTATTAGTACAGGAAGGCTTTTAACTGTGGCTCAGAAGTGGACAGTTATTTAGCATGAATGTCACGCTGCTCAGGAGCTGGTTACCGTGGGAGAACGTAGCTGGTAGAAGATATCGGGAGTTAACCCCGATGTTATCTGTAATTGCTGACAGAAGAGTGTGGGGACACCATGGTTTCTGAGCTGGGGATGCAAGGGGCTGGCTGTGTGTGCACTGGCAGTCGAGCCCCCAGGGACTGGAATACTTGGGCACCAGCAGCAGGCTGGTGGAGACAGGCACAGCCCGTGCTTGAATAAATCCGTCTAATCCACACGTTCCGGGCGCATGCTCACCACGCGTCCTGCCGACGGATGGCGACCTGCCCTCCCAGCCTTCTCGGTGTCCAGCCTACCCCGTGGTGGTTGACTCGGTTTCTTTAAGAGCTTTAGCTCATGGGAGTCATCTCTCAGATGCTGGGAGCTCTTGGCACGTGGACGCGAGTCACACTTCTGACCCTTCTGAGGGAGATCCAGAGAGGCTGCAGAATCCCCCCTGGCCAGCGCTCGCCATGGGAAACCCAGACCTCTTCCAGTTCCTTCTGCGCAGACGTCACCTCCACCAGAAAGCCAGAGTCCACTGTACTGGGAGAGGTCAGAGGTATGTCTGCCATGGAAAATCTAGAATTTCAGATGCTAAGCTACAATGTTTGGCTTTCAACAAAGTGCCATTGTTTATTATGATCATTTTTAGAACTGTAAACACCAGATAATTCCTGGGTTAGTGATCTGGGAGGAATTCAGAACTATTTCCTGTCATATGATTCGAAGTTTGGAACAAAAGCCCATTGATAAATGGATTCTTTGAAGACATTTTACTGGGAGTTTTACCAACTATTCTGGTAAGAAGAGAATTTTTCATTAGGGGAAGAGAGTGACTGTGTCCTTGGAGTCAGAACTCGTGCCAGCTCATTCATTTCATGGCCCTGTGCAGCGGCAGCCTCCTCTCCTGTTCCCCTAATCAATTGCTGTGGACTCTCCAGCATGTGAATATTCAACATTTTAATCAAGAGCCACTCGAAAAGTCCATCCCAGATGGAAGCATTTGCATTCTTCCCGAGACTTAATTTGAGTCGCACGAGATGTGAGGCTTGAGGGGCTGAGCATGTTCATTAGCTTGGTCTCAGCCTGGCCGCTGCCCACTGTCAACTCCTCAACCTCCCGCTCCTCCCTGAGCCCGTCCACGTAGCTGTTTCTTTATAGCGATGTCATTCATGTGTGGGTGGAGGGGGATAGTGATCCGGGCTCCCCAGGTTAACCACCTTGAGTGCTATGACTCCGCTGTGTTCAGAAGTCCCAAACAAAGACTTTGAGTGTTGGCACCAGCAGTTGGAAGGCACAGGTCAAAGCCAGGTTTGGTTACCTTTATGAGTCGGCGCAAGGCCTGTGGAATTGGCACTGGAGTTGGCCCTGGAGTTGACAGAAATCCGAGGGCGCTCCAGTGTGGTGCTGCTGGCATCTCTCTCCTGCCGCGTGATTGCCTTTCTGGGGCAGGTGTGTTTGGCTGTGGCCTGTGGGGCAGGTGTGGTGGGTGAGGGGGCCGCCTTGTTCTCTTCTCCCAGCAGCTCAGCCTCGGGGCCTGGTGGGCTTCACAGCGCCCCCCGTGGCCACTCTGATCCTGAGTTTCAGTTCCTCCTTCTAGCAGTCCTTCCTCTGAATATTTTTCAGAATGTCAGTAGTTAAAGGGACCCAGAGGGGGCTGGCACTGTGGTGGTATAGGGTAAAGCCAACCCGTATGGCGCCACCATCCCATGGGGCACCAGTTCAAGTCCAGGCGACTCCACTTCCAATCCAACTTCCTGCTAAGGCGTCTGAGAAAGCAGCGTATGTTGTGGGAAACCTGCAAGAAGCTCCTGGCTTTGGCGCAGCTCCAGCTGTTGCAGCCATCTGGGGAGTGAACCAGCGGATGGAAGACCTCTCCCTCTGTCTCCCCTCTCCGTAACCCTGCCTCTCAAACAAATAAATAAATCTTAGGAAAAAAAAAAAAGGGACCCAGAGACTTGGTCGGAGTTTCGGGTTTCGCCTCCTCTCTGGCTTCCTGAATATTCTTTCTGTGAACACAGGCAAGATTCCATGACCTTGACAGCGCCTGTGCTGGCCTCATCGCAAGCTCCCGGATCTTTGTCACATTCTTTATTAAGCTGCCTACAGCACCATTCCTGTATTTGTGTGATGATTTTTCAAGTGTCGACCTGCAGGAAGCCCATACTCCCTATAGGTGGCGCGTTGCCGCATTAGACTTTCTGACTGGTGATGTGCAGCATGCCAGTCTGTAACACTGCGAAGGAACGGGACTGCAGAGAACCCACTTCACCAGAGCCGAATTCCACGGAGCGATGCTGCGATGCTAGGTTATTGAAACACTGTCCTAACACACAGGAGAACCTCAGCTTTGCCAAGAGATAAATTAAGTTCTCACTACTGCGTGGGGTTCTCCCATGTGTGTCTGTTGTTATTACTCTCAGACGTAATGAAGCATGGAGGTCTCGCTCTGCCTCCCTGCTTGCCTACGCCTCTGGCTTCCAGAAGAACCCAGAGGCTCTGCACGTGCCCTGTGCTCTTGCCCTGGGTTGGTGCCCTTAGAGCGGTGTGGCCCAGTAGAACTTTCTAGGTTATGGAAATGCCGCTGTCCGGTAGGATGCCCTGGGCACGTGTGGCTGCTGAGCAGTTGAGATCTTTCCCGGTGTGACCAAGAAATGGCATCTTCTGATGGATTGGAACTGAACCGAAACGGCCACACGTGGCACCTGGTGGCTGCTCTCGTCTCCACTTGGTGGAAGACCTCCCTACAGGAAGAACAGGCTGCCCCACTTTCTCACTAAGGTGCCAGACCCAGTGCTCAGTGGGCAGGAGGGCCCGAGGCCTGGGGCCAGGCTGCTGCGTGTTCCCAGTCTCCTGAGCTCTGACTGCTGCCTGTCTGCCTCCCCCTGGGAAGTGGCCTCCAATGTAGGAAGCCCTAGTTCTCCTTGTTCCCCGAGCCCAACACCCCCGCCTCTCCTTTAGTTTTCTGGTGATAGCACCAGGCCCTGCTGACACCCAGACTGCCCACATGAGGGGGTTCTGTCTTTGCGTTGCCCAGCAGGTCTGTCCCTGAGCCATGCTGTCCCCTAGGAGGAGCTCCAGGCCCAGGCCCCTCTCTGCCCTCCCAGAGCCACCAGACTCCTGTGCCAGGCAGTGTCACAGACCCTGGAGTTGGCGTCCCTGGCCCCTCTCTCTGGGTTACCGTCCTTCTCCCCCTGTCACTCACGTGCTCGGTGCACCTGCCCTGTGCCCGGGGAAGGTGACGCAGGTACAGGCCCCTCTGCCGCACTCCCCCAGTGCCAGCCCGTCCCAGCGTGCCGTCGTCCCCTTTCCCTTGTTTGGGAACAGTGCCTGCTACTCCCCTGCGGCTCTCCCCAACTTCTCGGCCACCCCTCGCACGCAGCTTAATTCCTTCCTCCTCTGCGCTCCTCCAGAATAAACTGTCTGTTGCAGTTACAAGGCCTGTGATAGCGTACTGTGACTTCTTACGTGTATGTTGTTCTGATGCTTAGAAAGTAAATTCCTGTGGCCTTGACCTCTGTCTCATTGGCTCATTGTTCCTTGCCCCGTTTCCGGCTCAGAGCAGGCATTTGGGGTTGAGCCGCCACCCCTGGGCCTGAGCAGGCCCTGGGGGATCGTGTGCTGTATGTCTGGGCAGGTGGGACTGGCGGGGAGGGCAGTGAGTCCTGGCGAGGGGCACACTGGGAGCTCCGACAGGACGAGGCCGAGTTGTGTCTCAGCTTCAGTGCCAGGTCGGGAGCTGTGGCTTGGTCCGTGTGTTCACAGGGAGGTCTGGCTGGAGCAGCGCGGAAGGGGATGTCCGGCAGGTTGGACTCGGGCAGCAACAAGCGAGCTGGGATGCAGAGGAGCCGCCTCTCACCCACGGCAGCCACCAGCCTGGCACCCCGTGGGTCAGAGAGGACAGACGAGGCTGAGCTCGCTGGCGTGGGCCTTCCTGCCGCTGGTGGCAGCGTAGGAAGGGCGAGTCTCTGGTTGCTTTAATGACAACCGTGCGGTTCTCAGGTGGTCCCTGTTGCTGCCACCACACTTCCTGATGAGTGATCACATAGCCTCAGTGTTCTGGAGTTGCTTCAGTTTCAAGTGTTGACTGCGCTTACGGAGCATCTGGCCCCATGTTTCTTTAGCAGTAACCCACCACTGCTGTTGCATGGAGCAGGTCGGCGAGTTCTGTGAATTGTGCTTTCTGTGGCACGGCTTTTGCACGAGTGAAGCCACAGGTGGTCGATTGTCTGTACTTCTCACTGGGGTCTTTTTCTTATTCTTGAAACACTGTCCTAACACACAGGAGAACCTCAGCTTTGCCAAGAGATAAACTAAGTTCTCGCTACTGCATGGGGTTCTCCATGTGTGTCTGTTATTATTACTGCACAATAATTGTCCCCGAACTCAGCAGTTCAGGAAGCACCAAACATTGGTCGTCTCAGTGTCCGTGTGTCAGGAAGTGAGAAGTGGCTGAGTGGGGGAGCAGTGGGGCAGGGATGGGGTGTCCTGCTGTGCGCATTCTGCAGTGACAGGCAGGAGGCAGCTGAAGTCTTGACCGGAGCAGCAGGTAGCGTTTCTGGACCGCACGCTGGGCAGGGGCCCCCAGTTCCTTGCAACCTGCACCTTGCAGTGTGGCTCTTGAGAGTCCCCACAACCTGGCTGCAGCCCAGGGAGGGGTCCAAAGGAGAGACAGAGTGGGGAGGGAGCCACCTGTTTACTTTTATTTATTTATTTATTGGAGAGGTAGCAATGCAGAGAGAGAAGAGGAGACACACACTTGAAGAGAGAGAGAGATTGTATTCCATCTGCTGGTTCACTCCCCAATGGTTGCAGTAGCTGCAGCTGGGCCAGGCTGAAGCCAGGAGCCTGGAACTCCATCTGGGTCTCCCATGTGAGTGGCAGGTCCCACACTTCGCCATCCTCTGCTGCTTTCCCAGGCGCGTTAGCAGGGAGCTGGATGAGGAGTGGAGCAGGCAGGCCTGGAGCTGGCACCCATTTGGGATGCTGGCGTCACAGGTGGCAGCTTCACCTGCTGCAGCACATACCTTTTACGACTCATTTCCATGGTCCTGGCTCGTTGGCGCCTGAAGGGGTCCCTGCGTGCAGCCCCAACACAGGGTGGGGTAGGGGTGGGGGCTGAAGCCCCGCTTCCCGAGGAGGAGCAGTGAGGCTGTGCGGGGCTGCGTCACAGAGTGGGTGCTGACGGAATGAAAAGATGACACATTTTCCATGAACTTGTTGAAGACTCTGGGATTTAAAAACCACACAACCTGGGTAGGCGTCATGGCATAGCGGGTGAAGATGCTGCCTGCAGCGCCGGCATCCCATATGGGCACTGGTTCGAGTTCTGGCTGCTGCTGTGAGCCTAACACTGCTCTAAAGAAATGAAGTGTTAAAAAATGTGCGAGAGAGGATCCGGTCTTCGGATTGGGGCAAGAACAGGTGGATTAATGATCTTCCCACTGTGAGGAACCAGGGTCAAAGTTACCTTGTTGAGATAGAATCCTCAGAGAAAAGTGTGAATTCCAGCATCTTGGGTTTTGATTGGGATTTGGAATTTATTTGATCATGGGGCAGTTTTGATCGAGCATCTGCTTCATATGAAGGCCTTGTGGGTAGTGTGGCAAGCTGGTAACACACACACACACACACACACACACACAGCTTGTACGAGCAGGGCTGCCAGCAAGCCTCAGGATGCCACCTGTGTCCAGGGTGCGACACCTGATTTCTTAGTGTGCCGCCGTCATGTGTCTGGGACTCCTTTCCTTGTCCTAGGCCTTGATGAAGAACTGGGAGATGAGTGGAAAAGCAAAGTGCATGTCAAGTATGGGGAGCCACGCCCTTTTCTCAGCACCAATGGAAAACAGTAGATTCACCCCGGGAAGGGTGTACAGTCTGTACAGTCAGTCTATGAATAGTGTTTTCATTGTCTGAGCCAAGCCACCTTAGTTAAATATTTAATTCTACCGGAGCCTTAGCTGGGGATTAGAATATCAGGCATAGATTTTATGGAAGTAATAAAATGCTTCTGAAAGTACAGTTGCTCTGCCGGGGGCCCACCCAGTGCCTCTGATAAGTTGGTCACACACCTCCTCAGGGGTTTCCTTGAGGACGTTGGCTGCTTATCTGTGATTAGGCTAGGCATTTTGAGAAAACAGAGATAAGGCATTTTTGCTGTATATCTAAAAGCCACGTGTAAAACTGTTTTTGTAGAGTCCCACTCCTTCCTTGAACTTGGAAGGGGAGTGAGATTCCGGCAGCAGCTGCTTGTGCTCGCTCAAGGGCCTGCCACTTCACCCCCCAGCTGTTGGCTGCGTGTCCCCCGGGATCCCTTTTCGTGTCTTCCAAGCAGGCAGCTGGGTGCCTTAGCAGGTCAGCCGTGGGAGATGAGCGATGGGTCTGTCATTCTGGTGCCAGAAGTAGGTTTATTCATTTCAGAGCAAGGCTGGATCATGCCATTACCGAGGCTGGCCCCTCTGGTCCTTGACCTCACGGCGCCACTGCCCCTCCCCCACTCCCTGGGCTCTCGCCTCCCTGGGCACGCCCTGCGGTGCCAGACTTGCTGGCTGCCCCTCACTCTGCCCTCTTCTGGTTTCAGCTTAAATGTCTCCTCTCCAAAGAGGCCGTGAATCTGTGCCACCTCTCAGCTTCTTTGATTTAACTGTCAGTGTTGTCCTCGAACCACTGACCAGCATCAGAAATCACCTTGCTTGTGTGTGTCATGTATGCACATTGTTTCTGCCTACTGACTCGAGGGTTCACGTGTCCTGTCACATCTCTGTAGCGTGCCTGGCACATGGGGAGGGTATTTCCTGTGTGCTTGCACAATGAAGAAATGCCATTACGCGTTTGTCACAGATGGTTAGTGACAGCATTGTAGCCCCTTGCACGGAATGAACTGTCAGCTATTGAGTAGCCTTAAGAGATTTTCCGTTTACATAGATGCCTTGGCAATTATCATGTTAGGTATGAAAAGCACACCCCAAAAACCGAGCTATCAGTTTCTATCTTTTTTTTAAAAAAGGGATTTATTTATTTATTTGAAAGGCAGAGTTATAGAGAGGCAGAGGCAGAGGCAGAAAGAGAGGTCTTCTATCCACTGGTTCACTCCCCAAGTGGCTGCAGTGGCCGGAGCTAGGCCAATTTGGAGCCAGAAGCTTCTTCCAGGTCTCCCATGTGGGTGCAGGGGCCCAAGGACTTGGGCCATTTTCTACTGCTTTCCCAGGCCATAGCGGAGAGCTGGATCAGAAGTGGAGCAGCTGGGTCTCGAACTGGTGCCCCTATGGGAGGCTGCAGGCGGTGGCTTTACCAGCTGTGCCACAGTGCCAGCCCCTCAGTCTGTATCATTTTAGGATTGCTTCCTGAAGTTTTGTTCAGCGCGAGGGAGTGTGTTAAAATGTTGAAAGTGTTTGCTGGCATTTGTGTCTGCTCGGCCCTGCCACATGTATCCCGGTGTAGTTAAAAGCCCTGTGTGCTGCGCACTCGGAAGCCCCAGGAGGTGGGCTGGCGGGCGGGGGTTCAGGGGCTTGTCTTCTACGGTGTGGTGTTGTCGCCTTAGATCGTAGCACAGGTGCTCATATTTCTTCAGTGACTAAGTTTATTTCGATTACAAGGTTCTGGTCATCCTTTCATTTAAATTTGTGATCATTTATCCAAGCAAATTCGCCTGATTGTGCCTGCTTTTGGAAAGTGGGCCTGCCTACCTAAGGACATTCACCCAACGTGGAAGTGAGCTAAAGCAAGCCGGCTGCTAGCTGGGCTCATGTGAGGCCTTCAAATCCAGTGAAGTTTGATTTATGCAACGTCCAGGGCTCTATCCGGGGTTTCCCAAGAGGCGGTTTGTCCCCAGCATTCTTTGCTGCAGGACTTGTGTGTGACTGCATGGACTTTGGTTTGCATCCTGGAGACGGTCCCTCCTCGTCTCCCCAGGTGAGTCACTGTGCAGTCGTGCTGTGTCTGAGCTGGTCGTGAGCAGATTCCTCTGGAGGTCACTTGACCCCGCCTGCTCCCTGCGCAGCCCGAGTCTGGCCGGAGCGCCTCACTGTGCTCTAAGAGGGTCCACCCTCTGTGGCTCCCCCTGTCTCCTTCCCCTCGCCCGCCCCGTCATGTTTGGGAGAATTGCCGATTTGAGGTGTTTACCACAGGGTAGGCTGGAAGTGGGGGAAGATGGAAGAACTAGACTTGTTGCCCTCTGCCAGCCCCTTCTCTCTGGATGGTTCCTCGTTGCCTCTCAAAGCAGGTCAGGACGTCTTTTAAATGAGTTTTTTGTGTTGTGGGCCCCAGTGGGCGGCAGCCTCTTCTCAGGTGTGCGAAGAACTCTGTACAGGTGTGGCGCCGCGTTTTGATCCACACGTAAGAAAATCCCCTGAACGGAGCAGGCCTTGGGGTTTGCTGCAGGGTTCAGCTTGCTGTGCCAAGCGGAAAAGAACCTGCATCAAG
Organism: Oryctolagus cuniculus; assembly: GCF_964237555.1. NCBI lineage: Eukaryota > Metazoa > Chordata > Mammalia > Lagomorpha > Leporidae > Oryctolagus > Oryctolagus cuniculus. The sequence goes on along the minus strand of NC_091441.1, from coordinate 20,196,667 downwards.
AAAGAATCCTTGACTTGATGCCCGGCTTGGGCATGTACAGCAGGAGCCAGGTCAGGGCGGTCCCCAGAAGTGACAGGGACCAGGAGGACAGCCCTGTGGCCCGGGTGCATCTGTGAACACTGAGACACTGCGTGCTGCAGCAGGGCTGGGTGCTAGTTCTCCCTCACCCGTCTGATCTTCCTTTGCGCATTTTAATCCTTTCGCGAGCACTGCCGAATGCTTGCACTCTGCCCGGCTCGGACGAGCACAGGCCATGTTTGCAAGGGGATGGGTCCTAAGCATAAAGAAGTCATTGTTAACGTGCGTGCTGCCACCGGGGCTGCACGTGGACGGCCTGTGTCAGGGATACATGGTTGCATGGATGCTTCCTGGAGTCTAAGTTAGCTCATGCGTGTGTTCCAATTGCAAGCGTGTGTGTGGGAGCTGTGTGGCTGATTGACATAGGTGTGTCATCCTGGGTCCCCTGTGTCACATTTTGCCATGACCTAATTTTTTTAAAGATTTGTTTATTGATTTACTCGAAAGTCAGGGTTACAGAGAGAGAGGGAGAGACACAGAGACAGAGGTGTTCCATCCACTGGTTGATTCCCCATGTGGCCTCAGCGGCCAGGGCTGGGCCAGGCCAAAGCCAAGAGTTTCATCAGTGTCTTCCCAAGCACTTGGACCATCTTCTGCTTTCCCAGGCACATTAGCAGGGAGTCAGAACAGGAATGGAGCAGTCGGGACTTGAACCGGCGCCCATATGGGCTGCTGGTGCTGCATATGGGGGCTTAGCCCGCTGCACCAGTGCTCCAGCCCCGTCACTCCACTCCTGCTGCCCAGCAAATGAATGTTCAGGGGCCCATCCCAGCCGTTTCTCCCCTCACTCTTAGATAACTGTCTGTGGACCCTGAGCTATAACCAACAGCTCTCTAACTCAGACCAGATGTTTCTTCCACTTATCTATTTAGCCATCTATTTTTTTTCCATCCAGTTGTTTGAAAGGCATCTTGGACTCAATTCTGTTTCAGTCTATGCTAAACAGTGACTTATATTGGAAACTTGAGACTCATCCTGGACCTCCGCCTACCCCTTCTCCTGAACCATCTGATCAATCCTGCGTGTCTGAAGTCTTGAAATAATTCTCTGGCCCACGCCCTCTGGCCTGGTGCTGGCCCAGGGTCCTGCCGTGTTGGTCCACTTGTCTTCAGCGGACTCAGGAGCATACGCACGGGTTTCACGTTCTGTGCATTGGAGCTGCTTAGGAGGTATTGGAATGAATGCAACAATGGACGAGTGAATGAGTGATCATGGGATAGATTTCTGAGACTTGGGCGATTTCCATTTGGGATGATGCTTTTCATTTCTTTTTGCTGGAACAAAGGGATTCTTTATCCTTGCTGATGCTCACGTTTTGAAAAGCCCAGTAGTTTGGTGGCAATATTTTACTATATTAAATTATTTTCTATACCCAGTCACAAATACAAGTGGTAAACTTTAAGCTGTCTGTTGTATTTATGGTACCTTATTGCTGTTGGCTGTTTGTTTAGGTGGTTTTACGTGAGTGGTGGTGGTCTTGGCAAACCTGGGAAATACTGTCAGGAATGGGGGCAGGCGGTTGGCCCGGGAGTTCAGACGCTCTTGGGGCGCTTGTGTCCCAGATCGGAGTGCTTGGGTTTCAGTTCCAGCTCTGCTTGCTTGCTTTCTTTAAAAAAAAAAAAAAAAGAAAAGAAAAGAAAAAGATTTATTTATTTGATTTATTTTGGGAGGTGGAGTTACAGACAGAGAGGGAGAGACAGAGAAAGGTCTTCCACCCACTGGTTCACTCCCCACATGGCTGCCATGGCCAGAGCTGCGGCTGATTTGGAGTCGGGAGCTTCTTCCGGGACTTCATGCTTGTTCAGGGCCCCAGGCACTTGGGCCATCTTCTGCTGCTTTCCTAGGCCAAAGCAGAGCTGGATCGGAAGAGGAGCAGCCGGGACTTGAACTGGTGCCCAGATGGAATGCAGGTGGCAGCTTTACATGCTACGCCACAGCGCCGGCCCCCATCCAGCTCTGCTTTCAGTTCTAGCTTCCTGCTAATGATGCTCACCCTGGGAGGAAGCAGATGATTTCTCAAGGATCTGGGTCCCTGCTGCCCACTGGGGAGACCTGGATTGAGTTCCCGGCTCCTGGCCTCAGCCTGTCCCAGCCCCAGCTATTGCCGGCATTTGTGGAGTGAACCAAGAAATGGGAGATCCATCAATCTCTCTGCCAAGTAAAGAATGGAAATAAGATTTAAAAACAATTTCAGGAATAATTGCTCTCCATGACCTAGTTTGACTTAAATCTGTGCTTTTTGGACCTGGATGTCTTAACTTTCTAGGATCGTAGGATTTTAGAGGTGGAGCGTTGCTTGTTGAACTTGAGTGTGAGGAGGAGTTGCTGTGCGTGACCTGATCTGTCGTGTGCCCCACTGGTGGACACTACTACTGGGAGGGAGGGAATGTCCCACTGAAGACCAGTGCTGTAACCTGTTTCTCACCTTCTTCCAACAGGGAGAGTCCCGTATCCTCAGAGTCAAAGTCGTTTCTGGAATCGATCTCGCCAAAAAGGACATCTTCGGAGCCAGGTACACGCGCTTGTTTTCTCTGGGTTTCTGAAGAGCGTAGCAAGCCCGTTTCCGACTCAGGTGTGCAGAGTCAGGGCCCCCTGGGGGGTGTCTGAGACAGAAGCCAGGGCCCCACCTGCTGAGCTCCCGGCGTGGGGAGAGCTGGTGCAGCGGTCCAGGGGCCACTGCCTGCACAGGGGAGTGAACGTGCCTGTCTGTCACAGGGGCTGATTTCAAGAGGAAATGAGGTTCTCAGTAGAAAATACAGCGTGGGAATATGGCTGTGTGCATTTTTATACTTTGCAGAAATTCCCAACGTAGGGAAACATGGAAGTGTCCTTCTGTTCCCAGGAGGACCGTGATGTGTCCAGTCTGCATTAGGAGATTTGATGATTTCGGGCAAATCTGGAAGTGTAAGTCACAGAAACGCCAGGAGGGGGCGCCCGCCTCTTCCGGGGGTGCCGGCTTCTTCATTGTCACATTGCACGTGATGTTCACATGTGTGTTCGGGTCAGCCTGTGCACTCTCGGTGATGGGTGCCCTGGCATATTGGGCCGGTCCCAGAGTGAGCAGGAGCCAGATTTTGAGGCACACAGATCCTTGGAACTTTACGCCTGGAAGGAATGTTAGATTTGCTAGGCCAGCTTTCCTGTTTTATGGTTGACAAGCTTAAATGCAGAAAGGTTCAATGACCTGCCCGGGTTGCCTGGGCCAGGGGTGTCAGCAGAGTGACCAGAATGTTCGCTTTCCACTTGCTGGCAAGGAGGCCTGGAGACACGAGGGGTTTCACGCGTGCACAGGGACATGTGGGAGTCCCACTGCCGGGTGCGTGTCACCCAGTCACTGGCCTGGGCCCCTCGGGTCTCTCTGCCTCCCCACCTGCCCTGGAGACTCGGGGGCCCGAGGCCTCTTTGTCTCCCCCTGCCCAGGTCTTCCCCGTGGCCCAGCAGCAGCCCTCTGGTGTCAGCCCTGCCTTGCCCCGGGCACCGTTTAGTTCGTCTGGAAGGGCACCTAGAGAAAGTACCAAAAATGAAATCGATAGAAACATCAGTGAGATTGGAAAGAAGGTCCTGTACTGTGTGCGCTTACCCAGGGCTGGCTGGCAGGGCTGTGTGGCGGGGAGCCTGCTGTCACTGGGCACTGCCACCAATCTCTGCTGCGGGGGGTGGCTGGAGGTGAGAGTGTGTGTAGGGGCAGTGAGTCCCACCTGGAGTGTCTTTCTCACCTGCCTCAAGTTGCACTGAGGGGCTGCTGTGTGCCTGCCCCCTACCGTGTGCCTGTGCACCACCGTGTGCCACCGTGCCCCTGTGTGCCTGCTCCCTACCTTGTGCCACCATGCCCCTGTGTGCCCACCCCCTACCGTGTGCCACTGTGCCCCTGTGTGCCCACATGCCCGCCCTCCACCGTGTGCCTGTGTACGGCCGTGTGCCTGCCCCCTACCGTGTGCCTGTGTACGGCCATGTGCCACTGTGTGCCCACCCCCTGCCGTGTGCCTGTGCACTGCCTTGTGCCACCGTGCCCCTGTGTGCCGACACGCCCACCCTCCACTGTGTGCCTGTGCACTGCCTTGTGCCACCGTGCCCCTGTGTGCCCACCCCCTACCGTGTGCCTGTGCACTGCCTTGTGCCATCCTACCCCTGTGTGCCCGCCCCCTACCGTGTGCCTGTGCACTGCCGTGTGCCACCGTGCCCCTGTGTGCGTGCCCCCTACCGTGTGCCTGTGCACTACCGTGTGCCACCGTGCCCCTGTGTGCCCGCCCCCTACCGTGTGCCTGTGCACTGCCGTGTGCCACCATGCCCGTGTGCCCGCTCCCTACCATGTGCCTGTGCACTGCCGTGTGCCACTGTGTCCCTGTGTGCCCACATGCCCGCCCTCCACCGTGTGCCTGCTCCCTACCATGTGCCTGTGCACTGCCGTGTGCCACCCACCGTGCCGCTGTATGCCCACGCTCATGCAGAACGAGCTGGACGTAAACACCCCATCTTCCCCTCTCTTGCCCTTGACGGCTCCACGTCCAGCTGGTTCTGTGAGCCCAAGTGCCTCTCCCCCACCTGAAGTGGCATTTCCTGGAAGTGACAAATCCAGTACCTATCTAAGGCCACCTCTCTGCCTGTTCCAAGAAGTCTTGCAAGAAAGTTGCATCCAAGTCCCGTTTGAATCTTGAGTTTGTACCCGCCGCTGTGGGCACAGTATCATCACAGCCTTTGCAGATGCACTGTGTCGGGGTTCTGATATTTCTTCTCTCCTTTGTTACCGGATTAGAATTTGCTGGACACAAACATCTTCTCTTTTAGTGTCTATTTCTTTAAGCTTGATTCTGTAGTTTTTTTTTTTTTTTTTTTAAGATTATTTATTTTTGTGAAAGGTGGAGTTACAGAGAGGGAGAGGCAGAGGCAGAGAGAAAGAAGTCTTCCATCCGCTGGTTGACTCATCCGGGTCTCCCACGCAGGTGCAGGGGCCCAAGCACTTGGGCCATCTCCTGCTTTCTCCGGCCATAAGCAGAGAGCTGGATTGGAAGTGGAACAGCCAGGTCTCGAATCGACGCAACTTTACCCACTGCACCACAGTGCCTGGCTCCCTTTTATTATCTTTAACTTAATACTTCTTATACAGAAGACCAAAAATACAAAAGGACCAAAACTTTCTTAATGTAAGCAGTTGCGTGCTGCCTAGGAGGTGTCAGCCTTCCCCGTGGGTCTACTCTGTCCAGTGCAGCCTGTAGCAGGGAGGAAACAGTTGGTCATTTTGCTTTGTTTTGTTTTGTAAAGCTTGACCTGGGTTTTTCTTCTTTTTAAATCCAAGTGCCTTTATGAGAAAATGAAGTGATTCAGATTGTTTCTGAGCCCATTAAGAAAATTTGAGGTTAAAAATTGTGGTGGAATTAAGCTCCAAATCTTATAGGAGCCAAGCAAATGTGAAGTTTGAGTTAAAAATTAAAAAAAAGTCTTTTGTTGATTTTCATTTTGAAAGGCAGGAAAAAATCTTCCATCTGCTGGTTCATTTCCCAGGTGCCCACAATAGCACAGGCTGGGCCAGGCCAAAGCCAGGAGCCTGGAGCTCCGTCCAGGTCTCCTGTGTAGGCGGCAGCAGCCTAAGTACTTAGGGCCATAGTCGGCTGCCTCCCCGGACACACATTAGCAGGAAGCTGGTTTGGAAGTGGAGGAGCCGGGACTTGAAGCAAGCCACAGCTGTGGAGTGTGGGTGTCTCGAGCCGCAACTTAACTGCTGCACAAGACACCTGCCCCGAGCCTAGAATTTTCACTGTTTGTAAGATACAGGGTCATTCCTCACGGCTGGGGTGAGATGGAATTCTGCTTCAAGGTATTCATTCATTAGAGAGGTGAATAGGATTGACTTCATGGACCAAGTGCCCAGAAAATGAGTCAGAAACTGAATCCTCCTTCTGACCTTGCTTCTCTTAGATTAATAAAAGGAAACACACACTCTTGCCCCATCGGCCTGCATCACGCAGCCCTCGGGCTTCTCTGAGTGGCCGCAGATCTCCAGGGCCCGCCCTGTTGGCCACCGCGTGGTTAGAGCACAAGGGGTCGGGACAGGCAGCTGATGATGCACTGGGTCTCGCTCCGAGTGGCCCGGTTCATTGCCTTCCCACTTTGCCTGGTGACCTGCATGGTCCTCCCTACTCCTCTCGCCCCAGGTCACCTAGGGCAGATCCTCTGGGACCACCTGTGTCCTTGCGTCCCTGGCCCACAGTGGCTCAGATGCAGCCACAGCGAGGCAGGCTGTGCAGTGTGTGTTCCTGGCTCTCTCTGGGTCCTTCAGAGCACGGCCACCGTGCCCCTGTCTGCCGTGAGCGTCCCCTCTGTGCGGTGCCTGCGAGCCAGGCTGGGTGGGCACTGATGCCGAGGAGGAGGAGGAGGAGGGGCCGTTTTTGCAGAAATGGAAGTGATGGGAGCTGGGGATTGCAGGTCCCTGGAGCCACTTGCTGTTGTCTCTGGGGGAAGCTGCCTGGGTCCCTTCACCTGTGGTCACCATGAGTAGGGGACATGGGATGGGCAGGGGCTGGGTGCTGGAGTGGGGGAGCCCCTGGTCTCTCCATGGTCATGGCGGAGGGTCCCTGGGGCCCTGAATGGGGGACTACAGTGTGTGGGGCCCTGGCTGCGGAGCTGGCTGACTGTCCCCTGGCAGCCCGTGCCTGCCGCCCCCTCTCCTTTTCGCCTCTTTCTGCACCCACCTAGTGCTCAGGGAGGAGTTGGCCTTCCAGCCCCACCCCCTAGCCAGGACAGACTGTGGTCAAAGAGAGTTTGTCCCCAGGCCGTGTGGTGACTGAGCTGCTGCCCTGCGTGCACTGGGGCGCTTGGCACAGGCCAAGCGCGGTGGTGGCAGGGAGAGGGTTCCCTTCGGCCCGTCCCTTGGGGTCAAACGAGGGCATTCGTATCGTCTGTCAGCCACACTGGGACCCTTTGTCTGCAGCCAGAGCTCAGTGGAATGGAGTCCAAGGCAGGCATGGAGACTGTGGTCATCCTGGGTCCAGGGCCTCCCGTGTATATTACCTACACGGTGAGAATCAGTGCCGAGTGAAAGAACATCGAACCCAGGCGGAGGGGAGGGGCCCGAACAATCGCGCCTGTGTGCTTCTGGTCCCCCCTCATCCCCCCCGAGTGCACCTGGATGTGGGCGGCCCCTTAGGTGGCTCATCCTTGACTGCCCGGCTGGCTGGGTCCCTGGGTCCTCCGATGTCTTGGCGCACTGGGCGTGGTTCCATCAGGGTGCTCCACTTTGCTGTGCCTGGGAGTCTTCCTCTCTCTCCCATGCTGGCGATGGGAATTTTTATCTCCCAGGGCCTAGCACAGCACATAGCACCTGGCAGTACTCAGGAAGTGTTGGCCGCCCGAGGCCCTGGTGGGCCCTGCTCGCCCACTCCTTGCTGCTCGCCTGGCCCCCTCTGCCACCCCCTTCACTGACAGCGCCTTGTTTCCTAAGTGGATGCGTTTGGCCTTTGCTTGTGTTCGGCCCTCTGGTGCTGCTCAGCCCTCTCCCAGCACACCTGCTGAGGCCCCGCCCTCCCCTCCGCCAGCCCAGGAGGACAGAAGCACTGCTGTTCCCTGGACCAGGCGTTCTTCCTGCGGGCAGAGTTGGTGGGATCCCGTGGGCCCGTGGTGGCGGCCCCAGGAACCAAGGCAGGTCAGAACCGGAGAGCAAAGCAGCATTAGAAAACTCAGCCCCAGTTCCAGGGGGGGATCTGCAGACCGCGCTGGGCGTAATCACATGCCTTTCCCCACGTGGAGGGCAGAGAGACACAGCCGCGCGTGTGTGTGGGCGCTCACTGTGCCAGGCGTGGTTTGAGCTCCTTTGATCTCCCCCCTCCCCCCCAGCAGGTACTCTTGTTCTCTTTCCTTCGCAGGTAAGGCAGCCTCAAAAATATTTCGTGAATTGTGACGTGCACTCCACCAGTCAGGTGCAGAGCTGGGGCCCCGGCCAGGCTCAGGGCTCTCACAGAAGTTGTCTACAGGCTGTTGCTTGAGGGCTTGAAGGAACCTAAGGCGATGTCCTCAGATTCGGGCTGAGCTTAGTGGAGGGGAGTTATTACCCACGCCGGGCAGGTGAGGAAGCAGGGGCTCCAGATCAAACAGGGCGTGGGAGCCGTGGACGATGGAGCCCTGATACAGGTGCCCTCCAGTGCCAGGCTGTTACCAGGGGCTGCTGAGCTCCCTCCTTGGAGGACAAGAATTGGGGCATCAGAAGGGTTGCCGGACTAGGTGAAACCCGAGCCTGGGTTATTTGCTGGTTTTTGGTTAGGAGCTTTAAACAACTGGCTGGCTGCTCTGGCAGCTGACCAAGCGTTCTGAAGAGCGAGCGAACGTCTCGTCGACTGTTAGATTTACCATAGTTGGACTTCGCGGAGTAACATCTCAAAGTTTTCCACTTAAGATCGGGCTGTCACTTCAGGTTGCAAGCTGTATTCCTTTCCTGCTAAGCTTGCCTCCCGAGGCGCTAAGCTTTTGTCTTGGACATCCGCCGCCCTCCCTCTCCTTCAAGTGTGATCTGCGTCTTGGTTTGAGGTCACGTAGGATGCGCTTGAGGCCATAAAGCTGCTCCTTAAGATTAGCAGCGCCCGCTGTGAGGGCCCCGCCCTCGAGCTCCGTGTTTTGGTCCTGGAGGCTGCGAGACATGCGCCTCTAGTTGCATCTTGGCTGTGTGGTGAGCCTCTGCATCGAGTTAGACCTGCCTGGGTTGCTATCATTTTTTCTTCTGGCAGCCAGTGATTGGAAATTTAAAACAGACCTGGGCTCGAGGGCTCAAGGGATGTGGCGGGACGTCCGCTGTCTCCTGGTGGCTGAGAGGAGTGGCCACTCCGTGCCGGCACCGTGTGCCCGGGTGCTTGGCCCTCTGGCTAAGCGGAAGTGGCTAATGTTTGCTGTGTTTGCTTCGTGGAGGTCGTCAAAGGTGAGCCATAGGTGTTAACACTGAGCCCTGAGTTCTCCACATCTCAAGAACAAGAGCCTGCCTCTCTAGAGCCATGATGCTGTGGTCACGAAATCAGAACTAGCTGCCGAATGGACGCTGTTAGCTGACCCATTGCCTGCATGTCCCCAGCTGTCCCTAAAGTGCCTTCTGCAGCTGGGATTTTCTCATTTTTTTGACAGACAGTGTGGACAGTGAGAGAGAGAGACAGAGAGAAAGGTCTTCCTTTGCAGTTGGTTCACCCTCCAATGGCCGCCGCGGCCGGCGTGCTGCAGCTAGCGCATCACGCTGATCCGATGGCAGGAGCCAGGTGCTTCTCCTGGTCTCCCATGGGGTGCAGGGCCCAAGGACTTGGGCCATCCTCCACTGCACTCCCGGGCCACAGCAGAGAGCTGGCCTGGAAGAGGGGCAACCGGGACAGAATCTGGAGCCCTGACCGGGACTAGAACTCGGTGTGCCGGCGCCGCAGGCGGAGGATTAGCCTAGTGAGCCACAGCGCTAGCCTGCAGCTGGGCTTTTGAAACCAGAATCCTATTGAGAAGCCTGTGTTGTGTGTAACCGGCAGCTAAGACTCTTACCCGAGAATAGTCCTTCCCCTGCCCCAGCAACTGTGTAGGTGGGATGTCTCACTGAAGCTGAGGCTCCCCAGTCGATGAACTAGTGTGGTCTTCGCCCTGCATTGCTGTGTATTAGACCTCGTATCTCAAGGCATGATCAGATTCACTTAAAACATCAGGGGCTGTGTGCATACCTGGAGGGACACCGTGTCTGGCCGTGCCATTAGCCGTGGGGCTTGAACTTACCCTGCTTTAATAGGGAGGGGTGGGGGCAGCCTGAGCTCCTTATTTGTTTCCCAAAGGATTGCAAATTCTGTTTTGTTCTTGTTTTTTTTCCCATTGCCCTTTCTTGAAAACGTCTTGCCAAGTAAATCTCTCTCTGGTGCGTGGAGAGACCCTAGGAATATTCTGAGAGCCGTTGAAGTCCCCTTGCTCAGCTTGCGGCTCTTCTAGGACAGCGGCGAGGCCAAGTGTGCAGGCGCCTGGCCCCTGTGGATGAGGCCGAATCCACAGATGTGTTCATTTGGCTCACGCAGCACTAAAACAACAACAAAAGAACATCGGGGAGATTCCATATTAAATACCCAGGCTTCTGGAAAATCGTGGCTGTGTAGACACATGGTCTGTGTCCTTGCAGGGCTGCGGAGCTGCGTGTGTGCTGGGCACACCGTGTGGGGGCACTGGGCCCCTTGGCCACCGTGGGTCGTGAGCCTCCTGTTAGCATGCACAGCTGGCTTCCCTCACCGTCATGGCCGCAGCCCCCTTAAGGGGCAGGTGCCTTTGTTCTGTTCCTGGCACTAAGTCTCTGTAGCACTTAGAACTGGCTTTTCCTCCCTTCCTGTGGCAGGGCGGCACCTGGCGCTGTGATGTGACAGCTCTTGGTGAGTCTGCCTTTCTCTCTGGAGACCACTGGAGCCACTTTGGCAGTCTAGGGCAGTGCTGAGAATTGAAGCGTCAACCAACCCGAATGGCCTTAGAGGCAATAAGTGTTTGTCTTAAAAATCCCTGCCCCGAGAAGCTGGCGTAATTATTCATGCGAGACCCCCCCCCCCCGAACCCAACTGCTTGCTGTTGATTCTAATCTCCTCCGCACCCCAGAGAACTGTAAAGGTACCAACCCTCTCCCCGAAACTCAGATTTAAAACGCCATGCCATAGCAACCACACAGCTGTTTGCACTTTTGTTTACCTCCTGGTCTTTACATTTATGTTCAGTATCCTGCACCAAGCCTGTGCGCCAGGCCTCCCAGAGGGACATAGTAGGAGGCAGTGGGGACACGCAGGGGGCTTCTCGCTGGGCTCTGCTGATGTCCTAATAATGGGTCTTTCTAACGACCCCGGTGGCTGAGAAGGGCTGGGCCGTGCTCAGTGTGTGCTAGTGGAGAACACAGGGCCTGTGTGATCTGCTGTGGCGATTCCCACGCTCAGTGCGGCTTTGGGGGGGGGGCAGGTGTCTTTCCAGATGAAGCGGTGAGCTCGCCAGGGCGTGTTTGTGTATCCCCTGCCTTCCGCCCAGTGTCGGGCTTTGGTGAGAGTCCTTGCCTCCTTTGGGGTCTTTGCTCCCTGGCCTTGCCTGGTCCCCGTGGTGACCAGAAGGGCCTGTGTCTCAGCGGGCAGTCTGGCAGGGAGCGCAAGGACAGTCCCCAGACCTGGGGCCCTCGGGGATGTGTCTTTAGGAAGTGAGGCTCCCACTTAACCCACTGCGTCCCGAGGCTTCTATTCTGCAGATGTTTGAACGACAGCAAATCCCTTCCAAGTTGACAACAAGCAGGACGTTGATTGCTCAACCTGGAGTTTTATGGTGTCCTGTGTGCAGGGTGATGGGACGGACTGGGTTCATCGGTGCAGAGTGGAGCCTCGGAAAATTGCTAAACTGAAGAGCAGATGGAGAGCTGGGAGGGGCAGGGCTTCGGCTTAATGACTAAAGGTACCGACCTACCGGCTTAATGACAAAAGGTGCCGAGACTGGCTGGCCAGGCAGGCGTGTGGGACGATTCCCGGGGTGGTGACGCCAGGATCCTGTGCCTGACCTCTGCTCGGCTTCGCCCCCAGCTGCCTGCGTTGCAGGCCGTGCAGGCCCCCTGCTCCGTCCACAGTGGATTGCCTGGCGTCCCTTGCACCGGCGTCTGGGTTCCCCTTCCTGGGGGCGTTGAGTTTGTCAGAAGCTCAAGGAGTGGAATGTGCCGGCTTGAGATGAGTCAGCAGTGGAAGCATTTCTGGATGTGTGCGGCAAGGAGCAAAATATTTATTTTGCAGAAATTGAGCTCACAACCAAGCCTTGCGAACGCAGCCGGAAGGTTCCAACGTGTGTGTGGAGGATTAACTCTGCCCTCGGGTCAGCGGGCCAGGGTTGCCTCCCTGCTACCTGCTCTGTGGTGCAGCCTCTGCAAGGGAGGCCTGAGAATGGTGCACACTGGCCTGTTCCCTCAGACCTAAAGCCATGACTTGGAAGTTGCACATCCAGGCTCCACTCAGCACTGCAGATGTTCCGTCAACACACTCACTGTATGCGCTGTTTTATTTACATGCAGCACAGCGATGCAAATATATTTTGTATGTTGTATCATGTTGTGTTCTAAGAAAATACTGTCGTGGGCCTCATAACATTATGCCAAGATGTTGAAGACTCTTCATAGGGCTGTTAATGTGGCACAGCCGGTTACCCTGCCTCCTGTAGCCCCAGCACCCCATACGAGCTCCCCTTAGTCCCAGCTGCTCTGCCTCCGATCCAGCTCCCAGCTCCCAGCCGCTGCTCCTGGGAAAGCAAGGGAAGATGGCCTTGGTGCCTGGGCCGCTGACACCCACATGGGAAACCTGGGTGGTGGTCTAGGCTCCTGGCTTGTTGCCCCCATTAGGGGAGTGAACCAGCAGATGGAAGGTCCCTCCCCCCGCCCCCTGTCTGTCTTTAAAATAAATAAACCTTTTTGTTTGTTTTGCCAAAAATGACTCTGTGTTCAGGGAGCTCCAGTGCTGACACGGTAGAGGAAGCCTTGCTGGGTGCAATGGGTGTCTGCAGCAGGCCCAGCAAGGCTTTGCTCCCTGTTGAGGTCCGGGTAGTAGATGGTGAGTGAGGCTCTGCAGGACCTAGAGTGTTCGGCACAGCCTAAAAGCAGCCTTGGACGATACACTGGCTTGCGGGGGGGTATCCCACTTCTCCCTTTCTTTTATTTTTATTTTTTGACAGGCAGAGTGGACAGTGAGAGAGAGAGAGAAAGGTCTTCCTTTGCTGTTGGTTCACCCTCCAATGGCCACTGCGGCCAGTGTGCTGTGGCCGGCGCACCACGCTGATCTGATGGCAGGAGCCAGGTGCTTCTCCTGGTCTCCCATGAGGTGCAGGGCCCAAGGACTTGGGCCATCCTCCGCTGCACTCCCGGGCCACAGCAGAGAGCTGGCCTGGAAGAGGGGCAACCGGGACAGAATCCGGCGCCCCGACTGGGACTAGAACCAGGTATGCTGGTGCTGCAAGGCGGAGGATTAGCCTAGTGAGCCTCGGCACCGGCCCACTCCTCCCTTTCAAGATGGGAACTCAGTGGGTTGAAATGAACTGACAGCAGACGGATCAGCAGAAAAAAGCATGCACATGGACTTGATCATCATTTTGTGTGTCCTGGGAGCCTTCAGGTGGAAGATCCGCAGGCCTGAGGGTCAGTGGAACGGGGACAGCTGTGTGGAAATGAGACTGGATGCCCGGGGCAAGCCGGTGGACTCGGGCCCAGCGGGGAACCCAGCTAGGCCTGCCTCTCCACCGGGCCTGGCCTTAAGGCCACAGGTAGTTTTGTTAGAGCTTCCTCTCAGTTGCACCAGCACGCCTCTGTCTCGGAAGAGGACTAGCTCTCTACTGGGCAGTGGTTGTAGACCCTTGGAAAATAACAGATACGAACTCTCTCAAATGAGTGTCTCCATCTCTCTGTGGCCAACTGGGACGCAGAAAGGTGGGGAAGGCCCGAGTCACAGTGGGGGTTGTGGGGGAGGCTGGCAGGGAGAAGCCCATCTCCAGGAAGAGGAATTCCAGTTCCTGTGCAGTGCTTGGGGCGGGGGAGGGCTCAGGGGGGCAGGCTGAGGGCAGCAAGAGTAACCTTGCCCCGAGGCCTTCATTTTTGGAGTATATCGTCCGTTGAGCCCCAGTGCAATGTGCACGTGTGGCTGTGTGTGTGCATACCCCCGAGTGTCTGAGCCCCCGACTTGCTGTGACTTCTATATTTAGACCTCGAAGGGTCCCTGTTTCTGGCTGGCTCCTGGTTCCCAGGCTGGTCAATGACAAATGGTATTTTTGCTGGTGTTGACTTTCTGGGCTGAGGGAGTGGGGTTGTTAGATTGTATCGCTCTTTCTTCCCCCCTTCCTCTTCAAGGGCAAGGCTTCAGATACAGCTTATGAAACTGAGATACACGCGGTGCATTTTAAGGTCTACACATGAGTGCAGCTGTAAAATGCTCTGGTCCTAGAGAAAGCAATTATTTATACTGCTCTGTGCGTGCAGTACATGAGCAGTAAGTGACGCTGGATTCCGATGCATGCTAGCAGCTGCAGATATATAATTTAAATCAGCGTACAGCGATTAAAACGAGGCCTGTTTTCCTTACGGACTATTTCTTAGACTTATGACCTTAGCGCAAGTAATGTTTAATAAGGATCTACAATGTGTAACTCCTCAGTAAATTATTAAAAGCGCTGGCATTCCTACTGTATAATATCAACACGGGTGATGTCAAACCTGGCTGCCTCTCAGTGGGTGCCCGCCGGCATTCCGACAGGCCTCCAGGAAGGGGCAGTGGGTACACCCGATGGGCAGTTGGCATTTCCGTCCCTCAGTGTGACAAGGGCTATTGTGCATCTGTCACTGAAGAACTGATTATTGCTCCTGTTGCTTTTATTTTTCATATTTTTTTTTTGTTTTAAAATACCCATTTATTTGAATGGCAGAGTTACAGTGAGAGACAGAGAAAGCGAGAGCTTCCATCTGCTGGTTCCCTCCCCACATGGCTGGGGCTGGGCCAGGCTGAAGCCAGGAGTCAGGAACTCCATCCGGGTCTCGCGCATGGGTGCCAGGGGCCCAAGCACTTGGGCCGTTTTCTGCTGCTTTCCCAGGCTCAGTCACAGGGGACTGGATCGGAAGTGGGACAGCCAGGACCGAAACGGGTGCTCGTGGGATGCCAGCGTTGTAGGAGGTGGCTTAACGCCCCGAGCAACCATGCTGGCTCCTCTTTTTGTTTTTTTGTGCTGGTTGTGAAGCGATAGTATTGGTTGGTTGTATGAGGGGCAGAGAGTTTGTACAAGATCACGTTATGGAAAAACTACGCTTGGATTTCCTAAGTGTTGTGCACAAGCACAGACTCTCCTTTCAATCCAGGTTCTGCACATACTTTCTGAGGGACTCCCGTGGGTCAGCTCAGAACCCTGGCTCGTGATCACCGGGAGCTCCTTGGGAGTGGTGGCTTCCAGTGGCCGTCGCCGTCGTCCAGGGCCTGGACGGCAGACGAGAGCTCTGGAAATGTCTGCCTTTGGGGCTGGATGATGGATTTCCTTTTTTCCTGTTAGCAAGTGCGCAGCCGGCCATGATGTAGAAGCGCTGTCCGAGCCCCGCCCGGTCCCCTTCCCTCGGCGTCTTTGCTTGTCCTTGCACACTTCCTGGGCCTGGGAGGCTGGCATCCACAAGCCCCTGCTCTCTCTGCCCTGGCCTGGCTCGGCTGCTGGCAGCACCGCCCTGCCAGGTGGCAGGCTGTGAGCCTCCTCCACCAGTTCCTCTCCTCTCCATCCCTGCCTGGGGGTGAGAGTCCTTTGTCTCAGACGTCTGCCTGGGCCACTGCTGCCGCTGGCAAGCCTGTTGGCAATGATGCACGGGAGCTAATGTCGGCACCGCAAGTCCCCCCTGCGCCCCGTGCCCTCACCTTGAGCTCCTCTGCGCAGGCATGCTGCATCCTGTCGATGCCCCGGGAGCCCAGAGCCACCGCCTTGCCACACTGCACAGCTGGCCTCTTCCCATCTTTTCCTGGGGCTGCATCACCGACCCTCCCTGGGATGGAGGCAGGTGTGGCACTCACACTGGTGCTGGAATTTCACTCCAGAGGCCAGGTAGCCGTGCCCTCCACACCCTGCTGTGGCCTCCGTTGGGCCCAGGGGCACCAAGGCGGGCTGGCCACTGCCCAGTCCAGCCTCCCATGTGCTCAGCAGGCCTGTGCTTGCTGGTCTCCCAGCCTGTGGCTCCGTGCGCCCGCCCACCAGACTCCATTTCTTTTTCCTGCCTCTGCTCTCCATGGGCTTTCCCCGTGCCTGTGTGTTCCTTACACTCTCATTCTATTACTTTTGTTCATTTTATTGTTCTGGAGGTATCCTTAAGATGCTCACATTCTTGTTACAAGTTTTAATGTACAAAAACCTTCTATAAACATGCAGTTGTCCTTAGCTCCTCCCCCACGTGAACATTAGCACAGACACCTCTTAGGCGGAAGGAAACCTGTGCCCTGTCCCCTGCTGCCCAGGGCTCCCCAGGAGTGCCTGCACCTGCTCCTCTGACTGTGGTGCACCGGGGAGTGTCAGCGCCCCCTGGTGGCTGGATCATCGGCTGCCTTTCTCTTCTAGGAAATCAAAGTGGTATTCAAAGCTAATAACCCGTGGAGTTCTTTAGAGGACTTTTTGCTAATTCAAATCTTGTTTGTTTTTGCAGCCATTTAAGTCATCCTCAAATAGTGGACACTGATTCAGAGGAAAGAATGATTTTACTTTAAACGATCTGCTTTTTGCATGCTTGTTTTTAAAGTTGACAATGCATAGTATTAAACTTTACCTCTTTCCCCGTTTTTCCCCCCTCTGCCAACTAATTTCCCAAGCTTTGAAACCATCAGAATCAAAAGCCACTTAGTGAAAAGCAGTTACCTGGTCCTGGGAAGAGTCGTCCTTCACCTGAGGGATTCTGTATTGTAATACGGCCCCATAGCGGTGCGTTTCCAGTTCCAGATGTTTCCGGAGCTGACCGTCAGGTCTCTAAGGAAGGGATTGCCCAGCTCCCATCTCTGAGACAGAAAAACCAGTGCTACAGCCAGGAGTTGCCTGCGTCGGTGCTGAGGGTGGTGGACGGGCGTTGTCAGTCACCTCAGTGGTTTTTGGATTGGGATTTGGAATAAAAGTCAGCCCCCTTTGCACGTGCTATCTTGAGGCTGTAGGCATTTGTAGAGCTACAGGGAGGGTAAACAGTCCATGACATGAAAAAGAGACTCACAAGAGGCCACCGAGGTCTCCACTTCCTTTCCTCTGTCATTGCTTCCCTGTAGCTAACTTGGTGGCCGTGTGTGCAGACAGTGTCACTTGTTACGTCGATGGTAGTGACCCTCCAAGGAAACTTTATTTGAAAATCAGAAGGGGGGAGAGAGAAATCTTCCAGCCGCTGGTTTCTTTCTCTAAATGCCTACAACAGACAGGGCTGGGCCAGGCCGAAGCTGGGAGCCAGGAACTCAGTTTGGGTTTCCCTTGGGGGTGGCAGGAACCCAAGTAATTGAGCTGTCATGGCTGCCTTCCAGGGTGCACATCAGCAGGACCCTGGATTAGAAGTGGGCTAGCCTGGACTGGAACCCCGGGATGCCCATTAGCAGGACCCTGGATCAGAAGTGGGCTAGCCTGGACTGGAACCCCGAGATGCTCATTAGCAGGACCCTGGATCAGAAGTGGGCTAGCCTGGACTGGAATCCCGGGGTGCACATTAGCAGGACCCTGGATTGGAAGTGGGCTAGCCTGGACTGGGACCCCGGGGTGCACATTAACAGGACCCTGGATTGGAAGTGGGCTAGCCTGGACTGGAACCCCGGGGTGCACATTAGCAGGACCCTGGATTGGAAGTGGGCTAGCCTGGACTGGAACCCCAGAGTGCACATTAGCAGGACCCTGGATCAGAAGTGGGCTAGCCTGGACTGGAACCCTGCACTCTGAGGTGGCATTGGGCCTTAACCACAGCATTCAAAGCCCACCCCTGGTTTTAGTTGCTCTAAATGTAAGGTTGGCTGACTTCCTCCGTGGGGCTGTGGTGGGTGTTTGGTTTGTTTTGTTGATAACACTCTGTGGGGCTGGGGGGCAGGGGAAGGAGCCCACTTGAGTGTTCCAGGAAGACTTTCCCATTGGGTGGCAGGGCCACCTTCTTCTCCCTTCCCAGGCACATTAGCAGGGAGCTGGATTGAAAGTGGAGCAGCCGGGACTCGAACTGGTGCCTGTATAGGACGCCAGTGTCACAGGTGGCAGGTGAACCTGTAGCCCCCAGCACCGATCCCCAGCTTCTCTGCTTTCGATCCCAGCCTCCTGCTCAGTGTGTATCCTGGGAGGTAGCAGGTGGGCTCGACAGTGAACACCTGAGGCTGGAGCTAGAAGCCCCTCCAGGCCCCCAGCCTGGGCCCTTGTCCTGGTGAGCAGGACTCCCACGACCTGGGTTTTTGCCAGCAACAGGTTGGGGACAGACCAGGGTTCAGGGGTAATGAGCTCACCCCCCACCAGGGCCTGGCTTTGCTGCCCCCTGAGGTCTAAGAGGGAGAGTGTGCCTCTTGGGCCCTTTCTCCTGCCACTGGGGCCTTAGGGGCCCTCCCCTTCCCAGACCCCACTGCCAGGGTCTGGGTCTGGAGAGCAGTGAGACTTTGTCTCTGGTCTTTGCCAGCTCGCCCTCTTGGGGCCTGTCCTCTGATGGCACAAAGCTGGCATCTCAGCTCCCATGTGTGTGGCCAGGGTGGTGTCACTCCGTGCACCTTGGGATCGTCCCCAGGTCGATCACACATGGGTCTGCCATTTAGGGGTGTTTGGAGGCCATCCTGAGATGCCCAAGCCAGCACCTGGCCCGCGGGGGTCGGTGGGAGGAGGCGGCTGCAGCTGGGCACTTGCAGCTTCTGCCTTGGGTTCCAGGATAGTCTGGGGCCCCTCTGATGCTGCACCCATTGAGCACCACCAGGCACCGGAGGGGACTTGAGACAGGATCCCAGCCTGCCTGGAGCTTAGCCTCTGCTCTCACTAGCTCTTCTGGGTGCCGCCGGCTTCCCTCCTGGAACCTGCGCCCAGGCCGCCGCCCGCGCTATGCACTGTTGCCCAGAGGGTGATGCTGCAGCGGCCCCACGAGCCTGTGTCTGACGCCATAGGAGGAGTGCAGGCCCGGCTGCCAGCCGCCAGCGCAGGGCTGCGGGGAGCAAGTCCTAGAAGCTGCAGGGCCCCTGGGCCTGTGGCTGGCATGGCTGGGTGTCCGTGAGATGACTTCATCAGATTGGCTTTGCCGCTGTCTAGCTAGGGTCCTCCTAAGTGTGCAGGGAGGTTGTTGCACCCAAAGGCTGTGGTGGGAACACGGTGAACTTGGAATCATTTTTATTTGGTGTACTTATACCCTCTTCCCTCGTTACAGCCCACTTTAGCTTCTGGTGTCAAACAACTTAATAGGAAAAAATATATATATATACATAAGGATGCAACTCCTCAAGGGAAATGGACTTGTGCTTAGTGACGTGGACAATTTAATATGTTGGTTGGAGGGTTTTGTTTTTTAAAGCTTTATTCATTTGAAAGACAGAGTTAGAGGGAAGTAGGGAGAGAGAACCAGGCCAAAGCCAGGAGCCAGGAGCTTCATCCAGGTCTTCTGCGTGGGTTCAGGGCACACGTGCTTAGATCATGTTTCCCAGGTGCATTTGCAGGGAGCTGGATCACAAGTGGAGCAGCCGGGACTTGAACTAGCGCCCATATGGGATGCCAGCACTACAGGCAGCGGCTTTACCTGCTACGCCACAGTGCTGTGGTTATGTTGACAGGGCCAGACCTGGTGATTTCTTGGGTCTTATCTGGGCCATGGCCAGGCGCTCCTTCCCCTGTGAAAGCATTAACACAGTGCGTTTCAAAAGTGCTAGTTCCCAGAGTCTTGGATTTCAGTACAAAAAGATGTGCTTGTTCTGAGCCTGCTCAGCATGCCAGGGAGAGACCACTGGGCTTTGTTTTGTTTTTGTTTGGCTTTTAACATATTTATTTATTGGGGCCGGCGCTATGGCAAAGCAGATAAAGCCACTGCCTGTTGTGCCAGCATCCCCTATGGGCACCAGTTCGAGTCCCAGCTGCTCTTTTTCAGATCCAGCTCTCTGCTGTGGCCTGGGAAAGCAGCAGAAGATGGCCCAAGTCCTTGGGCCCCTGCACCCATGTGGGAGACCCAGAAGAAGCTCCTAGCTTTGGATCAGTCTAGCTCTGGCCATTGTGGCCATTTGGGGTGTGAACCAATTGATGGAAAACCTCTCTGTCTCTGCCTCTCTCTAACTTTGCCTTTCAGATAAATAAATAAATATTTTAAAAATAAAAAAATATTTATTTATCTGAAAGAGTTATAGACACACACACAGAGATCTTCCATCTGCTGATTCACTCCCCAAATGGATGCAACGGCTTGGGCTGGGCCAGGCTGAAGCCAAGCACTTCTTCCAGGTCTCCAACATGAGAGGCAGGGGACCGGGCACTTGGGCCTCTGCTGCTGCTTTCCCAGGCGCATTAGCAGGGAGCTGGATTGGAAAGGGAGCACTCTAGACACGAAGCAGTGCCAGTATGTGATGCCGGCGTTGCAGGCGGTACCTTTATTCTCTGCACCACAGCGTCAGCCCCTGTTGTTATTTTCTGAAGTTTAAGAACCACAGTTTTTAAAAACTTTTATTTTTGTCTTTTTTTTTTATTTCCATGCTATTTTAAAGGCGGAGAGATAGAGGCTGAGACATCCCACATCCTTTGGTTCACTCCCCAAATGCCTGCAAGAGGCAAGACTGGGCCAGGCTGAAGCCAGGAGCCAGGAACTCCCTCTAGGTCTCCCGGGTGGGTGGCAAGGGCCCAAATACTTGAGCAGTGACCTGCCGCCTCCTAGGGTTGTGCATCAGCAGGAAGCTGGATTGGAAGCTGAGCACTGGGACTTGAGCCAGGGGTTCCAGTGCGGGATGGGGACGTCCCAAGTGGAAATCTAACCGCAGTGCGAAACGCCCACGCCGAGCCTTGCTTGTTTGCAGTGTAGGTAGCACCACCAGGGATATATTAGTCACAGTCCTTGTCCGTGCATCAGTGGCCCGTGCACATGAGCAGGGGGCCCAGGTTCATGCTCACTGTCCTGCAGGCGAGAGGGAGGCCCTGGCTGTGAGGGGCCCGCAGGGTTAGCTGACCCTCCCCTGTGGCCTGAAGGCTCCTGGTAGAGTGCGCCGGCTCAGCGAGCTTGCCGGAGCCAGGCTGTAAGAATGGACAGCTGTCCTGCTCAGACACGTTGCAGCGCCCAGACCTCAAGCGGACAGCGGTTGCAGCTCAGCAGCAGCACAGAGAAGTGATGAATGATGGGCATGTGTTCCACAAGAGGGTGCCTGGCACATACACACCAAGCCACCAGAGAGGGGAGAGAAAACCCACAGAAAACAAGCACCTGTCACACAGCGTAAAAGACGGCCAGCTCCTGTCAGTCCCTGAGGAAGCTGTTTTTCTTAGTATGTAGGATCTACGAATCGGCAGCACGCACTGTGACGTAACTGTTGGGTGACACAAAGAGTTCAGAGCAAAGCGAGTTCCGGGCGCGATTACACACGCCGAGAGAGCCTCGCTGACGACGCCAGGGCGCGCCGTCCTCCGCTGCCCTGCACAGCCACGGCTACTTGAGCAGTGCCGGCTGTTGGCAGACTGGAGGGGGCGCTGAGTGGGCGCCACCGCCAGCAGTCGGGAAATGGTCACCAGCACGGTAAATGCCTGCACCCTTGGACCCAAAAACCATCCAGACCCGCGTGTGTGTGGCGCAGGGCTGGGTGGAGGGGGCGTTACAGCCGCCCCTGGGGGATGCGGTCACTGAGGACCTGTGACAGTGGGAGCCGCCGGCACAGTACGCGTGAGAGCCATGGTGCGGACTGTTCACACTCCAGGCCAGTGTGTGTAGGCCAGCAAGCCACCTGCAGGAAGTTAAGCAGGGGCTGGTGCTCAGTGCCTCTCAGTAGGCAGGACTGGGCGTAGTGCTAGGGGCATGGAGGGTCCCGGGGAGAGCTCATGTCCCTTGTCCCTGGCCCTGCAAGTCTGCGTTGGCACTGCAGGGCCTCAGGATTGCTCTCCTGTCCTGGGCTGTCCCGGCCTGCGGGGGACAGGGAGCAGGCAGCGAAGTCTGGAAGGAAAAGCAGATGAACAAGGGTAGGGCTGGGGAGCATTCGGAAGGGAGAAGTCAAGTCTTGGGGCTCCTGGTTTTCAGAGCAGCAGTAACGAGACAAGGGGAAGCAGTGTGTGGCTGGGATCGAGTTAAGTAAACCTCACGATGTGCGCCCAGCTAGGTTTGACTTAATGCTTCCTCCGGGGCGTGAACGCAGGCAGGTAGGACCACCTGTTTGCCTTCTGCACACGTACTGCCGAGGCTGTTCTGTCCTGTTAAGTAGCTTTTAAGATGATAAAAACCAAATGACTAGACACCTGCACAAATGGACACTACTAATACTCGGAGGTGATTCACTGCTTCCCTTTCTTTTCTCACGGGAAAAGCAGCAGACAGAACCTAGATCCTGAAGGCAAACACAGCAACTGCATTAACAATCAGGATCCTCACCCCACCCCACGTGTGTTTCTGCTGCTCTTTGGTCCGGGTTCAAGGTCAAGAGAACATGTGTATCCTACAGGCTCGGGGAAGCCGCGCGCCGCCATTGCACAGACCTGGGCACTGGGGGAACCTGCGCTGTCTCTCGTGCACATTTTTGTCGTTTTGCTCACATATAATGCAGAGAGTGCTGTGTGGTGGGGGTCCTGAGATGCGGTTTGAGGGCTGAACGGAGGGAGTTCACGGCTAAGCCGGAAGGCTTCCAGCCGCAGACACCCGGGAGCCTGCGAGGGGCTTCCCGGGGGCGTGTGGCTGAGGCCTCTGTGGTTGGCAGTGGGTCCTGTGTGTGCGGTCCCAGCTGCGGCCAGGGACCGTCCTCCAGTGCAGCGGCTGTCTCATCACGCAGTCTTCCCTCACCTGCTAGAAACCAGCGGATGTAAGTGCAGGGGTGCACACGGAGGCCCGGAGCCGGAAGACCTCCCACGATGAGGGGTTCTACAGCTGACTTCTCGCCCCAGCCACACAGGGCCCTTGAAAACACACAGCTGCCAGGGCTCCCTGCAGGGCCTGGAGCAACACCTGGCTAGTCAGGGTCAGGAGCACTGAGCGAGCCCAACTTTACAATGGGGCAACTCGAAGAGAGTGCTTCTGGTTACCCTGGATACAGGGTAGGCCGGACTAGGGCTCCTGGCCGCAGTCCGGCCTCTCCCTGGCTCAGTCTTTGCTCTGGATCTCCCCCGCCGTGGACCTTAGTGAGCAGGACGCCACCCGGCTGCCTGCCTGCTTTCAGCGTGTTTTTCGTGTAGTGGAAGTGAATGTGTTGTTGATGCCTGTGTTATGGAAGAGACAGGCTCTTTTCACAAGCGGTTTGCATTTGTCAGTCTTACAAGTAGGTTAATTCCTTGTCTCTCATAAAAATGGCTGCTCGGCTCAGTGCTCTCCTAGTCTCTCTCCGGATCTGTCTGCAGGGACTCATTTCTTGGCTCCTGTTCAGCCTTGGTCTGCTGAATCAGAAACCAAGCTTCGAGGGGCAGGGGTCGTGTTTATTGCACAGTGCAGAGCAGGGAGCCGGGCAGCGAAGGCTTCATTCCCGGGCTCCCGGAGGAAGGCTCTCGCACACTGAGGTCAGTCGGGGCTGCGAGGTGCGTGATCCACTCGTGCCCAGGTTCCTGGTTGGTCAGGGGAGCTCGTACCCTCCTTTGGTTGGTCAGTGATGCTGAGCTCTTCAGGGGATTGATGGCGGCCAGGGGGCTCTAGTTGGTCTGGGGGTGACGTTCTGCCCAGGCCTGGAGTTCCCCCACACAAACCACCCCAGGACAGCACTGGCCATCAAGGTTGTTAACTCTTGGAGAAGCAAATGACTCCTTGAGTCTGGTGACTGGAAGCTTGTAAGGCCAGCTGGGTCACTCCCTCAAGCCAGCGAATTCCTTCTGATAAGGGCGGGCAAGGACACCTTGGCTAAAGGAGACAGACAAGAGCTGGGTCCTGCTTTTACATAGTGGGGGATCGGTTGAGGAGGCTGCTGACGATGGTCCCTGCTCCCCATACGGGAGACCCGGGTGGAACTCCTGACGCCTGGCCTTGCCTGGCCCAGCCCTGACTGGTGTGGGCAGTTGGGGAATGAACCAGTGGCTGGGAGATCTTAATCTCTGCCGCACCCTCTCTCTGTCACTCTGTTCAAATAAATAAAAGTTCAAAAAGAGAGAAGCTGGCCTTGACCTCCTGCCCCAGGCCCCTTTCTAGTGCAGCAGGGCGGTGAACAGAGCCGTTTGTTTCGCCTGTCCATGTGCCAGGCCAGGCAAAGGAAAGGAAGCTGACCCAGCTGCGGGTCCCCAGCAGCGGGGAAAGCCTTGCTCCGCCTCTGCTGGTTGCTGAGCAGGCGACACCGCCTGGGCATCTTTCAGATCCTCTCTAAAGAACCCACTCTGCCTCCGGGCCTGCTTTTAGCCTCTGTGGCGCCCACGTCAGGACTTGTGTGCTGCCGTTCTCTCTCTGCGCTGTGCCTGCTGTCTCTGGGCCACAGTGTGGTCTGATTGGTCCGCACCGGAACCCCGCAGCCCCGGGATTCTTCAGGGATGGTTCCTCCTCATGCGGACCAGAAAGCCAGCGCCACGGGGAACGACCTTTACGGCAGAGGCATTGGGATCCTGCAACGAGAGCGAGAAGATGATTTCCCAGGGGCGGTCCTGGAGCTGGAGGAAAGCGAGGGCGTGGTCTGGGGTGTCTTCAAGTCTTGATTGGCCCCAGGCATGTTGCACCTGTTGAGCTATAGGCTCTCCAGGTGAGAGCTGGGGGCTCTCCAGGTGGCGTTCAAGTTCAGAGCAGGTGCATCTGACAGTTACTGGCTTAAGGAGTTAGCAGCCATCGAGTTCCTTAACAAAGTGTAAAACAGGACAGAGGTGTAAAGGCGGGGCCTTGTCTGGATCCTGCTCAGGCCGGCAGTTTGGCCTGGGTTGCAGCTGATGGCAGCTGTGAGACTTCGAAGGAGGTGGTGATTCGTCCTGGAGCCCATGGCCGCAGGTGCCGCAGGTGCCACAGGGGAGGGTGGGGGTGGCTGCTGCACTTCCTCTCATCTCCCTTCCCTGCTGCACGCTGGGTCACACCACAGAGGTCAGATACCTTCTGTTCTGTATTTCTGTCGAAATAAATTGGGATTCCTGTTATTAAATTGAAAATCAATGGAATATTTAGTGTAAAATTCTTTTAAAAACTTCAAACTCTGATAAAACCAAACTAATGATTAACATAGACCATTTTTTTTAAAGACTTTATTTATTTATTTGACAGAGTTATAGACAGAGAGACACAGAGAGAAAGGTCTTCCTTCCATTGGTTCATTCCCCAAATGGCCGCAACGGCCAGTGCTATGCCGATCCGAAGCCAGGAGCCAGGTGCTTCCTCCTGGTCTCTCTCGGGGTGCAGGGCCCAAGCACTTGGGCCATCCTCCACTGCCTTCCTGGGCCACAGCAGAGAGCTGGACTGGAAGAGGAGCAACTAGGACTAGAACATGCTGCCCATATGGGATGCCGGCGCCACAGGCGGAGGATTAACCAAGTGAGCCATGGCACTGGCCCAATGGCAAAATTTTTTAGGAAATATGTTTGGGGAAAAATGGTATAGCTTCAAACTGCTGTAAAATCTAGAACTTTCTGAATGCTGACATGAGGCCACAAGTGGAAAATTTTGCATCTAACCTCATGTGATAGACTCAAGGTTAAATTGCAGGTGCACTGAAAATATGGTATTAAATTAAGTCTGGGGCCGGGACTGTGATGTAGTGATTAAAGCTGCTGCCCGCAATGCCGGCATCCCATATGGGCACTGGTTCAAGACCCAACTTCCGATCTAGCTCTCTGCTATGGCCTGGGAAATCAGTAGAAGACTTGGGCCCTTGCACCTGAATGGGAGACCCAGAAAAAGCTCCTGGCTTCAGATTGGCCCAGCTACACCTGTTAAGGCCATTTCGGGAGTGAAGCAGCAGATGGGAGATCTTGCTCTCTCTCTGCCTCTGCCTCTCTGTAACTCCACCTTTCAAATAAATATTTTAAAAATTAACTGCAGACTAGGTAAATAAAATGTATCGGAAACACACATGGATTTCATGTTCAGACTTGGGTCCATTCCCAAGATACCTGATTGTGTGTACACAGCATTTCAAAATTTGAAAAGATACAAAATAAGAAACACTGCTAGTCCCAAGCATTTAGGATAAAGGATGTTCAGCCTGTATACATAATTATAAAATATTAAAAAGAAGCAGAACAGCTGGCCCTGCAGCTCACTAGGCTAATCCTCTGCCTGTGGCGCCAGCACTCCGGGTTCTAGTCCTGGTTGGGGCGCTGGATTCTGTCCTGGTTGCTCCTCTTCCAGTCCAGCTCTACGCTGTGGCCTGGGAAGGCAGTGGAGGGTGGCCCAAGTGCTTGGGCCCCGCACCCGCATGGGAGACCAGGAGGAAGCACCTGGCTCTGGCTTCGGATCGGCGCAGCGCCGGCCGTAGCAGCCATTTGGGGGGTGAACCAACGGAAGGAAGGAAGACCTTTCTGTCTCTCTCACTAACTCTGCCTGTCAATAGAAAAAAAAGCAGAACAAAATACTAATATTAAGGTAGTAGAGGGTATTGGATATTTTTTGCTTTTGTAGTTTCTGTTTTTTTCTTCAGTAAATATGAGGGATCTTCAAAAAGTTCATGGAAAATACCTATTCTGAAAAAAGTGTGCATGGAATTCAATTATTTGCACCGAAGTAAATATCATTTTAATTCCATTTTTCTGTGAACCTATGGAAGTTCCCTCATATGTTGTTTATTGTCATCAATATGTAAGAAGGGGGAAAGTGCAGGCCTGTGGACCTAACACTTAGAAGGAACGCATCCCACTGAGATAGTGAAGAGCGTGTTATATCCTTATATATCCAGGGAATCGGCTGTCCGGATGGAGCAGTGTTTGTCATGATGAAGTAGCTGCAGCAGCCTAAGGCGGCTTCATATAGTGTAATCTCTGAAGTCAAATCGTGTGAAGGTATTCAGACGGTGCTGCAGATCAGAACATAAACCGTGGAAACACGTGTGACTTAGGACTGCAGGTCCGCTCGTGTGACGCCGTAACCGCCGGAGACGCACACGACTCGCGAGCCGGCTGTGGGTGTGCGCCTGGGTTAGCAGCGTGACCTCTGAGTGTCTGTGACCTCACGGTGTCTGTCGGCGGCTTCTCGTCTACTTGAAAGTGCACGCGTACCCGTGCGTGTGATTTTCCCGGGAAGAGTCCGTGTTGCTGGGAAGCTTTATCTTGGCTAAAACGGCTCTTTATTTGGGTGAGAACCTGTGATTGAGACCGCAGCCCTCTGAGGCTCCTGACTTAATCCGCCTCCCGTCTTCAGGTCGATTTCACGGCGAGGAAGGGAGCTTATCGCGGGCTCATTTCCCGACTGGACTCTGGACAGCCGCAGTGGTCGTCAGTGTGAGCGAGTGGTTCTCGCCGTGTCTGGGCACCTCGTGGGAGGAGCGTAGTGCTGCTGGGCACAGCGTGCCGTGGTGCAGAGGCCTGGTTCAGGATTGTCACCCCACGGCGGGGAGCCCCGACACGGGCCTGGCCGGGGTGGCTGCGGGCTCAGCATTGGAGGCCGCTCGGGTTTCCTTGGGTTTTGTGACGGCGTCCTCTGGCTCGCAGATATTGGTAAATTACCTAGAAAACATGGCCCTACTCGGAACAGCTTCAAATTTTTTTGGCAAGCCTGGCTTATTTTATTTTATTTTTTGACAGGCAGAGTTAGAGAGAGAGACAGAGAGAAAGGTCTTCCTTCCGTTGGTTCACCCCACAAATGGCCGCCACAGCCAGCACACTGCGCCAATCCGAAGCCAGGAGCCAGGTGCTTCCTCCTGGTCTCCCATGCGGGTGCAGGGCGCAAGCACTTGGGCCATCCTCCACTGCCCTCCCAGGCCACAACAGAGAGCTGGACTAGAATAGGAGCAACCGGGACTAGAACCCGGGGTGCCGGCACCACAGGCAGAGGATTAGCCTAGTGAGCCGCAGCGCCAGCCGAGCCTGGCTTATTACAGAGCACATCCATCGAGCTGGAGCGTGCTGGCTCACCAGCTGCCGCTGGGTGTTTGGCCACAGTGCTATACCGTGTGTACCAGGGCGGGCTGCTGCAGACTCTAGAAAAGGAAGCTGTTCAGGGGCGACGAGAGCCCCGCCCCGACGAGGCCTTCCATCCGCGGAGGCCCCTGGCCTGCTCCGAGTGAGCGTGGTGCGTGGTAGGCCTTGTGGAGTGCTCTCTGGGGAGGCAGGTAGCATGTGAGTTGGCTTTTCCAACCTGGGCTTCCAGCTACGGGAGCCTGGATCATTGGACCACAAGACGGGCTGTCGCTTTAAGGGTCGAGCATCCTGAAACCACGAGATGAGACGCGTCCATCACAGATGATTCCGGGTCCTCAGGCGCCCTTGTAGGGTGAACCACTCGCTTAATTACAGGAGGAGAAAATGCACGGGAGTCCCTTGTGGCTTTTCTCTTCTGGGCTTGCTGGTTTTGGAAAGGTGAGGGTGCTGAATTGTCTCAAGTGCAGCCAAGAAGGTCCCTCTAAGGCCTTGCAGCATTAGGGCCGTGGACCTCCCAGTTCAGCCCTTTGCATTAACCCTTTGATGGCTCACAGCGCGATGCTTTTAACTAGGCTGTCTTGGCGCGCGTCTCAGTGTCTTCGCGGGTCGTTTGTTTCCTGCCTGATTGAACACAAGCAGCCTGGCTCTCCGCTGGGTTGCTTGGTGGTGACGCAGCCCCAGGGACTTGTCTCTGTGGTTCCCAGGAGCTCAGCGGCCATCTAGTCGTGTCGGAAGAGCCTTTGAAAGGCTGTGTACGGGGAGATGGAGAGCAGCGTTCCAGACCTCCAGGAACTCATCAGCACTTGCTGCTGTGAGCCCATCCTGACCCCTGAACATGGCCGTAGAACACCAGATGCAAAAGACAAAAGAAATGGCTGGGAGCCGGTGCTGTGGCAAAGCAGGTAGAGCCTCCACCTGCAGTGCTGGCATCCCAGATGGGCGCTGGTTCCAGTCCTGGCTGCTCCACTTCTGATCCAGCTCTCTGCTAATGCGCCTGGGAAAGCAGTGGAAGATGGCCCAAGTGCTTGGGCCTCTGCACTCACTTGGGAGACCCAGAAGAAGCTTCTGGCTCCTGACTTTGGATTGGCCTAGCTGCGGCTGCCTATTGCAGCCATTTGGGGCGTGAACCAGTGGATGGAGGAGTTCTCTCTCCGTCTCTCTCTGCCTCTGCCTCTCTGTTATTCTGCCTTTCAAACAAATAAAATACATCTTTTTTATTTACACAAAAAGCTCTTTGAGTCTGGTACTATGGCATAGTGGGCTAGGCTTCCACCTGTGGTGCTGGAATCCCATATGGGCGCCAGTTCGAGTCCCGGCTGCTCCTCTTCCAATCCAGCTCTCTGTTATAGCCTAGGAAAGCAGTATAAAGTGGCCCAAGTACTTGGGTCCCTGTACCTGCATGGGAGACCCCAAAGAAGCTCCTGGCTTCAGGTCCCCTCTCTGTACATTGTGGCCATCTGGGGAGTGAACCAGCGGATGGAAGACCTCTCTGTCGCCCTCTTGTGGCTGTAACTCTGCCTCTCAAGTAAATAAATAAAAATCTTAAAAAAAGGCTCTTGAGGCATGGAGTCGTCTTACTGCCTGCTGGCTTCGTGGATTTGCTTCTGATTGTCTTACACCTTCAGTATCAACTTGGGCATTGTCATCTTTCAGGACGGCTCACAGCCTGTGGCCTGGGTGTGTAAGAAGATTGCGAGTGTTTTTGAACTGAGCGGTTGAGAAGAGAGCAAAGCCAGTGTGCAGCTGGGTAGAAGTCGTGTGTGGACTGTATTTCTTAATACGAGTATTTTTATGTACAGTGTTTCTTTGGGTGACTTCTATATAGGAGGGTGTGCATCCGATTGGAAGACAGAAGTTACCAAAACTTACCTCTTGACTTATTCTTGCGTGCAATTAAATATCAGTTACTTATGTTTGTAATGTTATCAATAATATGCTGGGGGTAATCTGGATAAAAGACAGGGACCTGGAACTCCATCCAGGTCTCCCACGTGGGTGGCAGGGGCCTAAGCACTTGGGCCATCTTCTGCTGGTTTCCTAGGAGCATTAGCAGGGAGCTGGATCAGAAGTGAAAGCCGCTGGATGCAAAACGACGCTCGCTCCTGTCTGGGATGCCAGCGACTGCCTAACAACTTTGCCACAGTGCTGCCCCCTACAGGGCACCGATGATTCTGGAAGAAGCAGCCCCTTCTCCAAACAGTTGCTGCTACGTGTAGGAAGGCGGGCGGCCTGTGGCCCAGCTGCTCTCCAAGCGCACAGCTGCCTGTACAGCCTGCGTGCAGTGCCTTCTCCCTTGCACTTTGTTAGAAATCCCTGGTGTCATTGAAGAGGGCACAGTGAGGCCCCGAGCTGTCTTCACCTTCACCCATTTCCATGCGCTTTGCCCTGGGGCTGGCACCTGCCTTTGGGGGTGGACTGGACCCACTGTATTCAGCAGGGATGGCTGAGGGCTGGGGAGGAGTGGTGGTGAGGGCTGTTTCTTCCACTGCCCCCTGATGGGCGGCTCGTTCTCTCTGACCGGATGTGCAGCACGTCCCTGGAGCGCCCCCCAGCCTGCTTCACCAGCCAGGGCTCAATGCCGAGGCTCACCGTGCTGTTGCCTCGGTCTTCCTGTGGGTGGTGGCGAGGCTGCCTCCTCTCTTCCCTTAGCCTTGGCCGTTGGCTGTTTGCTTCTCTTTACTCTGTGATGGGAGTTCTGTTCTCTGCACCGTTGTCACCAGATGTCGTGGGGACCCAAGGAGGGTAGGGAAGCTGAGCACTTCTCCCCGAGTGTTTGGTGCCCTGATTAGAAGTCTTCTGTGGGAAGATGATCTGGTGGGAAAGAGCAAAGGATGTCATTGATCAGCCAAAGGAGCTGTCAGCAAGACGAAGCCATAGAGCTGGAGCCCCCATGGCTGGCTGCTTTGGAGAGTAAAGATGGTGCGAAGAGTTCCTAACTGCAGTGTGCAAGAGCTACCACCAGATGGCGATGGCAGCTTCTTGGTCCAGTTGGGACTCCGGGCTTCCCCCTCCGGTGGAAGGTCCCTTTCTAAGCCTAGCATTGAACCTGAAGCCCGTGCCCTTGTTTTTATTCCAGAGTGGTCTTGTCATTAAGCCGTGAATTCCCATTTTAAGGAATAATTGCCTTTTAGGAGGCAGCGGTGAGGAAAAAGACCCCCTGGCTTCTAGTAAGAGTCTTGTTTTCTTCCGCACTGTGGGCTCATTAAAATGAGCATTTTTTGCCTTGGGAATTTCCATGGAACTTGGGAGCAGAAGCCACCTCTGCCTGGGGCTGCGGCTTCAAGTCCCTGGTTGGGTTTGGGTTCAGGGGCCACGGGGTCTGCCTGTTGACCGTGGTGTACAGAAATGATTTTAAAGCGGACCTCCCTGAGCTCTTGGAGACCTGGTTAAGGTGAGTAGGAGAAGCCACTCCCGCTGTTGGAGCCATTTGTACGTGGAGGTGAGGAGTGAGTGACAGGGGACAGGGACACACGGTCGTCCGTAGCACCCGTGGGTATCTGGCTTCCCCACAGCAGCCTGGGTGAGCAAGCCACGGGTGCAGTAGGTCAGGAAGCTTGCTCTGTGTCGCCTGCAAGCGATTGGTGGGCCTGGAAGAAAGCCAGCCTTAGCCCACGGGCTCAACCCGTGTCTGTGAGGACAGTGGAGCTGAAGTATCCACGGGGGGTTCCTTAGCCCCATGAAAACTCTCCGTTTACCAAAAGGGGCCGTCCGTGTACCTCCCCACCCCCGGGGGTCCCCAGGGTCACAGGACCAGCCGGGTGTGCACACTTCTTCCTGTCAGTCCACTGCTAGCCTCCGTGAGGTCATTCTGCCTGGTGGGGCTGGGGGGGTGGGGGACAGGGGCTGTGGTTTGAATTGGATTCGCGAGCTGCCTCCCCAGCCTTGGCCTCAGCCGTTTCTGTGAGCTGCTTCCCAGATCCCCGCACTTGAATCTGCTCCGGATGGAGAGAGGCGGGCGTCAGCCGCAGCCTCCAGCCCAGGCAGGCTCCGAGCACAGCTTGAGGGTGCCGGGGGTGGGTGACTGTGGGCAGGGCCCTACCTGGGCGGTGGCTGCTGCAGAGCCCTCCCCTCGAAGCCCCTCCCCTTGAAGCACCGGGCTCCTCCGCCCCAGGCCCCTGATTACCTGTCAGGGAGCTGGCGCGACCAGACCAGCAGTCTCCTCGCTGTTGCTGCTGTTAGGGGAGGCAGACCGGCGGCTGCAGCCAGACCCCACCTGCCTGCTGTTACTCCGGTAAGTGCGGCGGGGGCTCCCGGCCATCCAAAGAAGGTTCTCTGGTCGTGGACCCATCGCTTCTGACCTAAGCGTGCCAGGATTTGGGGGTTATTTAAACTGTTTTCTTTTAAAAATGTCCATTAAACATTTTTGTGTGTGCTTCAGAAATCCAGAGGCAAATGGAGGAGGATGTTCGCTCCTTCCCTGTTGAACCTCTGTTCTCCTTTTGGGAAGCCTTTGTCTTTCCCCTGCCCCCACCCCTGTGTGAATAAATCCCTGCATTTGTCATCCCTGTGTTCCCGAAATGTCAGAAATAGACGCGGTAGAAGGAGCTGTCATGCAGAACCCCGGGTAAGATGAGGACGGATGTTTTTTGTCGGAAGCTTTCTTGTTTTTAGACTTTGTGGTATGGCCAGCTTGCAGCGCGGGCAGTGCAGTCCGCCGGGGCCGCCGTGGACAGGTGCGCTGGGGTCCTCTGGGGTCTGTCCCCCAGGATCTGCACAGCTTCCTCGTTTGTTTTGTCACCTTTACAGACAATGCTTGGGAGCGAGTCACGTGACTCCTAACTTTATGTTTCCCTTGCAGTCACGGAGGGCTCCTCGCCGTGCTCTTAGGTGGAACTTTTCCAAAACGGCAGCCAACGTGGGTGCCGGACAGGTCGTCCTCACTGCTCCCGTGTTCCTCCGCCCCCAAACGTGGAGGCGTGTGTTCCGTCCAAGATAAACCTGGCGCTTAGAATTTTCTTTGCTCTGTTAGAGGGTACCCAGGTTAAGCGCCACTTAAAAGTGTGCGGAAACCAATAGCCCCAAATAAAAAGTGTCTCCCTGTTGGACGTCACTCACAGCAGCGGGGAGACCGTGGTCTGCTTTTCTCCTTTTTCCTTCAGTCACAAATCACGCTCTCTGGCAGATCAGTAACTTGAGAAAAAGTGAATTATGCAACCCCGGGGTGGGAATGCAGGGCTGTCTTGCGGTTTGGGGGCGGCCCTGCGAGCAGGCAGACGCTGGCTGGCTGCTTCAGACAGAGGGGGATGGGAGCCGGATTTTCGGCCCCTGCAGAAGTCGGAGCGTTGGTCAGCGATCTTCCAGACCGCGGCGGTGGGGAATGTGCGGGAATGTGCAGAGCGGCACCTCTGACCCTGTTTGCCGGAGACCGGCGTGGCCTCCACGGAGAGAGCAGGGCACGGGCACAGCCGTCCTTTCTGTGCAGGGCTTGACCTTGTGGGGCCTAAAGCGTGACCTCCACAGGAGCCGCTTCTGGTGAGAAGCTGGACACGAGGCCCACCTGTTTGTGACTCCTCACTGTAAACACGAAACGCCCTGGGGAGCCCGCGCAGCCCTGGGAGCGGGGGCCCTGCCCTCACCCCCACCCCCGCGCCAGCTGGTTCTCTCCTTCCTTCCATCCCCGGCGGCAAGCCCTTCGCCCGGAACGACCCAGACTGTGTGTTGGCCAACAGCCTTGCTCAGCCAGCGACCTCTCACCTCCTGCCCAGGGGCTGGAGCGCCTGGTTAATGATCTCCAGCTCAGTGAGTGCAGAGCTCCTCCCGCTGGGCACCTGCCCTCCGGTGGGCACGGGGCACAGGTGTGTCTTCACGGGCACTCTTTCCGCGGGTGGGATCTGGGCCGAGGCAGATGAAGAGGAGCCGGAGAAACTCAACAGAAGGCGGCATAGGCTGGCGCCGTGGCTCACTAGGCTAATCCTCCGCCTTGCGGCGCCGGCACACCGGGTTCTAGTCCCAGTCGGGGCGCCAGATTCTGTCCCAGTTGCCCCTCTTCCAGGCCAGCTCTCTGCTGTGGCCCGGGAGTGCAGTGGAGGATGGCCCAAGTGCTTGGGCCCTGCACCCCATGGGAGACCAGGAGAAGCACCTGGCTCCTGCCATCAGATCAGCGCGGTGCGCCGGCCGCAGCGCACTGGCCGCGGCGGCCATTGGAGGGTGAACCAACGGCAAAGGAAGACCTTTCTCTCTCTCTCTCTCTCTCTCTCTCTCATTGTCCACTCTGCCTGTCAAAAATAAATAAATAAAAAAAAATTAAAAAAAAAAACAAAAAAAACAGAAGGCGGCATCGGCCGAGCGGCCTGCGTGGCGTGGGACTTGTGGGGGTTGCTGGGCCTTGGGGTGAGCCCCCCCACTGAGCACTTCTGGGCAGCCGGCTCGGGGTGCAGGTGGTGACTGTGCCTTTCTGCCCAGCTCCCCTCCATCGAGGACAGAGCTGTGTGGGTGGCCTTGTGGCGGGTGGGGGAGGTGGAGTGTGCCGTTTGCCCCTGCCCTCACCGTGTGCTGGTGGTGGGGATTTCTGTGTGTTCACGGTGACGCCTGAGACGAGCTGGGAAGTGAGCTCCCACAGCCACGGCCCTGAGAGATGTCCCTGCTGAGTTAGCGGGGTGCTGGGTTAAAGGTTCTCCCACGTCGGGGCTGCCCTGAAGGCCAGTTTGGCTCTGTGCCCTGCCCCCACCCCGACTCTGAGCTGAACACGCTTTGTCTCTGTGTGAGCTACACGGGCTGTGGAAGTCGGTGGCAGCCACAGAGAGTGAGCTGAGATAGTTCCTCTTATGATGTTTAAGGGACAGATTTTAGAATCAGTTTTGTTGTTAATTTCTTAAGTACTTATTTCTTAAGTGCCTTTTTTTTTTTTTAGATTTATATATTTATTTGAAAGGCACAGTGACAGAGACAGATCTTCTATCTACTGGTTCGCTCTCCTAATGGCCCCAGCGGTCAGGGCTGAGACAGACTGAAGCCAGGAGCCTCTTCCGAGTCTCCCGTGTGGGTGCAGGGGCCCAAGCACTTGGGGGCCATCTTCCACTGCCTTCCCTGGTCGTTAGCAGGGAGCCGGATCAGAAGCGGGGCAGATGGGACATGGCGGGTGCCGGAGTCTCAGGCGGAGGTTTAACCTGCTGCTGCCACAACGCTGGCCTTGAAAAGTCCCAAGGAACCAGCCTGCCGGCCTTCAGGGGTCCCTGGAGAGCAGCCTCACCTGTTGAGCCGCTGGCTCCAGGGAGCCCCTCTCCGCGCAGGCCACCTGGGGCCATCACCCCAGCCCAGCTCTTCCTGACCTGGATTTTCTTAAGGACCGGGGCCTCTTTGGCTTGTGGATGGCAGAGGGTTGAAGGCTGGTGGGCAGGGTGGCAGTAGGGGTGACGAGTTGTCTGTTCTGCCCACTTCTCAGATCAGGGTCTGCCTCCAGCCTGGCTGGTGCGGCTACCGGCGCAGAGTCTGATGTCATCTTAGAATCCTGGGGTGCGGGGAGTTAGGGCTGATGGCTGACTGGAATCCCTTGTTTCCAGGGAGTTACTCGCTGTGCATATTATATTCGTAGGAGTGGTGGGGGAAAAACGCTCAGATTTGGCTTGCTTGGTCTTCCATGGTGATTCTCTTTCAGAGACAAAGACCAGTTTCTGTGGGCCGATGAAGATAGTTCAGTGTAATCGCGTTGGCATTGAAATCACGCCGCTGGTCCATGGGGCCACACTTCTTGTGTTTACAGACACCGTGGCTTGCTGAAAGGCCGTGGCTCTTAGAGATGTTTCTTCCCCTTCCCCACAGGGAGACGTGTGGCACAATCTGGAGGTGCAGGGGTCTGGCAGGTGCACAGGTGTGGGGGCGGGGAGGTTTGTGTTTCTGCAGAAGTGCCCGGTGGAGCCCGGCTGCATACAGAGCCTGGTGGAGTGTGTGAAGGAGACAGCCTGGCTTTAAGGTTACAGAGTGGATTTTCAGGCACATAATTGACAGAGCCTTGTTGGAACACAGCAAAGTGGACAATGACATGCTGGAAGTGACTGGACAGCTGGCTGGCACCGACCTCCTGCAGAGTGGCATCTGTCCTTGCCAGTGTGGGGTGCCGGGGGGTGGGGGCTGTCTCAAGGCTGCGGACAGGGCCAGGGCCAGGGCCACGGCCATCTCCTCACCTCTGCGACAGGGGCAGGCGAGGGCCACCTCTGCTGCTCCTGGGGCCGTGCTGTGGGAGCCTGGAACCAGGAAGCGCCGTGGAGTTTGGGAAGCAGAAGGGCGCCTCGGAGTTGGAGTTGATGGCTTCTCTTTGGAGTGAAGGCAGCCAGCCCGAAAGGTTGCCTTTCCCACCCACTGTGACGGAGCCCTCCCTCGTCTCAGACTGGGGCACTTGTTGCCTGTTTAATTAACTCACTGGCCAGGTGTGCTCACTCCTGCTGCCTTTTATTGTCAGCAGCTTTGCTCTTGGAGCTTGGAAACCTTCAAGGTTAGCTTTTGTGTGCCTTGCTGACACGGTCACCAGATCACACTAACCCTGGGAATGGCCTCGTGGCTCAGGTGGCTTTGAGTTTCAGAGCCAGGAAAGGCATTTGTTGGTCTGATTCCAGTGACGTGACAGAGTTGGTGTGAGAATTAAAACCCCTGTCCAGGAGGGTGGTCTTCTTGCCCCCGCTCGCTGCCCGCCCACGCCCGACAGCAGGTGCATCCTTGGACGTGCCCTTTCTCTAAGGCTGCGCTCCTGCGGCTGTGGCCTGGCTGGGCCTGTTGGTTCCTGTGGAAGAGCCGACCCCACCTGCTACCGCATCCAACACTTGCTGCCTTCCACGGCTTAGGATGCCTGGCCAAGCGTGATTGCGTTCTGATAGGCCTGCATTTGTTACGTGCACTGAAATAATAGCCTTTCTGTGTTTGAGTTTTAAATGGAAAGAAAACCCAAATTGCACCTTGGAACAGGAGGAAGCACGCATTAGGGAAAGACGGAGGAGGTCTGAATACAGAACCGATTTGTGAGCAGTCAACCTTGGTTCATGAACTATGACAAATGGACAACTCACATGGATGTTCGGAATAGGGGAGACTCGGTGTAGGGGCGCGGGGCCCCTCGGTGCTGTGCACCGGGTGCTTCTGTGCACACACAAGCTAAGTCACTGCCGTCCATGTAGCGGACATGGCACTGTCCGTCATCTGTTGGAAAGCAGTCTGTGCCGTGTCCCTGGCTTGCCCATCCCAGCCCTTTGCCCAGGAGAGCCGCAGAGCACGCCTCTGCACAATGTGCCCGAATAATCCGGAACAGCAGCAAACCCTATGATGGGATGTTGATTTACGAGCCGTTGCCCACCTGATGGCTAGCGGCTGCATCCACAGGAAGTGTGTTTGTGGGTGCCAGCTGAAATCCCGTCAGCTGGGCGTGCTACCGGCAGTGTGCTAGTGGGACAGACGGACGCGGCCTGTTTTTCTCACCGGGCCTCGAGGGCATCTGGGTGACAGGGGCAGCGTGCTGTCATTCTACATCTGCAGACAAGAACATGGACTTGTGGCTCCTGAGGCCCTGAGGCCACACAGTGCCCCTTGAGTCTTTATTTGCTCATAACTTACTCATGATACTGTTTCTGTTTCCAAACAAACACGGGTATGTTTTGGTGTAAAACAGAAAACGGGTAGGAGGCCTTGGAATACTACCTGAGATTGCTGGCCCCGCCCCCTGCTCTGTTGGAGTCGGTACAGGGGGTGGTATGAAAAGCCCCGCACTTGGAGGTAAAGGAACTTGACTTTGAGTCAGTTTGAGTCAGTTACCTCAGCTATCCATGGGCATAGCAGTCACCCTGCAGTTTTGTTGTGGAAACAGTGAGCTAATATAAACGTATCC
Organism: Oryctolagus cuniculus; assembly: GCF_964237555.1. NCBI lineage: Eukaryota > Metazoa > Chordata > Mammalia > Lagomorpha > Leporidae > Oryctolagus > Oryctolagus cuniculus. The sequence goes on along the minus strand of NC_091441.1, from coordinate 20,159,190 downwards.
GAACACCGGGAGATTTGTCCAGATACTGAGTTTTTTTCCTGGGCTGTAAGCGGCAGGTGTACCCCAACTACTCCCCCACGGCCTGTGTGCTAGGGATGGCCTTGATGCCCGCCTCTGCTGTGTTGTGTTCTTGCTCAGATCGTGCAGGTGTGTGTGTGAACATCAGATCAAGAAGATTCCTTGGAAGGCTAGCTTTTAAATTATGCAGACACATAGAACCAACAGCATGCTAGCAGGCAGCAGGAGGGGCACCTCCCTGCCCAGCTGTCAGCAGGTGCTTTGTTGACTGCCTTCATTGCTGCTGAATGCTGTTTAGTCTTTGCATAAATACCATCAGGGATGACCATAAAAGATGTTTGCAAGCCAGGTGAAGTAAAACACTTTTGTGTATACATTTGACACCAGCTTGATACATTGCTTTGTGTTTGTTTTTCTTAACATATTTTTCTTTTTTAAATTAAAGCACTGACCAGGCCATACCTACAGTATGAGGTATGTTAAGGCTAACTTCCATCCCTGCGCCCCTGTAGGAAACGAGGTGACCTTCCTTGTCCTTTTTGGAAACAGTGTCTTGCTTATATATAATACTTGTTTTATTTCTTACTCATAGAGCAGCAGAAGACACAAACTGTTCTGGACGCTGCTTTTTTCCTGAGCCCCATGTCCTGGAGCGCCCTCAGTAACAACGTATATCCCTGGCCTCTGGGCTGACTCCCCTGCACTCCCGTGGGAGTTCATTGCTCCCTGGCCTCCCCTGCACTCCCGTGGGAGTTCATTCCGTTAATCCCTGCTGCTGGACACTTGGGTTATTCCTGGGCTCTGTCTTGTTCTGTGGCACAGCCGTGGCCTCTGCTGGCCTCTGCCATTCTGTGTTTGTGTCTGGCATTCCCACAGAGATAAGTAAGTTCTTCCCCTTTTGTCTGGTCCACTGGAGCTCCTCTGTGACCTTTTCTTCCCTCCAGCTCTGTCTTTCCCTTTAATCCCCGATTTAAGAAGTGAAGGCTTCAGGCCATCAACGTTCCTCCCTGCCCTGAGATCTCAAAGCTGGGGAAGAACCTCAGAGCAGGGCTTACCCTCCGCCTTTGCAGACAAAGGACCCGAGGCCCGGAGGTGATGAGAGTCTGCGCCCCGGGGTCTCCGCTTGCCCACCCGCAGGGGTGTGCTTTCTGATAAACCCCCCTCTGACGGCCCTTGGCAAGCGACATCACCTGGGAGCCTGCTGGAAATGTGGCTGCAGACACTGACATCCATATCCAGGGGCTGGCTCAGTTCGCTTGCTTGCCTTTTTTTTTTTTTTTTTTTTAAAGATGTGTTTGTTTATTTGAAAGGGGGAGTTAGAGGAAGACCTTCCCCGCTCTGGTTCACTCCTCACATGGCCACAACAGCCAGACTGGACCAGGAACTCCATCCGGGCCTCCCGCTTGGGTGGTGGGGACCCACGGACTTGCACCATCTACTGTTGTTTTCCCAGGAGCATTAGCAGAGGCGCTGGATCACACGTGGAGCAGCCGGGGTTCAAACTGACAGTGCGACAGGATGCTGGCGTCACAGGTGGTGGCTTAATCTGCTGCTCCTCAGTCCGCTTTCTGACCCGGCTCCCTGCTGATGCACCCAGGAGAGCTGCATATGATGGCCCAAGCCCTTGGGCCCCTGTCGCCCACGCGGGTGAACCAGCAGATAGAAGTGCTCTCTCTCTTTCTCTGCCACTCTGCTTTTCAAATTAAAAAAAAAAAAAAAAAAAAAAGGAATGCAGGTGTTAGGCCCTTGCCTGGATGTGCCACATGGGGGGTCTGCTATGCAGCTGGCTCCCGTGCTGGTTGGCCTGCAGTGCCTTCAGGAGAGGGTGCAGCCGTGTGGTGGTGCATCCTCCTGACGCTGCACGCAGTCGGCCCGGCCCGGGTCCCCCGACCTCCCCTTGGAGGGGCTCAGCGTGGGTCTCCTTGGAGCTGGGGTCACTGCTGGGTAGCACTGCCTCCCGTTCCTGCTCCAAACGTTCCATGCAGCTTCTTCCTTGTGGATTGATCGGTGAAGTGTCATGTGCCTCTCGTTTGGCAGGTGCCCTTGCTCTGTTTATTGCATGACTCAGTTCCTGCTAATTAGTGCATTCCTCGTGGATTTCGTTGGATGGAGCATGTTCTTAGCAGAGAATGGCCTCTAGCAGATGTGCCACCATATCAGGGTTCTCTGTTCTATTTCTTCACGGCCGATGTGAGTCCCGTGTGTGTGTGTGTGTGTGTGTGTGTGTGTGTGTGTAGGATTATGTGGCACTGGGTCTGAATGCATTCGGCTGCCGTGAGGCCCGCGCGCGTGTGTGTGTGTGTGCTCACACGCGCGCACACACACACGTGTAGGAATATGTGGCGCTGGGCCTGAACGCATACGTAAAAGCTTAATTGCAAATTACCCCTTAAGTTAACCACAGACTAATATGGCAGCTGAAGCGACTGCAAGTGCTGAAATCCTTGTGATAATAAAAATGAAATGCTTCATTGTTGGGTTTATTATTTCCAGTCTCTTAGATTTCAGTTTTGGAAGGGGCAGTAATAACCTGAGTACACACAGATGCAGTGATGAGGTATAATATTCCATAGCAAAAGTTTTAGGACAGTAATATATTTTGTTGGTAAATGTACAAGATGGGAGGATTTTTTAAAGACACAATTAAACATTTTTTTTTTTTAAAAAGATTGGTCCTTTTTTTTTTTTTTTTTTGAAAGGCAGTTTCAGAGAGCGAGAGTGAGAGCAAGAGCGAGAGCCTTTCCATTCACTGGTTCACTCCCCAAATGGCCATAACAGCCAGGCCTGGGCCCAGCCGGAACCAAGAACAAGGAGCTTCAACTGGGTCTCCCATATAGGTGGTAGGGGCCCAGGCACTTGGGCCATTTTCCACTGCTTTCCTAGGCACATGAGCAGGGAGCTAGACCAGAAGTAGAGCAGCCCCGGACTTGAATTGGCGCTGACGTGGGATGTCAACATCGCAGTGGCAGAACCCGCTAATCTGCAACACTGACCCCAGCACATCTTCCTTATACTGGTTCATTCCTCAAATGCCCACTATAGTGAAGCCTGGAGCTCAGTCCGGGTCTGGCACCTGCGTGGCAGGGATCCAAGTACTGGAGCCATCACTGGATGCCTCCCAGGAGGTGCGTTAGCAGGAAGCTGGCTCAGAAGCGGAGGAGCCGGGACTTGAACCAGGCACTGCAGTGTGGGATGCGGACATCCAAGCAGCGTCTTCACTGCCATGCTAAAGAGCCACCCCCAAAGATGGCTTTTATGCTAAGAAACAGATGAGTCTTTTCTCCTAAGCTGTGGTAGCGGCACCCAAATTAGTAAATGTTAAAATAACCGTGACTTGTAAAAAACATTCTGTGAATTCTTTTTATATAATCCAATGAAATTCTCCATGTGGTCATTGATGTCTGAGATAAATTAAATCCTGCCAGGCTGTCGGAGATGAGTGAATCAGACCCTAAAAACTTGGAGCATTTGAAACACACAACCGTGTACTGAAATTTATAATGCACAATTAACTAGAGAAACGTTTCCATTTTAAGGTGTATACTGGTTAATCTTAACCAGCCTGGTCTAGGGGAATCCAGTTCAAACCGGCTGCTGTGTAAAAGCTATTGCTGCTAGCCACAGAAAGTAATTAGTTTTATAGAACGACTTACAATAGAAATCCAACCTCTGTTGAATTCAGAAGCCAAGCTGACTTTATTGTTGGGTTGTCCTGGTATCCAGTGCTGCTTCACTTGGTTGGCGCTTAGACATTGACTCGACAGTGAGTGGTGACTCGCTCATTCCCAGTCGGCATTTGCTTTGTTTTTGCTCTACCTGGGAAGATGCTCATGTGGAACATAAAAAGCACTGCAGGCCCGCGCTGCGGCTCACTAGGCTAATCCTCCGCCTTGCGGCGCCGGCACACCGGGTTCTAGTCCCGGTCGGGGCGCCGGATTCTGTCCCGGTTGCCCCTCTTCCAGGCCAGCTCTCTGCTATGGCCCAGGAGTGCAGTGGAGGATGGCCCAAGTCCTTGGGCCCTGCACCCGCATGGGAGACCAGGAGAAGCACCTGGCTCCTGGCTTTGGATCAGCGCGGTGCGCCGGCTGTGGCGGCCATTGGAGGGTGAACCAACGGCAAAAGGAAGACCTTTCTCTCTATCTCTCTCTCTCACCATCCACTCTGCCTGTCAAAAAATAAATAAATAAAAATAAAAAAAATAAAAAGCACTGCAGGAAGTTCCTTGACTTCGATGCTCTCGGTCCAATAGAAACCGTGACGTTTTCACTGGACAGTTTTTGTGGGATTGCTCCTCTCAAGTGAAGGAGCAGATGCCCGGACAGATGTCACGTTGTAGATACTTGTCACTGTGCTGTTTGGTGAGAAGCCCTGATGTTACAGGGATCACCCATGTTTCAGAAATTTAGTTGGTCTTGCTAAACTGGAGTTAGAATTTCCGTAATTTCCATCGCATTAGGTGCTTCCTACGTGAAACATTTTGTAACTTTTGTACATCTTTCTGAGGGTCGCATTTGTAAATGGCTGAAAAGGAGGTGGAAGTTACTGTAATTTGGTGCACTAGGGGAGAGGTGTAATGATTGGCCAAACAAAATGAAACCCTCCAACTCTCACATCTGACAGGAAACAATGAAGAGAAAAAAAAAATTAGATTAAAAACCAAAGGTAGGAAGGAGAAGAACTCAGCATCGTACCAGTGATGAAGTAGAGTGTGTGTCAGGTGCAGATAACCCGGAGGCCACCAGCAAGTATCTTTATGATTCTTGGATAGAGTGTGAAACTCAGGGAATAAATTCTACTTTATCAGTAACCACAAAGCGTTAGGAGATCCACCAAGGATGGTAAATAGCATAGAATCTGTTAAGGAGTCCTCCTCATTATGGTGTCGTTGTGGTCCCTACTATGGAGAGCATTACTTCCTTTGAAGTGTTAATTGCCATATTTTCACATACTTTGTTTTTATTTGAAAGGCAGCCAGTGACAGAGTTCCCTGGTTCACTTCTCAGATGCCTACAACACCCAGAGCTGGACCAGGCCAAAGTGAGGAGCTCAGAACTCAATCTGGGTCTCCCGTACAGGTGGCAGGGACTCAAGTACTTGAGCCACTGGCCGCCTTCCAGGGTGTGCATTAGGAGGAGGAGCCAGCACCCAGGCCCGACACTCTGTTAGGGGGTGTGCGTATCCCCAGGGGTAACGTAACTGCTGCACCGATGCCTGCCCCACCCTTAGTTCTTTTAATGAATTCCTCTGGGAGTCATGTGGTACTTCTGGTCACCAGCTCCCAGCTAGTCCTTTTCCCGTGGTGAGTCAGTAGGTGTGTGAGCGGTGAGGCCCTGAGCTAGCGTCCCTGCTGGTCTGTGGTTCACGAGCCCGGAGGAACAGGGGTTAATTAACAGTGGGTCTTGTCAGTTGAACAAAAATATTTGCCCTTTCTCAAAATCATGCAAGTTATATTTAGGAGACATGTTTCTGGTGTAAATATTTGAACGTTTGTTATGTCATCATAAGTAGTGTAGGCTGTTTGGACCACAGGGGGTATGTGTGTGTGTGTGTGTGCACGCGCTCGCCTGCCTGGCCATCTCTTCATTGCATGCATTTGGGGAGGGTGGCAGTGGAGGTGGGGGAGAAAGGAGAACAAGAAGCTGCTGATAGGGACTTGGGCTGTGTCATCGGGGAGAGGGAGCTGACAATGATCAAGTTAATTGGTATCAAGTAAGAATAGAAAACACGTAGGAAGTAGAACCTTGAAATTTCAAGGTCCTCCCTTAGTCATTAGTTGAGCACTGAGAAATGGTGGAAACCAGCGATTAAGAGGAAATCGTCATGTGGAAGTGTCCCAAATCCTGGTGTTCAGGTGGAGCACGGCTCCGGTCCACTCCCCCACTTTGCTGCAGCCAAGATGAACTGCCAGTGCCCACACTGCTTTGCTCTGTGCGTGCGTCCGAGTCTGGCTGACCCTGTTCCCATACCACCCTCCCTGTCAAGGCTTCCTTAATGCCTCCCATTCCTCATACTTGAAAAAGGGCTGCTGGTTCTCAGAGGAGTGACAGAAGCTCCCCTCTGCACTGGGTCCAGGATTCATTGAAACTTGCATTGCAGGTGTATGGCATGGTTCCACTTAGCGCAGTCAGGGTGAAGACGGCACTGAGGGTTTTGGTCCAATGTAGCCAGCTTGGCACATTTGTGGAGCTGTGTTTGCATTGGGTCACCACCTTCTGTCCTCAGATATAAACCCCCAAGAGGCCTGCACACTCCCTAAGGTGCTGACACTAAGGTCACCAAGAAAAGGCAAGGGAACAGGTGTGCCACAGCAGTGGCAGGGAGCAGAGTGGCTGGCGGAGGTTGGAGGTGGTGGTGTGGGGATGTTTACAGGAAGTGGGGTGATCTCCTCCTTGAGCCCGTTTGGGCAGATACTGCAGGGCCAGTATGCAGGCAGGAACCCACCACCGCCCCACCTGGGCACCACCAGGGGCCCCGTGGCCCCACCCACTGCCTTGAGCCAGAATGTGGGGTGCTCTTACCTGCCCTGCCTCCTAACGGGCCGCCCCCTCTGCTTGCTCTCTGCATTGGGAAGGTTTTTCACTCCAGTTCAGCTGTCTACTCCCTGCTCTGTAAGCTTTATTGTGCATTTTTTTTCTTTTACTAAGAATGGAAACGGTTAGAAATATTTCCTCCAGGAAGGGAGATTTAAGTGCCTCCAAGGATAACACGAGAATACCTGGAAATTCTGACTTACATACCCGGATTGTTCCCTAACCGTGACAAGTGACAAATAACTGACTGCGTCGAGCTTTGGAAAACAGAAACAATTCCAGTTAATTTTCTTAGAGAAAATCAAAAGTACCTTGTGCAAGGGGAAAAGCGTCAGCCAAATAGCCCATTGTGGACAGTTTCTCTGGGGCGCTGGAGACGATACTTTTTCATAACCGATGCGGGACCTTGAACCTGCCTTTCCGTGGAGGACCGTTTTCTTCTCTACCGCAGGTAGGGTTGTAGGGATGTGAGGGGAACATCAGAGTGTTTGTGGGGAAACATTGGTGCAAAAGTACATGAGGTGGATTCAGGCAGTCCATGGAAAATGCACGTTAAGGAAAACCATGCATTGAATTCAGAATTTCAATTTTGGGGGGAGGGGTGCCGCAATAAACTTTTCCACAAACTTTTGGAAGTATCCTGGTTTAAACAAGGGGTGTGTGTGTGTGTGTGTGTGTGTGTGGAGGGGGTTGCGTTGTTGGAGTTGTTGCTTCTACAATAGCAGGAATATCCCGAGATGTATTAGGAATCTGGGGCTACTGGTCTTAGGCAGAATGAGCCCGAGGGACTTGATAAGGCAGGGCCCCTGAGCCCCACGCCCCCCCACCCCGTGGCGAGCATCTCAGTGACGTGGGGGCTGCAGCCCCCAGGCCCACCCCCAGTGGCGCTCCCTGTCTGAGGGCCGGCCACTGGCCACCGGGAGCTGCCGTTTGGTCGGGTGCCACATTGCAGGGACGGACGCGAAGGGCAGGGAGGTGCTGGTTCCTCGCTGGTTCCGGAGACTCTTGGCCATGGGAGCGTCCCTGTGTGAAGGCGTTGGTGCCAGCGTTTGTTTCTCGGCTTCTCTGGGGGCCGTCCTCGGCTTGCAGTGGAAGAGTTCGACACGGAGCTTGTTAGGTGTTTCTCGCTGGTTCTGGTTCTTAGAGGGCCTGCAGGGAGCAATCCAAACAGAGGTATTCAGTTTAACCAACAGATAAACTATTAGCACGGTTAGCTTGGTTGTTTACCCATGAGTCAGAGCTTCTGAAATGTGTTGCCATAAGTAGGTTGAGCCTCCTCCTCAGCCTGTTGTCATAGGGTCTAAAAATGGAAACGTGAGTCCGGACTCTTTGCAGATCATAAAAATAATTCTGAATTAGTAGAGCGTAAATGAACACGATTTTATTCCCAGTGTCATCTTGCAGTTCCTCAGGCCAGGTTGAGACCTTTTAAGTTTTCTCCGTCCCCCTGGGGTGAGGATTGAGGAAAGAGCAGCCGTGCCCTGTGGCCCCAGACAGGTTTTTCTGCAGCATGATTGGCCCGTCCTGGAGGGCTGCTGTGGGAAGCCGGCATGCAGATGAGGCGGCTTCTTAGGAGGGACATTGCTGACCTTGGGAAAGCGTGGTTGTCTCCGCTGATGGCAGAGTGGGGGCTCTGCCGCGTGTCAGGCTCCCTTCCTGCACCTGTAGCAGGCTGCGCCGCAGGCCTGGGGGTGCTTCTCCACTGATTGCAGACCCCGGGAGCCTTGGCTTTGGAGCACTGTCTTGATGATAGATGGCAGTTTTCAAGCCAGGCTCAGTGCCCCTGATGGCAGGATTTAAGCGGGGACTGCTTTTCCGCCCTGTGTTTGCTTTTGAAGCTGGTAGCTGAACCCGGTGTGAGAGGCGAGGTGAAGCCCAGCCACGAAGGAGGAGAGTTCTGTTTAGGCCTGGCCTGTGCTCAGGGAGTGGAGAGGACGCTCCTGCTTCCTGCTGCCTCATGGCCCCTGCGCTGCCTCCCTCGCCTACCTGCACTGTGGCTCCGAAGTTCAGCGTCTTGGGTATTCTTCTGTCTGTCATCGTTACAGATTACAGGAGGAGGTTTTCAAGGAATTCATGAAAAGTGCATTATGGAAAGACTATGCATGGATTTTAAATTGGGGGGGGGAAGTAATCTTAATTCCCCTTTTCCTTGAGTTTTTGGAATACCTTCATATGGAAATGAGATTACTGAATCAAGGAATACGCGATTTAAATGCTCTGGCTACCTGTTTCCAAGCTGCTTTCCCATCAGCAGGAAGACCCACCGTGCAGACGGAAGAGGGATCAGGGGTGGAGGGGGGAGAAAGGAGTGTGGGGAGTGAGGGTGAGGGACAGGCAGGAGCCAGGGCCGTGAGGATGTGGCAGTGTGTGCTCGGAGCACAGCAGAGCAGCCCGGAGGCCAGGGGGGAGGCTGCTGCCGTGCCCAGGAGAGGGGTGACGTCGGGATGGGGAGGCGGAGGTCCATCTTGGATGTGGAGTTCTTGGGACTTGCAGAGAACAGAGCAGAAGTGAAGACATTTCATCTTGCACAGGTGGCTGGCTGGTGGGCGCTGGGACAGAAGGGCCCTCTGGGGACCAGTGTGGGGGCAGAATCCAAGCTCCTGGTGGCTCCGAGGTGCCTCTCGGCTCCAGCCAGGAATGTGCATACAATAGTGGTAAATGAGAGGGACCTCTAAGAAGAGGCCAGGGCTCAGGAGGCCTTGCAGGGTATGAGTACAGGCGAGCAGTTTCTTCCAAGTGGAAATGTGTTCAGGATCCTGGGTAATTACCCTGAAAAAAAGCAAGCACTAGAAACAACCATTTCATAAATGTAAGTATTTTGCAGATGCAAATCTTTGTAGATTTCAAGCCTGAGTCTCAGATTTACCATCTACGGTTTAGTCACTTCATTGAACAGGGTTTTGTATTTTATTTTAAGATTTACTTATTTATTTGAAAGGCAAAGTTAGAGAGAGGGATCTTCATCTGCTGGTTCCCTCTCCAAACGGCCTCAATAGCCAGGGCTGGCCCAGACCGAAGCCAGAAGCCGGGAACTCCATCCAGGTCTTGGACGTGTTGCAGGTGCCCGAGCACTTGGGCCATCTTTTCGCTGCTTTCCCTTGCGCATTAACAGGGAGCAGGATTGAAAGTGTAGCAGCCGGGACTCTGGTACACACTCTGCCTGCTGAGCCACAAGGCTGGCCCTGAACAGGTGTTTTCCATCCACTTCCTGTCACCCTCCCTAAGAAATGAGCTTTGCTGAGCCCAAGTCCTCATTCAGTGCCGTCTCTCGCGCTGCGAGCAGAGGAGGAACAAGACAGCGCGTCTCCCGAGTGACGCGTGCGCGTTATGCAGACCCTTCCCCCTTCTCCATACAAGTTTTCTCTGCAGGTGCACTGATCAAGTCCCTGGGGACGTGACGGATTAGCCTTCAGAGCGTGTCTCACTCACGCTGTCCTGCTCAGTGAAGCATTGCGAGAGAAGCTCACCCAGCTTGGGAGGATTTGTCCCCAGACCTTGTGAGAAAACCCAGCCTCCGTGTTCTGACCACCCCGTCTTGCCTGTGTTATGTAAAAATCTTCGCCTGTGTCGGTTCATCCCCGTGTCATTACTCAATGTATTCCTCCCCCGCCAAGTGTCCTACTTCCTCTTCACTGTAGCTGGTTTTGAACAGAACAGAGAAACTTAATGTCCCCCACCCCAGCTTTTGGTTTCTGTTCCTTGGGTTACTCAGTCATTTTAAATAAGCAGTGGCAGATTCATAACAAATTTTCAATTTTTTTCTGAGTATAACAGGTTTAGACATTGGACAGATAAAATATAAAGCATCCATCTATCATCCATCTGAACAGTCAGGGAGATGGAATTGGTTAACGTTTTTGTTTTATTTCCTTCCGGTCCTTTGGCTCTGTTTATGTGTATGAAAATAGTTTATGAATTTGAAACAGTACTGCCATATCACTTCACCTGCTTTTAAACCAAGTTTTCATAATACATACTTATGGTAATGTGTAATATTTTAAAACTTGATTTAAATTTTTTTTTAATTTTCATTTATTTGAAAGGAAGAGGGGCACACAGATGGAGACAGAGAGAGATTCTGTTTACTGATTGACTCCCCAGATGCTCACAACTGTCGAGCCTGGGCCAGGCGCAGCCAGGAGGAGGACATGCAGTCCAGGTCTCCCCTGTGGGTGGCAGGAGCCCAACCACCTGGGCTCTCACCTGCTGCCTCCTGGGTTCTGCATTTGCAGGGAGCTGTGCTCAGGTTAGGAGCCCACACTCAAACCCAGGCGCTGTGATATCAAACATGGGTTTTTTTCCTTTTTTAATTTGAAAGGCAGTGTGACAGAGTGGGGCAGAGGTCTTCTATTCGCTGGTGCTGTCTAATGTACACAACAGCTAGGTCTGGATCTGCCCAAAGCTAGGAGCTGGGACCTCCATCTGGGCTCCCATGTGGGTGGCAACAACCCCAGTACCTGGGTCAGCACCTGCCGCCTCCCAGGGTGAGCACTGGCAGGAAGCTGGATCAGAAGCAGAGGCGAATTCTATCCCAGGCACTTCCACAACCGTGGCTGACAGCTGTGTCACAGTGCCTGCCTCTAAAACATGATTTTCTTTTTAAAGATTTATTTGTTTATTTGAAAGGCAGAAGTAGAGAGTAGAGAGAGAGAGAGAGAGAGAGAGAGAGAAATCTTCCATCCTCTGGTTCACTCCCCAAATGGTTGCAAAAGTGGGGCTGCACTGGGCTGAAGCCAGGATCCAGGAACTTCTTCCAGGTCTCCTACATGGGTGCAGGGGCCCAGGAACTTGGGCCATCCTCTGCTGCTTTCCCAGGTGCATTAGCAGGGAGCTGGATCAGAAGTGGAGCAGCTGGGACTTGAACCGGTGCCCATATGGGATGCTGGCACTGCAGGCAGAGACTTAACCTTCAATGCCACAGCGCCAGCCCCTAAAACATGAATTTTGAAGGCTACAGAGTATAGGTTAAGTCCATAGTAGCTTTTGAGGAAAACAAACAAACCAAACCAAACCAAACCAAAACAAAACCTCAAGATGATCTCACTAATTTACAGATCCTTTTAAGATTAAAAACTTACTAAGAAAATAATGAGCAGAGCCTTCTTTTGGAGTCTACTGTGAAATTCAGATTTTCTGTCCTTAGTATGATCTTCTTTTGAGTACAATCGGTTTTCACACTTTGCTTACTTGTTTTGGATATGGGTTCCTAGAACTTGGCTACCTCTCTGTGCAGCTTCCTCTGCTTGACACTGGAGTGTATTGAGCCCATGTGACCCCTTGTGGTGGACCCCAACAGCCCACCCTAACGCCCCGCCGGTCTCCTCCGTCGCAGTACCCAGGGACACTTGCAGTAATATGTCAGACGTGCTGAGAGCCATTCAGAGATCTTCAGTCAGAGAATTAAAGGAATGCCATGACTTTGTGACATGACCTTGAAGTTGGCATTTAGGAAGCCGGAGTCCTGGGGGTAGGCCTGGCCGGACCCTCCCAGGGCCCCCTCGCCCGTCTCCTCCCCCACCCCCAGCCGGGGCGGGGCTGCTGCCCCCTCCCCACTCCCTTTGCTAACTGCAGTGCGCCTCTGCTTCCCGTGCTTCCAAGCCAGGGGCTCCTTCCCCAGCAGACGCCCCCTTGGTCTTGATGAGACCTGACCCTGAGCTTCCCAGGCTCCCTGCTCTAAGACCCTGTTCACATTTCCCTGTGATCTTGTTTTTACCTCAGACATGGGGATTAAGAGTCACTGTGAAAATGTGGACACGATGGGGCCGGCACTGTGGCACAGTAGGTTAATTCTCCGCCTGCGGTGCTGGCATCCCATATGGGCGCTGGTTCAAGTTCCAGCTGCTCCTCTTCCAGTCCAGCCTCTGATGTGGCCTGGGAAAGCAGTAGAAGGTGGCGCAAGTGCCTGGGCCCCTGCACCCACGTGGGGGACCAGGAAGAAGCTCCTGGCTCCTGGCTTTGGATCGGCGCAGCTCTGGCTGTTGCGGCCATTTGGGGAGTGAACTAATGGACCGAAGACCTTTCTCTCTGTCTCTCCCTCTCACTGTCTGTAACTCTACCTCTCAAATAAATCTTTTAAAAAAAGAAAATGTGTTCACGTAGGCACCTACATTTGCCCTTTAAATACTGGGGGGTCACGCACAGTTTTATAGCTCACGCTTCTTTACTTCACGTTCTGTTGTGCTTTCCAGGTTGTAAGGTGTTCCTGGAGGATTGTAATCCGTCTTCCCTGTGCGCGAACGTCCTTTACCGTCCTGTGGTTTTGCCTGGTCCGGGGTGCGTGACTTGTTGTGCTTACTTTCCTGGGACAGCTTGGAATTAAGAAGTTGAAGGGGATGAGCGTCTTGAACCTGTGCTTTGTACTGTAGTCTCTCTGTCTGCCTCCCCTCGACGCGCCCTCCTGTGGCTTCAGTCTATCCCTTGGACTCCCAGCAAGCTGCCTGGTTTCTCTCCCTTGCTCTGGATTTCCCTGCGCCACTGCCAACCACAGTGACCTTGGAAACCGCAGCACATGCGTGACGTCCTTGTGCACACACACCGTCGTGGCCCCTGATCTCATGTGGACGCCCAGGTCCTCCGACTGCGGGGGGCCATGCTCTCCTTCCCCGGAGCCTGATTGACATCTGTTGCCTGAGCCCAGCTCTGCTCCCTTTTGCACGCTGATTCTTCCTTGCAGACGTGGTGTGTCTGACACTGCTGTAACCCCATTACTCCCAGCCTCTGGATTTTTCTTCCACATCTTTGGGGAAAACAGCACAGCACCCAACAGCAGCCCTCAGCTGGAGACGCCGTGAGTCTCCCGTCCCTGAACCTGTGCCTGGCCTGTCTGCAGCGTGTTTCTCCTTCCTCCTGCAGTTTGCTCACAAGCTGCCATCCCCTCTCCTCCACGGCCTCCGGCTCCTTTTGTGTCTGCACTGTGTCCTGTCCCACAGAACCAGCAGCTCTCAGCTGGGCACAGTTTGGCCTCCCATGGCCCGCTTGGCTGCTTCTGGAGAGGCTTTCAGCTGTCAGAGCTGCTCAGCAGTGGACAGACGCCCGGGTGCTGACAGTCACCCTGCAGTGCCCAGCATGGACCCCTGAGGTGCACCCAGGGTCAGTTACCCAGTCCCAGATGTTAGCGGTGCCTTGGTTGAGACTGAGCCTCAGGCCCTGGGCCTGGGGGAGCTCCATCGGTTGTCTGGTCTGCATCCCTGTCTGTTTACACTGTGTTCTGAGTAGGGGGATCCGAGAGTGATCTGGACGGTGACAGGCTGTCCTCAGTGGGGTGGTAGGGACGGGGTGGCACCGTCAGATTGGTACTAGGTGTTGGGGTGGAGTCTACCCTGGCATCTGTTTATAGATGGTGTGCTGCCTTGGGTAGGCCCGCTTTGCTTATTCCCAGAAGAGGCCTAGACTAGGACTTGGGACATTCCCTCCACGGTTGCCGTCTGTAGTCTCGTCCTGAACCTGTCACTGCTGAGTCGCAGTCAGACTTCCGTGTGGACTTGGCAGAAGCTAACTTCACTGCGTTAGGCAGGATGATGTAGATGACAGGAAGTGATAAAAACCCCTGGTTACGTAAGTTCGTCTCACATGGAGGTGGCAGTGTGGGAGCTGGAAAGGTCAAGGGTAGCCTTTTCTCTTTTTCTCGCAGAATGAAGTTTCTCTGGATTTTTCAAGGCAGAGTCCTGCTATATGTGATTATGGGAGTACTGATGCTAATCAGAAATCTGAATTGTCTTCCGCCTGAATGAGACAGTCATTTAATTAGTGTATCAGTCACCTGGGGCAGCCATAATCAAGTGCCACAGGCCAGGTGGCTTCAGTGCCACGGATTCTCTTCCTCATGGTTATGGGGGTCTGGAGACTGCGGTGAGGTGGTCTGCAGGTGTGGTTCCATCTGAGGCCTCGCCCGCTCCCTTGGTGCCCATCTGTGTTGTTCTCGCCTATCCGTAAGGGCTCAGTTCCACTGGATTGGGAACCACCAGTAAGCACTTCTTTTAATTTAATCACCTCTTCACAGAGAGCACCTGTGGGTCTAAACGACACACGACTTTCGGGAGAATGCACTTCAGCCCGTCGCAGGTGACATCTGATGGGGCTGGCACGTTGTTAATGAACTTATTCTTGTAGCATATTGTGGTATTTGTTTGTTTGTTTGTTTTGAACGATAGAGTTACAAAGAGACTGATCTTCCATCTGCTGGTTCACTCCCCAAATGGCCACAGCAACCACAGCTAAGACTGGTTGGGACTAAGGGTGAGGTCGTAGCCAGAAGCCTGGAACTCCCTCTGGGTCTCCCACATGGGTGGCAGGGGCCCAAGCGTTTGGGCCATCTGCTGCTGCTCTCCCACAGGGAGCTGGATCGGAAGTGGAGCACCCGAGACACGCACCAGCACCTGTATGGGATGCTGGTGTCACAGGCTGTGGCTTAACCTGCGCTGGCCCTGTTACTATTTTAACCTTCCATCCAACATGTGAATCTGACGCGTTGCAGCTTAATTTTATGATTCTAGATAGAATCAAAGAAAGTGGAGTTCTTGCTCCTCGGTTTCTGCTGCTGAACCCTGGTGTGTCTTCACCTGCTGAAGGAAAGCAAACAGCATCTCCCTCCTGTGGCTTGGACACCGAGGTTGGTTGACAGCCCAGCCTTTCTGGGGGGGTGCAGGTGCCCACCTCCTCCCCTGAGCCTTCAGCGATGCTCCCAGACACGTGGCATCACCCCCCCCCATCTGTTTGTCTTTTCACCCCCTCTGGGAATTCCAGCATTTGACACTTACAGGAACTGGAAGGCCTGCTCGAGGGGATTTCTCAGCGGTCACACACAGGAATGCTTCCTGAGCGAGCTGAGCTGAGCACGCCACCAAGTTCCAATCACAGTAGAAAGTTAGCGTTTTGCTGCGACTGGGGGCACTTCCCGCTTCAGCCTCATCTGCTGGGGTGGGGGTGGGGCGATGCGAGGGTTGAACAGCAGGTGTGACTGCTTCAAGCCAGGGCAAAGAGGAGTAGCAGAAGGGCAGAGACAGGGCACTCTGACTTGCCCGGGGAGATTAGGAAGGGCAGCCGGGCTGCCAGCCCGCACCCTTCCAGTAAGGACGCAGTGCCAGGGCGGTGCTCCATGTCCTCTCCCGGTACCCTTGATCCACGCCCCAAGGTCACACAGCTGGGAGCCTGAAGCCTGGAGCTGCACACTAGGAGTGTGGAGTTCCAGGAGGGAGTCTGTCTCTCCCAGGACACAAGTCCTCCCCTACTAATTCTGTTTCGTGTAGTTATTCTTGTTCTGCCTCGCACCCCACCCCGCCCACCCCGCTGCAAGACTTTCAGTTCTTCCAAAGTCAAGAAGTAGTGACCTGCAGCCCGCCTGGTGGTGGGGCCTCCTGTGCGGGTAGAAGCTGAGTTGGCTGTGAAGGGTGTAACACAGACCTCTACTGCCTGTTTGCCTCTGCAGATGGAGGCAGTGTGTTTGTTTATTTGAAAGGCAGAGAGAGAGGGGGCGGGGTGTCCCATCCTCTTGGAGTTTCACTCCCAAATGGCTGCAATGGCAGGGCCAGGGCCAGGCCAGAGCCAGGAGCCAGGAGCTCCATCCAGGTGACAGGGGCCCAAGCGCTTGGTTTTGTCATCCAGTGCATTCCCAGGCGCGTTAGCAGGGAGCTGGATCAGAAGCAGAGCTGCCGGGACTCAAACTTGAGCTCATATGGGATGCTGGTGCTGCAGGTGGTAGCTTAACCCGCTATGCCACAATGCCAGCCCTGGGTACAGCTTTAACTAAGCAAAACAGCCCAGCCAGACTGCCAGACTTAACAGTTGTTCCCAGAGCCACGTGACCTGTGGTCGGTGCCCATCTGTGTGATAAGCCCTGGGTGTGTCTTCCCACCCCTGCAGGATTGTCCTTTGCAGAATGAGCGCAGGTAACAACGTTATGGCACCGCGTGATGATTTAAGCTGATTGCTGAGCTGGGCGGGGTTACTTAATCCTTACGATGGGGGTGGAGCTTGACCCAACTCCCTTTTTCCACCAACAAGCAATTCTTCCTAGCTGTCATTGAAGTGAATCATCAGTATAAGTAGCAAGCTCGCTGCATTCCTGCTCAGTTGTGTTCAAACTTGCTGGTGCTCCCCGTGGATCAGGAGAGGTGCGGGCGGACGTCGCTCTAAAGCCGGGGAGGGAGAAGACAGGGCAGGGAGCCCAAGGGTCTCGGAGCTAGAATCCCAGCAGCACTGGGACTCTTCCACGGGGCGGATGCCTGGTTTCTCGTGAGCCTGGAGGGAGATCAGGTAAGAACGGGACGCCATGGTGTGTGTACACGATGGACCTTGGACCAACGGCTGTGGGCGCAGGATCAGACCGTGGCGTCGGGCTGTTTTCATTTAAGGGGCATTGTCCCAGCTCACACTGAGGCTCTCTGCCGTAAATGCTGTCTGGGGCTCAGGGTTAGCTTGAGTCCTGTACAGAGAGTGGGGTAGACAAAGGCAGAATCTGCTCATGTCTGGTCCTCGCTTCTCCCGTGTGCCTGCGGTGTTTAGAACTGTGTACAGTGTGCATTCACCAAATGACAGCAGAGTGGCCCCTTCTGTTTCGTTTTTGAAAGTAGTGGAAAATGTCAGCCACTCGGTTCTGTGCATGTTACTTGCTGGTTCTGACAGCACTGGTTTGAGAGGAAAGGGTTGTGTTTTTCTCCCTGTTCTGTTTTGGGTCTCCGTTCTCTCCGAGTGCTGCCCTGGAGGAGGGGGTGCACCAGCCGTGCTGGCTTCCAGTGAAATACTTCTTAGGGCATGACGTGGTTTGCATAGAGGACGACTTATGCTTCAGACTTGAGTTTGGGGTTGATACTGCTAGAAGTCTTCTGCTTGGTGTTGGACTAACATGATTTATGCTAAATGTGTTTATGATATTTTTGTTGTTAAGAGAACAAAAATCAAAGCCTAGCATGTATTCGGCTGAATTTTTCCTTTAGGTTTTGCTGTCATCCTCCCAGCCTTACAACTCATGCAAATCCTCTTTCTAATTAGCACGTGATCTGTGTTTCTTCCATGTCTCATTGGAGGGTGAGTCACAGACTGTTAGTTAACTCCTTGATGTACCTGTGTGTCGCTGAAGTCTGAAATACATCTGATTGGGAGCCACACCTTTGCAGTAACAAGCCAGGTTACTTTCAACAAAGCATTCCTAATATTAATTCTAGAACAGGAACAGTGTGAAAGAGGCAGGCCTACAGTTAAGTCTAGATAATTTTGTGACAAAATGCTTTACTGCACCTGTTTGGGTTAGATTCTGCCACCCAGACAACTATATTAATATTAAGAGGGAGTTTAAAGTACTTTTTAAAAAATGGCTGTGAGGAGGACAAGGTGAGCTTTAAATCTGCAGGAATCTGAATAGGATGACAGTGGAATCAAGATGCCGGGACCAAGAAATCCTTCTTATGTAATTAGGCGAGGATGGAAACGCTCACCCGTGACAGATGCCGTGTCGCGCCAAAGATTTGCACTGCTGCTGTTCTCAGGAAAATTTGCTTTAATTTTAAGAAGATGGCTTGGGGGCTGTGTACTGCACATAAATTTTATTTTTTTTAAAGATTTAGTTTATTTATTTGAAAGGTAAAGTTAGAGACACAGAGAGATCTTCCCTCTGCTGGTTCACTCCCAAAATGGCCGTGACACTGGGGCTCAGTCAGGGCCAAGGCCAAGATCCAGGAGCTCCATTCAGGTCTCCCACGTGTATGGTGGGCCCCAAGCAATTGGACTGCCTTCTGCTGCTTTCCCAGGTGCATTGGTAGGGAGTTGGATCAGAAGCAGAGCAGCTGGGACTCGAACCGGTGCCACTAGGGGATGCCAGCATCCCAGGCAGTGGTTTTACCCGCTACACTGGCCCCTAAAGGTTAATATTTCGAATAGCTGATTCAGGATATTGTCTTGCCATCGTAGAATATGACAAAAAGGTACACCATGAAGTCAGGAGTGGAATTACGTGGATTTCTCTACTTGGACGTGAACATTGTCTTCCCGGTGTGGCTTCAGTGGGGGCCGTGGCGAGCCCTGCGCCCTGTCGGGTAATGCTGGTTGCGGTGGAATGGGCGGGCGGCTTGGGTTGTTGACACTTCTTTCCCTGCTCAGTGTGTGCTGCGTAGGGCTTGTCCACATCGGTTCTCAGGTGAGGCCACGTGCAGCCGTCTTCCTCTCCTGGGGGTTGCCTTAATGGCGACACACTGGACTGGTCAGTACAGGGCCTCCCTCGTGCAGGTGAGCTTGGAGCGAGCCTGTAGTCCGGCTTTCTGAGCTCATTCACCTGCAGGGTGATGGCAGAGGCACGTGTTCCTCTGTTGTTTTCAGAAGCTCTCTGGACCACGTCCCCAGTGGCTCAGAATTCCAGAGGGCACTTGGCATTCCCTCACCCACGGTAAATATTTGTGCTTCCTCTTCACCTGGCCAGGTTCTCGGCACCCAGGAGCACAGGTGGGCAGTGGGCTGTGTGGGCAGCTCCAGGTGGCATTCCACCACCAGGCGGGACGTGTGGGTCCGGACTGAAGGTGACCGCCAGCTCGCCTCCTGGAATCTGACTCTGCTGAGAGGCCGTGGTCTAGATCGTACTGGTCCTGCCTCCTGCCGGATCAGCCAGAGCAGTCACGGCTCCTTGTCAGCGACCCGTGAGCTGTCCTGGCCGCCGGGGCATGAGCCAGCTGTTGATTCATCCCGGAGGAGTTACTGGGAGAAAGGTCAAAGGTCCAGGCCTGGTTGACATCATCCCTGGAAAGAAGGGCTTGGCTTTCCTCTCCTGGAGAGCGGAAGAGCCAGTAGACGTTCCTGGGTGTGCGGTCGCCCCCAGAGGCAGTTGACAGGGGGCCTCAGCCCAGGTGGAGACACAGGTGGGACCGAGTCAGGGGAGTGAGTGGGGCTCCGTGGAGACAAGTCAGAGAGCACACAGTCGGTGATGTCAGCTGCCTCGCTCGCTGCTCTGTTGCTCATGTGGCCCATGGCAGGCAAGAGGGTCACATGCCATTAGAAACAGCCTGGGCTGACCAAGGCCGGTGATGAGAGCCCGTCACCCGCGGGAGGGCTTTTGTGGCCGGGGATCCCTGGGCAGAGGCTGGGCGGCCTGGGGGTGTGACCTGTGGGAACCCTTGTCAGTGCAGGGGTGTGAACATTTCAGTTCCATTAACAGGGCCCAGCAGTCTCCTTTGGCCGAGATGTACCAGGCTCACTATACACAGACAGACTTGGGACTGGAAGGAGGTCTGCTGCTTCATTCACAGCGATGGTGTGCTTGGTATTTTTTAAAAAATCGATTAATTTATTTAAAAGTCAGAGTTACCCAGAGAAGGAGAGGCAGAGCATTCTTCCATTGGCTGGCTCACTCCCGAGATGGCCGCAACCGCCAGAGCTGCGCCGATCCAAGGCCAGGAGCCAGGAGCTTCTTCTGGGTCTCCCATGTGGGTGCAGGGACCCAAGCACCTGGGCCATCCGCCACTGCTTTCTCAGGCCATATGAGAGAGCTGGATTGGAAGTGGAGCAGCCAGGACTTGAACTGGCGCCCATATGGGATGCCAGCACTGCAGGCGGCAGCTTTACCTGCTCTGCCACAGCACCAGCCCCTTGCTTGGCATTTTGATATATTCTTTTTCTGTCTTACCTGATTCTGTTGGGGTTGTTAGGGGCACAGCTGGGTCTGAGGTTGATCCGCAAGTGGTTTTTCCACTGTGGTTTAAATGTTTGTGTGCTGTCCTGTCTGGGGTTGCATTTGTGCAACTGTGATAGTTCATTGAAAAAACTGTGTTAAGTCACTTGCCTTATTCATCTCTGGAAAATAGTTTGTATTCTCACTGTTCTTTTTTTTTTTTTTTTTTTCAAGATTTATTTATTTACTAGAGAGGTAGAGTTATGGACAGAAAGAGGGAGAGACAGAAAAGTCTTCCATCTTTTGGTTCACTCCACAAATGGCCACAACGGTGGGAGCTGAGGCAGTTCAAAGCCAGGGGCTTCCTCCAGGTCGCCCACACAGGTGCAGGGGCCCAAACACTTGGGCTGTCTTCTGCTGCTTTCCCAGGACATAAGCAGAGAGGCGGATTGGAAGAGCAGCAGCTGGAACATGAACCAGCGCCCATGTGGGATGCTGGCGCCGCAGGCAGAGACCTAGCCCGCTATGCCACAGCACCTGCCCCCTCACTGCTCTTTTAATCACAGTAAATATCTGGTGACTGTCTCTTGTGCTGGACACTGAGGAGTGCTGCTTTTTCAGTTGACCTAATTTTTTTTAAGGATTTATTTATTTCTTTGAAAGGCAGAGTTATATAGAGAGAGAGACAGAATCTTCCATCCACTGATTCGTATCCCAAATGGTCTCAACAGCCAGGGCTGGGACAGGTCAAAGCCAGGAGCTTCTTCTGGGTCTCCTACATCGGTGCAGGGGCCCAAATACTTGGGCCATCTTCTGCTTTCCAGGGTGCATCAGTAGGGAGCTGGATCAGAAGTGGAGCAGCTGGGACTCTAACTGGCCCCCATAGGGGAGGCCAGCATCACAAGTGGTGGCTTCGCCCGCTGTGCCACACCACAAACCTCTATACGTTTTTTTAAGTTTGATTTTTTTTCTCCCTTCTCATTGTCATTTTCACTTGGTTTGTTTACTTTTTAAAAAATACATTAACAGTATTGAAGCATTTGATACTGATCAGGGACAAAGCTTAATTGATTTGCAGGATTAATGAGACTGGAAACGTAGCTTCTCTCATTTTGTTAGCTGGTTTAAGAAAACTTCTCTTTTTCTCATTCACGCAGTCCAGGTCTCTCCAAGGGTGGCAGGAGCCCCATTCCTGGAGCCATCACAGCTGCCTGCCAGGGTCTGGCTTGGCAGGAGGCTGCAGTCGGGGGCTGGGATATGAACCCAGGGACTACAAGGAGAGACGCTAGTGTTTTCTCTGCCAGGCTGAGTGCCTGCTCTCCTAACAGACATTCTCAGTAAGAGTCTGGGGGCAAGCCCCGCACCCTCGGGGGAGTGCTTTTCCTGTGTGGGTACCAGGGAAATTCTCTGCTTCTGGAGAAGAGAGAGCATTCACAGCACCTAGAAGGATGGTGAGAGCTGAGAGGTGTGCATGTCAGAAGGGTGGGGCAAGGGCTGGGAAGACAGAAGACACACAGCAGGGTGCTGTCACCCGCAGGGAGCGGCCGGCCAGCAGCCCCAGTCTCCCGAGCTGTCCGCAGCCACCTGCGGTCGTTCTAATCCTGGGCCTTACCCGCGTCAGCGTGAGGTCACCTTGTCGTTGTGCTTATGCACACATCTACTTTGGCTTCGCTTCCTTTTTTAGAGAAGCGGAAGAGCGCACGTGGGCAGAGAACAAAGCAGAAAATAATTCGCAAGCTCCCACAGCATTGTAGATCTTGAGGCAGAACAAAGAGCAGAGATACAGCTCCCCTCATCCCAGGTGCTGGAGGACTGTCTCCTCCAGGCAGGGTTGGAAGCCCGGGACGTCCACAGGGCTGGGAAAGCCTCGCACTGAGGGAGGCTCCCTGCCCTCTGGGAAGTGCCAGTTTATATGGAGAAGCTGGGGGCTGACCTCGCAGCTTTCCCACTGACAGCCCCAGGACCCTGCCTCTCCCAGTTCCGTCATTTGCCGGACAGAGTTGTATATGCATAAATGAGCCCCGGAACCAGAGCGCTCATTTTCTGCCCAGCCTCCAGCCTCGATTTGTTATGAACCAACCTGGCATGTTTGTTACTGTTCCGCAGCTGTGGGACAAGTACTGACGGGGAGGGGCAGCCCACGCAGGAGATACTCCATCACCTCCTGGGCTTCTCACTGCAGTGTCCCTGAGAATAAAGCGTGGCTTCTGTTTTGCGTGAGACCAAGGGCATGAGTTCCTGTACCGTGCTCAAGGGACAGGGGAAGCCCTTGGTACTTAGCGTGGCTTGAATCGAGGCAGTACTGACAGTAATGGCCCTTGCGTGGTGCTGGCCGTGTGCTGGAGGAGAGGGCGTGGGGCGCCTCTGTCGCCCAGCTCGTGGCCACCTCGACGCCACTTGCTGAGTGAGGTTAGCTGACCGAGACCTCTGATTGCTTTGAGTTGTGTGTGGCAGAGCTAGAAAACAAACTTGGGTGTGTCTTCCTGCAGTGTGCATGCCCTCAATTATGTCGTAATGATGCCTTCCATCAAGGAAACCAGCGCAGGCATTAACGCTGTGAGGAGGGCGGCCCCTCTGCCACCCCAGGGAGCGATACCTTATCTCCCTGGAGTCACTGCTCAGAATCACAGGCTGCCCAGGATCAGAAAAGCTCCCAAGCAGCCCCTGCCAGCAGCCCGCAGTGTCTGCCCTGCTGGGTCAGCTGCTCCTCTCCTAAGCATGTTCCCCGCGGGCACTCTGTGCACTTGACCGGCGAGTTGTGTGCTGTTGGCTCCTTGTGTGCCCTCGGTGCAGTGGAAGCTCCTCACAGGCTGGGCGTTCTGTCTCTGTGCCTCCCTGGTGTTTCGCAGGTGCCTGGAGCAGCGCCTGTCAGCAGCAGTGTGCGTGGACTGGCGGAGGGGAGCCTGGCAGAGCTCGGGGAGGCCTCCCCGGGGCGCTCTTCCTGCAGGTGCCTGCAAGGGCTCCCTGGCCCTGACTCCGGCCAGGGGAGGCTGTGGCTGCTTCGCTGGCCAGTGCGGGTGCTTGGAGGAGCGCTGTCTGCATGTGGCCTCGTCCACCTGCACGCCCTGGTGGCATGGAGGCGGCGGGGTGGTGCTGCTCACCACTTCAAGGTCAGAGTTTAATTGCCGGACTTTCTTACACGCTTTTTCAAAGGGCTGCGCTTTGGCCTGCTTGCGTCTGAGAGAGGGGAGAGAGAGAGAGAGAACAAACAAGAGCTGTCCGTGGGGGAATAGCTTCGTGGAGCTCCTTACAGCTGTTCACTGGCAGAGGGAACGTCTCACCCGCTGTGGCTTTCTCCTACCTAATTGGCCATTCTGGTTTTCAGCAGCCAGTGTGCTGCCGTGTTCCGCTGTGGTTTTACTTAGCCTTAATCCTTTATTAATTGCCTCTTGTTCAAACTCCCTAAGAGTGGCTTAGCCTTCACCTTCTTCAGCTTCAGCTCCACTGCTCTTGGATTTCTTTGTTTTAGTTGTGACGTCAGGAAAATAAACAAGAAATGGCGAATGCGGCTGTTGTGTTTGTGTCCTGGCGAGTGCCGCTTTAAGCGGTGCTCCACCTTAAAATCACAGAGATGGCTGCTGCCTCGTCAGCGACGTCTGTGTGGTTGACGACATAGGCCGTGATGTTTTCCTGCATCCCACCTCACACCCGTGCCCCTGAGACCCCCAGAACCATCGGACCTGCCGTGTGACTGGAATGTGGCACACCTGTGACCAAGACATGGCCCCGTTCGCCAGAAGCGAATAGTAGATCGATAGCAGAAATGGACACAGACACCAGCAGGTGCCAGATTTCTAGGCTTCTGCCAACGGCAGTGGGGCTGGGGGGCTGGGAAGGCTTTTCAGAGGTGGTCGAGCGTTTTTATTTCTTGAGATCGTGTGCAGGCCAGGTGGAGGCAGAGGGAGCAGCGTGGTATGCTCTGAGAACTGGAAGTCAGTCTCGCTCCATCTGGATGAAGGTCGAAGGCACGTGGCAGGCGGCACTGGAGGGGAGGCAGGGGTGGAGCAGGGTGGACTGTGCATGCCCTGGGGTGGGGAGTGGGGGTGAGCCCAGCCAGGGAGGGAGAGTGAAAAGGGTGCCCATGAAGACTTGGGGAGCACCACGTGTGGCTGAGGGCTGGGCCAGTCTGAGTCCTGCAGCTCCTCCCCAAGGGAGCTGTGTTCAGGTTTGCTTTGGAGCCTTACTGTGTCCATCATCGGTATTGGCATCTCCCAGGAGCGGGTTGCAAATGTACATTCTGGAGTGGGAGTTTGGACCAGTGGTTAAGTCGCCTCTTGGGACACCCCCACACACATCATAGTGCTTGGTTCACGTCCCCTGCTTCTCTGTTTCCCATCCAGCTTCCTGCTCCGGCTCCCTTGGGAGGCAGCAGGGGACGGCTCAAGTACTTGAGTCCCTGACATCCACATGGGAGACCAGGTTGAGTTCCAAACCCTGGCTTAGCCTGTTCCAGCCCTGGCTGTTAGCGTTCAGGGAGTGAACAGCCGTTGGGAGATATCTCACTTGTTTTCTTTCTATCTCAACCTTTCAAATAAAATGAAAATAAAAAATTAGTTACTTTAACAATTAACATAATAAAATTATATATAACATAACATATAGCAAAATTTAAAAAACTGCATGTTCTTGGAGGTTAGCTTGTACCCAATCAGAATCTGCATTTTAACCAGATCCCAGGTGACAGATGCGCACGGACATCAGTCCAGTCCAGGGAATGCTTCTCTGGTTTTGTGATCTCTGTAGGACTTGGTTACTTTCTGGAGTTTCCTCGGCATGATGGACTCTAGCACATACAGTATGCAAATCTCGTCCTTGGTCCTCGGCTGCACTCCACAGTCCTGCCCGCGCCGACACCCTCCCAGGCAGCAGTTGGCAAGTGCCTGGTTAGTGCTCGGTGCTCACTTCTCAGGGGACGAGTTGCAAGCAGACCCACAGTGTAGCTCCCCTGTGTCAGTCCTGCCGAACGAGGAGGCCCACGTGCGCGCTCTCGGTGCTTGTGGGAACCCAGCACTGCTGCACTCACCCAGGAGGTGGCGAGCTGCCATGTCCCACAGTAAGTCCACAAGTGGCACATGTTCCATGCAACTGTCACCGCTGTGTGATAGTCTGATTCCACGTCAGCTGCACAGAAGCCCGAGGTTCCGTGCAGTGAATGCTTTTCAGTCGTTGGCCTTTGCTAAGAGCTGGTCCAGAGTTCCTTGGAGGTGTGAACATTTGAATCGAGGTTGAAGCTTACGGATCTTTATTTTGAAAGGGAACCTTTTTAGGATTGGGGGGAAGAATCAGCATTAGATCACCTAAGTGACACTGAGAACCTCAAGTAGAACAAAAATGAATACTGGACACAGCAAGCCTGGAATCCAGCTTAGGAAGTGAACCCTGTTTCTGGTTCATCAGTAATCATTGTCATTCGCATTAAGGTTTCCGGAATTAACTACCTTATTATTTTCTCCCTATATAATCCTCACATGTTAATATTGCTTGTATCTTTTAGATTTGAGTATTTTTGTTTTTCCACACATGCGTATTCTGAAATGTTAAATGTTCATGCTGTTAGTTCATCATAGTGGCTCCTGGTTTTTGTTTTTGGTATCAGGAATATTATTGCTGAAATGAGGTTCACCTTGAAATTTTGGGGAGGGGACATTTTGTTGCTTTGAGTCTGAGCTTATAACCTGTGACACTCGGGGACATTTCCCACATTGAAGAAAAGGAGGTTCAAGAAGCCAGAATGTGTGTGAAATTAGAGTCTGCACCTGGCTGTCCATCAGCAAGTGTGAGAATTCCTCATTCTGGCAACTTAGCCAAGACAATATTTCGAAATGCAGAACCCTGGGAAGAAGTGAACCTGTTGAGATGATCAGTAGGAAGTCAAGCAACCAAGAAATACTTACTGAGGGCCAGGTGTGTGGGTTCCTTGGCTAGGATAGAGAGGTGGCTGTGAGTGATTTGCGTCTCTTTATGAGAAGTAGCACCTGATTCAGTGGAAGGGAGTGGCTGAGGGAATAGTTACAGGAATGCAGAGAGCAGAGAATCAGGTGAGGGGGGGTTTGTTCTGCCAAGAGGATGAGGAATGGGAGAGAACAGGAAGGCATGTGTGCCAGTGAGGAAGGTGATGCCAGGCCAAGCCGGGCTGCAAGCACTGAGCACAGCAGGTTGATGGATGGGGAGCCCCAGATGTGGCAGGGTGACAGGTGTTCTCCACTGGTTTCTCCACTTACCGCCCGATAGAAATCCCAAAGCTAGGGCAGAAGCAGAAGGACCGTGCCGTCTGCTTTTCCAGTGTCATGGAGGTCGGAGCCCTACAGCTCTTGCAGGAGAGGTGCATTCTGGTCCGTGTGAAAACCCTCCGTCTGACCTGTGTGCCTTCACGGAGTGGTGTTGTAACAGCCTCTTCTTCAGCTCACAGAGACAGGGAGAAACATGTAGGAGAGGAGAGAGTAAGTGTGGAAAGCGGAAGTAAAAGATAAGTTTATCTTGGTGCAAAACTGTTTTGAAATCCATGCATAGTTTTTTCAGAGTGTACATTTTTCATGAACTTTTTGAAGTCCCCTCATATGCGTGGATTTCAAAGCATTTTTGCACCAAAACACACACTTCATTCAAGTAACTACCATGAAAACCAAGAGTGTAAAATATCTCGTTGCTAAGTTTAACCTCAGTGGTAGATTATATGTTGAGTAGCTGGGTTAAATGAAACATACTACTAAAAGGTTAAAAATTGCACCAAAATGAACTTTGTCATTTAATTCCATTTTCCACGAGCTTTTCTTGAAGCAGCCTCAGTTAGCTATAAAACAAAGTGATCTTGGCCAGTGCCGTGGCTCACTAGGCTAATCCTCCACCTAGCGCCGCCAGCACACTGGGTTCTAGTCCCGGTCGTGTCGCTGGATTCTGTCCCGGTTGCGCCTCTTCCAGGCCAGCTCTCTGCTGTGGCCAGGGAGTGCAGTGGAGGATGGCCCAAGTGCTTGGGTCCTGCACCCCATGGGAGACCAGGAGAAGCACCTGGCTCCTGCCTTCGGATCAGTGCGGTGCTCCGGCCTCAGCGCGCCAGCCGTGGCGGCCATTGGAGGGTGAACCAACGGCAAAGGAAGACCTTTCTCTCTGTCTCTCTCTCTCACTATCCACTCTGCCTGTCAAAAAAAAAAAAAAAAGTGATCTCGTGGTATACCTTTGTAATGCTCATGCATGCTTCTGGTAGTGGGATGGGGGTGGGGTGGCCTGTGCAGCAGCCAGCCTGTTCGTGACCCCGAAGCCCGCCCAGGGCTCCTTGGCAGGCCCCTCAGCACCCAGGCTCACCTGACATGGGACTTTAAGGAAGGGCTTTAAAAAATTTCAGATTCCTTCCAGATTGAACCAGGCTGAAACCACTGATGCCAAGTGGAAATCCAGTTTTGATGAGTCACACGGGTAAAAAGCCCCGTGGTGCAAAACTAGCCTTGGGGACCTGTCATTCATGGGGGGGGGGGGGGCAAGGCAACCAAGATTCGTTTTTAAACAGAGAGAAAGAGATCTTCTATCAGCTGATTTACTCCTCAAAGGGCTGCAACAGCCAGGACTGGGGCAGGCTAAAGCCAAGAGCCAGGAATTCCATCCAGGCCTCCCACGTGGGTGCCAGGGACCCAAGCACGTGGGCCATCTTCTGCTGCCTTGCCAGGCGTATCAGTGGGGAGCTGGATTGGAACCAGCACTCTGATATTGGATGCAGGGGTTTGCTTCTCCCCACCCCAGCTCCTCCACCTCCCCACTCCCCTCAACCTCTACCACAATTTGGGCCCTCAACTGTGATTTGTAATGTTGATGAGAGCCTCATTTTTCCCCATAATGTCCTTTCTTCTTCATAATATGTGAGCCCAGGGGTGCCAGTTGTGAATTCCTGCCGTATGTTTATGTGCACAACACCCTGGGACTCTTCCCTCCAGCCTTGGAGGTGGGGCATTCTAACCCAGCAGCCTCCATTCTGTTGGTGGCTTAATCTTCCTGCGATAATACAAGGACACTTCCAAAAATTCAAGCAGGGGCCGAAGCTGTGGCACAGCAGGTTAAGCCGCTACCTGCAGTGCTGGCATCCCTTATGGGCACTGGTTCGAGTCCTGGCTGTTGCACTTCCAATCCAGCTCCCTGCTAATGCACCTGGGAAAGCAGTGGAAGATGCCTCAAGTGCTTGGGCCCCTGCACCCATGTAGGAGACTCAGACGAAGCTCCTGGCTTTGACCTGGCCCTGCCCTGGCCTTAGTGGCCATTTGGGGAGTGAATCAACAGATAGAAGTTCTTTCTCTCCCTCTGCTTCCCCCTCTCTCTGTAATTCTGCCTGTCAAATAAATAACCTTTTAAAAAAATTCATGGAAAAGTGTAATCAAGGGCCAGGCGTTTGTTGGGGGACCACTAGGGTCCACTTGGCGGCCCCACATCAGAATGCCTGGGTTTGAGTCACAGCTGCATTTCCGTGTTTCAGCTTGCTGCTGTTGTGTGCCCTGGAAGGCAGCGGTGTTAGCTCAAATGCTTGGGTCACTGCCACCCATGTGGGAGACTGGCGTTCCAGGCTCCCGGTTCTGGGACTGGCCAAGCCCCAGTTATTGCAGACATTTGGAGGGTGAACCAGCGGTGGGAGATTTCTTTCCTTCCTTCCTTCCTTCCTTCCTTCCTTCCTTCCTTCCTTCCTTCTCTCTCTCTCTCTCTCTCTCTCATAAAAACAAAGTTTTTTTTTTTTTTAAAGAATGAAATTTGTTCATAACGTGCCTTTTCCATGGTCTTTCTGAAGGCGCCTCCTACAGAGAAATGTGACTGTTGTCTCTTTAAATCCCGGGTGGGGAAGGCTTGGTGTGGGTGGCACTGTGCAGCAAGCAGAGTCAGGGAGCAGTCGGTGTCTGAGGATTTACTGGCAGGCTGCAAGTTATTTTTCAGAAAGTTAAGGGGATACTGTTGTCCTGGGTGTTCCGGGGCTGACCTGTGGATTGGTAGGAGGCTGAGTGAATGTGGTAGGCAGGTTGGCATGAGGGCTACACAGGTTTTAAGTGTTCCTTTGAACTCACTGCGGGTCCGCAGTCCCTTATCTGCAGTTTGAAAAGCCAGAAAGCCCTGGAAACTGTAATCGTCTGTCTGGGGTTGTAGCGAAACCTGTCGGGAACGGACTGGAGAGTGCTTCCGGCCTCTGCGGCACCTGCTTTCACTCTGCCTGTGCATCACTGCACAACGTGAGCATCTGGTCAGGATGCTGGGGGTCCTGGCCCACTGGACGGAGCCTGTTAGCGGGGTTATGTAATAGCAGAATACTCGCTGAGTCATCTTTCTGCAATGAGGGGAAAGCATGTAGCACCTTTGGCCCTGAGGGTATCTGATATCTGATAAAGGCGGGCTTCAGCCGGTGTTAGCTTCCCTGGGCACAGGCAGGTGGCTCCGGACAGAAGCCGATGGTCTGGTTGTCTGACAGTCCAGGAGGCCACAAGTGTGGCGTCCGAGCGTGAGCAGGGCCGTGCATGCCCGGGCTTCTGGGGAGAATTCCTCCCTGCTCTCCCAGCCTCTGGCGTTGCTTGGCTCGCACGTAGGGTCTTCACGAGGTTCATGGGAAAGGCGTAGCATGAAAACCTCTGCATGGATTTCGGGATTTCTTTGCACTCAAGTCATAGATGCATCACTACAGCTGCAGGGCTGTCTTCCCTTGAGGGTGTGTGCACGCGTGTGTGTTTCTGCATCAGATTTTCTCCTTTCCGTGCCCAGACAGATTAGATTAGAGGCCACCTAATGACCTTATTTTCGCTTGATTACTTCTTGGAAGACCCAGTTTTCCAAATAAGCCACATTCCGAAGTCCCGGGGTTAGGATTTCCCCATATCTTTCGGGTCAGCCCATGACGCAGGGAAGGATTGAAGACCAGCTGTTCTGTTCCTGTTTGTCAGGCCGGTGCCAAGTTCAGGACCATTGTCTGTTGGCTCTGGTGGTGCCTCTTGGAATGTGTGTTTACTGACTGGGTGTCTCCCTCCCCACCCCAGCCCACACTGCCACACCTCCTGTTAGCTCCCTGGGAGGGAGCCTCCCTGCCTCCTAGATCTTACCTGTGAGAAGAAAGGCAGATGCTTAGGGTGAGAACTGAGCTGGGCGTGGGGTCAGTTCCTTGAGTTCCTCCAGTCCCTGTAGCTCTGTTGTCACTGCCCTTGCTGAAAGGTCTAGAATATTCCTAGGTATGTTGAAGGGTTGTACAAGGGGCTTAGGGTGGTGTTTGGCTTCTAGAAATACACAGGCGTGCAGCAGTTGCTGTGTACGTGTGTGGGAGTTGTTGATCACCGCATAGCCGTGAACCACTGAACTCTGCCATTGCCCCGGGAGGTCCACCGCGGGCCTTGCACTCGTCGCGTGTTTTGTGGTGGTGTTCCTGATCTCAAAGGGGTCTCCCTCTGCTCGGCCTTTGTTCTTGACCACTCGGCACACACGGCTGCCCGGCAGTGCCCATCAAACAGTGACAAGGGGCACTTGTGCCCCTGCTGCCCGGCTTCCGTCCTCGCATCCCCTGAGCCGGCGGTGACAGTGGAAGTCCAGGGCACAGCACGCTCTGGGGACGGCTGACTTCCAGAGTTAATTAAAAGCATCCCTTTCACTGTGTAGTTAACACAGGCTGAAGTCCCCGAGTAGCTCTTTAATTTCCAACTTGCCCTTTTTCCTGGTTAGCCACGGCTCAGGGTTGGCGCCACCTTGGCTCCAAGTTCAAAGTTCTTCTGCTCCACAGTGCTATTTCCCTTTGTTTCGTAAGGACATGGGTGAGATTAGCCAACAAGTAGGCTTTCTGGGTCACAGGCCACTAACTCCTTTGGGAGTCTGCTCCCGTGCTTCCTTCCAATGCAGTTTGGAACATCTATGTGTGTTTTTTATCGGCTGGTTACTTTATAAATAGGGAATGAAGAGGAGCCAACTTATAGAAATACAATTAAACAGTTAGGAAGGTATCTTTGCACTTGGGTTTCATGAAATGCTAGTTAGCCTGGCTTTGTTTTTCTAACCAAGAGGGAAGTGGATAAGCAGGTCTGGTAGGTCAGTCCCCCATCAGGCTCACTCAGGAGTAAATAGACCGGCTGCCGTGAGAATGTCTCGGAATTCTTCTCTTTACCTGTTTCCTTTGGGACTGAATTCCTGCCAGGCTCTTATTGCTACAGGGAGCTTGTAACTGTTTCTGCCTGTTAGACAAATACTCCATGTATTTTTAGCTAAGCAAGACTTGACCTGCCTTTACTCTGCTCACTCTCCGGCCACCTCCTCCCCACTGCAGTCAACAGAGTGGTACCAGCTGCAAAGTTGTAATTCCAGGTAGGAATTACATGACCTTCATGTGACCCTGATAAGTATGTGCTGTGCCCTGTGGTGCCCAGAGAAGCCCGCCAAGACAGGCAAACCAGGGGCTGAAAGTCCTCCTGGATTTGCTTGCTGCGGGGATCAGAATTTGTGAATACCAGGGCACCTCAAAAAAAAACCTGCAGAAAATGGAATTGAAATCCGTGCATGGTTTTTTCATGCTACACATTTTCCATGAACTCTGGCAAGACTCCTAGTAGATATGAATCTCAATTTTTTTTTCTTGCTAAAAACAAACTGGGGGGTGGGGGGGTTGCTGTGGCTTAATGGGCTAAGCCTCCACCTTCGGTGCCAGCATCCCATATGGGCACTGGGTCATGTCCCAGCTGCTCCTCTTCTGATCCAGCTCTCTGCTTGTGGCCTGGGAAAGCAGTGGAAGATGGCTCAAGGGCTTAGGCCCCTGCACCCACACGGGAGGCCCCGAAGAAGCTCCTGGCTCTTGGCTTCAGATCGGCCCAGCTCCAGCCATTGCGCAATTTGGGCAGTGAACCAGCAGATGAAACACTTTTCTCTCTCTCTCTCCCTTGCTCTGCCTCTCAAATAAATAAATAAATCTTATTTTTTAAAAAATTTAAAAACCACACACAACATCTTGAGATTCCATTTTTCTGCACACTTTTCAGGAAGTGCCTTCAGACATGGTACCAAGCACGATGCCGGGCAACCGGAGGTGCTGGACCATCGAACCTGAAGTCACTGCCACTGCGCGTTGGGTTGACTTAGAACAGTCATCATTTCTGAGCTCCGTAGGTATTTTTCGGAGCAGCCAGCTCTCAGAAAGACCAAGCATGCATGAGACACTCTTGTCTCACTCGGGTTTCTCTGGAGGAGAGCTGGAGGGCCTCTGTGTCCATCTCCCTCCTCCTTCCCTGCCCTGGTGTCCCCCACTGACTCGGTGCCGCGTGGACACCCAGCGACGCCGAGGAACCTGTTTCCCAGAGAGAGCGCTGTGTGTGCCCCTTCCCTTCTGCCCTCTGGTCTCCCTGTTGAAAGTACTGAGTGTGAAAGAAACAGCTGTTATCTCACCCTCTACTCGTTGCACTCAGAAGCACACGGGGAAATACGTAATGGAGCCCGCTGGGGATCCAGCCAGTCACGGACGACCATTTTCTTTGGCAGCTGCTGTATGGATAGTTTAGTAATTTATTTGTGAAATTTTCTGGCTTAGTGACTTGTAGTGGACAATATTTAGACCACCAGAAGCATAAGAGAACATTGGTCTCGACTGAGCACATTTTGTTTTGAAACCAGCTCTCAGATTAAAATACTCCAAGAGCCACCTCACATCCAAATGGTGCTGTGTGAGTACCCGAGTGTGTCACAGATTGGCGGACGGTGCACGTGCAGTGGACCCCTGCTCTCGGGAGTCTCTGCGACCCCAGGTTGGGACCCCAGGTGACTGGTGGTAAATGGCCAGGAGATACAGGGAGGAAGGGAGGCGGTCCTGATTAGAGATTGCAAGACTTAATGACTGGTAAGGTTTTAGGATACAGGTGGATCACTAGTTGTTCCGTACTGCAAAACCATCATACCTGCAGTATCTAAAAATGTAGTTTTTAAACCGTTTCACAGATTAATGCTTTTTTTTTTTTACCTGCTTAGGACCAACTTGTGAATTGCTTTTGATAGCATAAGAGTGAGAGCAGTCTAACCCATTGCTCTTTCGCATTTGCTGAAAAATCTTAACAAGTTTAAGTAAGTGGCTTATTGTCAGTATTGGTGACAAGTGATGTGTTTCAAAGTATATGTCGTGCCTTTTGGTGAATCTTGAGGGCTGTAATGTGTGTGTTTATTCTTTCGAAAATCTTCAGTGTCATCTATTTAAGGCAGTTTTCTGAGTAGGAAAAATATTTGAAGCTCTTGTGTGTTTGTGATTGAGGTATGAACTGGCCATGAAACAGGGTTTAGTGCCTGATTGAAGAGCACAGCATAGTTGTATACTGTGTGTGTAACTGTTAGTGCTAGTATCATAACTTCTTAAATCATAAAAGTAGTTCAAAATTCAGAAAAATTAAATTCTATAAAGAAAATAAACTTAATTCACTAGCTTATCATCTAGAGAATGTTACTTTTTAAAAAGATTTATTTCTTTATTTATTATTTGAAAGAGTTGTAGAAAGAGAGAGAGATCTTCCATCTGCTGGCTCACTCCCCAGATAGCTACAATGGCCAGCCCTTGGCCGGGTCAAAGTCTGGAGCCAGGAGCTTCCACTGGGATAATAGGGGCCCAAGTACTGTGGCCATCTTCCACTGCTTTTCCCAAGCCATGAACAGGGAGCTGGCTAGGAAATGGAGCAGCAGGCAAAAGAACCGGCCCCTATATGGAACGCATGTGGCGGCTTTACCCACTATGCCACAATGTCTGCCCAACTGTTAACCTTGAAAACTGCATTTTTGGGGCTGGCGCTGTGGCTCACTTGGTTAATCCTCCACCTGTGGCGCTGGCATCCCATATAGGTGCCAGGTTCTAGTCCCGGTTGCTCCTCTTCCAGTCCAGCTCTCTGCTGTGGCCCAGGAAGGCAGTGGAGGATGGCCCAAGTGCTTGGGCCCCTGCGCTTCGGATCGGTGTAGCACCGGCCAAAGCAGCCATTTGGGGGGTGAACCAACGGAAGGAAGACCTTTCTGTCTCTCACTGTCTGTAACTCTACCTGTCAAATAAATTAAAAAAAAAAAAAAAACCTGCTTTTTCCTGTTACTTTCATATATATATTTTTTACAAAATATATATATGAAAAGATCCTGTTTATTCCTGTTACACCATGATTATTTTCTCTCATTTAAAAATATTCTTTGGAAATATGATTTTCATGGTTTGCAATGTTCTAGTACATGATTATACCATAATGTATTTAATCACTTCCTTATTGAACTGGAAGATTCTGTATAATTTGTTCTTGCCACATGTGTTCCTGTAATGATACCTTTCACAGATACACATATACCTCCTTCTCATTATTTTGGGGGAAGTAATCCCTAGAAATGCATTTGCTAGATAAAGCGACATCAACTCTGAATATTCTTGCCACTTGAACCATAATATTTCCCAGCAAACAACTTGCAGTAATTTGGCTTTCCAGGACTAGAGTATGAGAATGCCTGCCTTTCTTTAGAAAGTGTTAATTTAACATTTTTTCAGGCTTCAACAATTTGTTAGATGAAAACTTCAGTTTCTACATTACTGCAGGTGTTGTGTTCCTCTTTGCTTACACTTTCTAGGTATTTTTTCTTGTTACGTGGAAGTGTTTTTAAGTGTCACTTCCTTATTGAGGGTACGTCTAAGTGATTTTGTAACACTGACGGAAATGGGAAAAGTGGGAGATAGTTGTCCTGTCGGAAGCGGGTTCTGCCATGGAACTTCGGGTCAGCGAGGTTTAGCGGGTCGGTGGCAGCGTAGCTGTGATCTCTTGCACTCTTCGCTGTTAGGAAGCAGACACACAGTCTGTTCACAGACCGCCCGTGACCTGTAAGCACCAGATCCAGTCGGTGAATGGTGACTGCTTAGGGTCCTGGTGGTGACCCTCGCTTGGAAACGGGGCCTTCCTCATCATTCCTTTGAATCCAGCCACCTTGGAAAGACACTTCTCTGGCGCACAGACACGGCCACACTCAGAAGTCATTGGAACACTTTGCCACTGGGGCCAATTTCCGCCCTCCTTCCCCCTCCACTCCTCCCTGCCCTACCTGTGGCTCTCAGCAAAGCCTTTATCCTGGGTGTGTGTGTGTGTGTGTGTGTGTGTATGTGTGTGTGTGTAGGGGGGTAAATTATAGTTCTGCAAGAACACAGAACCGGGCAGGGGGTCAGGTGGAGATGATGAAGGGTCAGCCCATTGCTGACTGTCCTGGTCGTGTGTCCCAGGAGGCTGAGCAGTGGGGAAACCCAGGAAGTGTCCCTTGCAGCTCCTGAGAAGTGACCCCAGCCGCTTGTCTTTTGCCTGACAGCAGTGAAGGCGGAATGTGACGCCTGAACAAGACCGTGCTGTCTCCCTCTCTCTCCAGCTCTTGCAGGCCTGGGCTGCAGATTGGAGGTGACTGAAGCAAAGGCTGCCTGAGGGCGAGTGGTTTTCAGGACCGGGGCTCCATACTGAGGATTAAAGAGACAGCAGTCGGGAAGCTCTTCTCTTGGGAACTTTGTAAAGTCTGAGTGGACTCTTGGCCAAGATTTCTCATGAGAGTGCAGGTTCTTGGGGAATTTTGTGCCGAGTCTCCTGGCATTCGGTGGCTGCTGGCTGATTTGCTTCAGCTAAGGGGCTCTGTCTTCTGCCAGCGACTTCACACACACTCTGTGTCTCCTGTGTCTGAGATCAGGTGAGGTCACCCTTCTGGCTCTGGCTTGAGGTGTAATCTTTTGTGTACAGGCGAGCGTCTTGCTTGTCAGGGAATGG
Organism: Oryctolagus cuniculus; assembly: GCF_964237555.1. Taxonomy (NCBI): domain Eukaryota; kingdom Metazoa; phylum Chordata; class Mammalia; order Lagomorpha; family Leporidae; genus Oryctolagus; species Oryctolagus cuniculus. The sequence continues at coordinate 20,123,332 of NC_091441.1, read as the reverse complement.
CTGGAATCTCCCAAGTAGTTTTTCCTTAGGACACGAGTAGTTGGAGAAAAGTTCCGAGGAAGCTGAGACCCTTTCCCAGTCCACCTTGGGTTCTGCCCACGCAGGACATGTGGCTTGGGAGCCCGGGCTGAATTTTCAGGTTTCTAGGTGCAGCAGAGCTAACTCGTTAGTGGAGCGCTCAGGCCTCCACTGCTGGAGAGGCCCCTGCAGACTGACTGACTGACTGACTTACTTTTTTTAAAAAGATTTATTTATTTGAAAGACAGAGTTACAGAGAGAGGTAGAGACACAGAGAGGTCTTTAATCTGCTGGTTCACTCCCCAGGTGGCTGCAAAGGCCGGAGCTGCACCAATCCGAAGCCGGGAGCCAGGAACTTCTTCCCAGTCTCCCACATGAGGGCAGGGGCTAAAGCACTTAGGCCATCTTCTACTGCTTTCCCAGGCTATAGTAGAGAGCTGGATCGGAAGAGAAGCAGCCAGGGCTCGAACCAGCGCCCATGTGGGCTGCCGGCGCTTCAGGCCAGAGCTTTAACCTGCTGTGCCACAGCGTCAGCCCCAGACTTACTTTCAAACGCTCATCTTGAACATGGAGCAGAGTGAGGCTCTCTGGGGCCATGACCCAGCTTGCCGAGAGGCCTAGCATCCCGAGGTTGCGTGGACGCCCTCCTCCACGCTGCCTCCCTTCCTCATCGCCCTGGGCCGCCTCTCTCCTCTGCGTCTGCTTTTGGGTTGGCTCTCAAGTCCTCCTTGTGGACCCTCAAACTTCTCTGTCAAGACCGGTCTCATTCTTTGGTGCAGAAGCCCCCCAGCAGGATCCACCACCTGCAGTCACCTCCTTGTGTTGAATCTGACTTCGGACCTTCTGAACTCCAACAACCCTGCTGACGGTTACTGAGCGCTCACCATACGCCAAGCACTACTGAATTTTAAGCTTTCCAATTGCGCCTCCTTAGGATGGAAGCACTGCTGTTAACTCCAGGACATAGATGGCAAAGGGGAGGCCAGGAGAGGCTTACAGGCACACAGCTCTGAGCAGGCGAAGTCAGAATTTGAGCCAGAACAGGACTGACTGGCTCCTTGCAGTTTGAGCCCAGGCTGCCTTTCCCCGTGAGCCCTCCAGACTGCAGCCTGCCAGCGTTGTCCTGCTCAGAACCCAGCCCCCAGGCCATCGCTACACTCTGTCTGCACTCCTTCTGCCCGGAAAGCCTTCACCTGTTCGTGGCCCGTGCCTTGCCTCCTGGCCCGTGTGTGCTGCCAGGCCCGTCTCTGGCAGTGCTCCCGGGGTGGGTCCATGCGTGGAAATCACCTGGACACCTGGTCAGTGCACATGGCCAGATCCCGGCCGTGGGCGTCTGTGCCCACAGGTCACGGACGGCTGCTGACTGTTGTGCTCCTGGGTGCTGGACGTCCTCTGTCACTGTCATCGTTTGGTTTCGCTGTGCTTGCTTGCAGCGGGGCAGGGCCAGTGTCACTGTGTGCTGCTGCTTGTGGGCAGCGCTTGGGGTGTCAGAGGTTTGAATCCTTGGAGCAGGAGAGGCGGAAAAGAACAATGTGGTGCTTTCACAGCTTCCCTGAGCAGAGGCAAGAAAAGGTTTGCAGATAGAATTCCCTTCATTGTAGGCCACGTGCTGTGCAAAGCGCTGGCTTTCTCAGAGGATCTGTAATGGTAGCCCTGAGTCCGACTGGGCTGGTAAGTGGGTGCCAAGAGTGGATATGGCTGGCTTTGGTGTGCACACGATGGCCAGGAGGAGCCCCTGCCCCGATCCCCATGGAGCTCCCACGTGGCGTGAGCAAGGAGGAATCGTGGGATCCTCAACGTGCCGGCGTCCAGTCTGTAGCCGAGGGAATTGGTGTCCAGTCAAACCAAGTAACCAGAGCAGCAGGAGCCTCGGGCAGAGTCCAGTGCGAGAGGCAGCCAGAGAAGGACCGCTGCGGGGGCTTTCACTGTGGGCACCTGTGCCGTGTGTTTGGCGCTGTGCTGAGTGCTGGTATTGCCACGCACTTTTCTCTGATCCTTGCGATAACAGTGCAGAATGGTCAATGTCGCTTCATTCAGGATCACGCTGAAGAGTGGTCGCATGCCAGCAACAAGGGCGGACGAGGCCCAGAGATCGGGACAAGACTTTTCTCGCCCCCTGAAGCCCCCGCCCCATGTCCTTCACCTGGCTCTGGCCCCGGCTCCTGGGCCCTGGCCAGGGCCTCAGAGTAAGAGCTGCCGGCTGAGCGTGCGCTGTTCTCTGTATGGGGGGCTGCACGTGGCTCTGGACACACCCCTCCCGGCACACGGGCGCTTGCGCTAGAGGTGACAGGGAAAATCAGGCCGTGAGCGTCTTTTAACCAGTAGCTTGGTGGCTGGAAATGGAAAACTGAGTTTTTGTAGCTAAGAGGTGCTCTTTTCAGATAGCACCCAGAAAGTGGTGAGGGTGGTTCCTGGATCAAGAAATCCTGCATCAGATCCTGCGGCCTCACCCCAGACCCACGGGATTCAGCCCCAGCGCATGTCTTCCCGCTGCCCCTCTCTTACGGGGGATTTTCATAGGCTGAAGTCTGAGCGCTCTTCGGAAGTGACTGCATTCGGCTCCACAGAGTTCCCATTAGGAAGGCGCTCGTGGGACCCCAGACTTGGACCAGGAGCTGGCCCTTGGTTGACCTTTCCTGAGTCTGAAAGTGTCCCGATGAGAGTATATGCGTCTGGTGAGATAATCTAACTAAATCAAGCTTTGCCGTTTATGAACAAGAGACTAGATGCACGGAGACAGACAGCAAACCCTGGTGCTGTTTATGTAAGAATATGTTTTGTAGCTTCCATTCCAGTGCATTTCATGGGCAATAAATATTATCTGTGTACTGAAAATATTTCCACTGACCTTTGATTTTTGTTTCTTGGATATTGATTACAGTCCTGTTACTACCTATATTCTATAAAGGTATTTATGGCATATTTATTATCTCAGCTATCAGATAATATAGTCTTAGCATTTTATCTGTGGAAACAGTCTGGAAGTTTACAAAATAAGGGTTCATAGCCACATATAGCTTGTTAAAGGATCGTTTTCAAGTTGCCGTGAATTGAACACAGCAGCTTGGTAGCACTAAATCATGGGCTATAAGATATCAGATGAGTAAAAATTGGGGGATTGAATGCGTGAGAGTCCTTTTTGTGATTTTCCCAGATTTCAGGTGTGATCAAAAGAAGTTCTTCCAAATTCTTAACAAAGTGAATTTGGCTAGATTTGAGGTTTCCCAGGATGAGTGATCCCAGACAGCATGAGTGGACCTAATCTGTCCCTAGAGAGCCCACAGTACAAATCTTTCCAACGTATGTCTTACCAGTAGTTTTCAGTCTCCCAAAGGATTAATGATTAAAGATGTTGTGTTATATACAAGGAATTTTGGGACTTGTCATCAGGAGACCTGAAATTTCTTCTAGACTTTTCTCAAAAGGCTGCATGATCTCTCTTGACTTTGTGAAGTCTAGTTTTTATAGTTTTGGTGTGTTTGCTTCATTTTTTAATCTGTAAGTTGGTAGGTGTTGGTTTAGGTAAACTATGGCTGTGTTATCTCCACTAAAAGAAAAATAATCTTGACCTGCACAGTAGGAATATGAACATAAAATATAAACTAGGAACCAGCCCTGTGGCATAGCAGGTAAAGCCGTTGCCTGCAGTGCCAGCACCACATAATGGGCGTAGGGTCAAGTCCTGGCTGCTCCACTTCTGATCCAGCTCTCTGCTATGGCCTGGGAAAGCAGAAGATGGCCCAAGTCCTTGGGCCCCTGCACCCACGTGGGAGACCCAGAAGTTCCTGGCTCCTGCCTTTGGATTGGCTCAGCTCCGGCCATTGCAGCCATTTGGGGAGTAACCCAGCAGATGGAAGATTTCTTTCTCTGTAACTCTGCCTTTCAAACAAATAAATAAATCTTTAAAAAAATGTGTATGTCTTTTAATATTTTTTCTTAAAGCTTTTCAGAATCTGTGTTTAGAAAAAAGAATTATGGCAGACTAGTTTGAATAAATTTCAATGAATAGAGAAGATTATCTGTAAAGTTAAATTCAGGGTTTATTTTTTTAATTATAGATATTATTGACTCTTAATTGAAACTTACTTTCAGCGTGTATGGATTTAGTAGGCGTAATAAAATATTACTGCTTTGTTTTCTGAAATTAGCCAGAATTTTAACTGATACTTGTGTTTTCACTGAGGTTTGGCTGTTTTCTTTTTGTAATATTCTTGAAATAAAAAGTATAACTCTATTAAATCTGCAATATTTTCTTGCAGCGATCCATATGTGAAACTTTCCTTGTACGTAGCAGATGAGAATAGAGAACTTGCTTTGGTACAGACAAAAACAATTAAAAAGGTAGGTGGCCTTCCTTAACTTGACTTTGTTTAAGTCCTGATTTATTCTTCCAGTATTAAATCTGAAAATTCTCCATAGACCAGAGCTTTTCTATATTAACCCAAGATTCTGGTTTTTACTTAAGTGACTGTAAAAAAAAATAACAGTATTCTCAAGATAATTCTTAATACAAATGGTAATTTTTGTCTTGCAAAGAATGCAGCAAAACTAGCCTTTGTTCTTGTTTTTTTTTTTTCCACTTAAAATAACAACATACGTTGATTAAAATGGAATGGTCTATGCAATTGGTAGGCAAGAAATGGTTCATCTCTTAGCAAAGGAAGCCGAAGCAGAATGCTGCATAGCTATGTGCAAACACATAGCAGATTGATAACAAAGAAGCATATGTGGATGTGTGTACATATATACAGGTTTTATTTTCCTAAGTCTTATGTACATTGATTTCATTTAAAAAAATTGTTTCAGTAATTCTAATTACATCTTAATTTACCCATCTGCATGTTTTTGTCGATATCAGGGAAATGCACACGAATGTTGGCTTGGCTTGCTTGTCGGGGACTTTATAGACAGTGCAGGTGCTGTGTCATCAGCACTGGTTCCCTCTCTGCTTTGGCAGTATTGTGGGGTGTTTTGCCTCACGCCTTCCTGCGGGGAGTGGTCAGATGGTCTAAGGCTTTGATCAATGAAGGGGTCCTCCCAGCAGCCTGGGGCTTTAAAAACGGTTCTCATGCCACTGGCTGGCAGGCGCTGCAGGGCTGTGAGGAGCAGCGACTGCAGCGTGTCCTCCGCCTGGCGTTGGGGCTGGCACTGAAGATCCGTTCTGTAAACGGGAGCCAGTGTTCTGAGCAGAGGGAGATGCCGGTGGAGGACGGAGGCCATTGTTCCCCGTGTTAGGCGCTGTCACTTGTTCCCGGGGAGAGGGAGCGGGGCGCCTTGCTGAGAAGGCAGCTGGGGGCCTGGTTGCCTGCTGGACCCGGAGCCAAGGACCCAAGCAGGGCACCCAGGAGCCATCGAGCGGGGACATTGCAGTAGACTGCTGCCTTCCGAGGGCAGGTCCTCTCCCTCCCTCGCTGTCCACGGTGGAGGGGCTCCCTCCCTTCTCTCCGCAGCCAGCCTCCGGTTAGTATGTATGCCTGTGCGCTCGCATCCTCACCCCCTCCTCGCTGTCACCGTGCTGTCTGCTTCTCTCGCCTGTCATTCCATGCTCCCCCACCCCACCCGACCCCCGGTGCCAAGGGAGCTTGGCGGCCGCTCCCCCCTGACCTGGCTCCTCTCTCCCGCCCTTTCTCTCCTCACCATCCCACTCCATTCATATCCCAGCCTGTGAGACCCCTTTCTTTAGGATTGGATTCACTGGGGAGTTGTGGGTGGGGAAAGTGCGGATTTTTTTAAATGCCAGTATGAGTTCTGTGTTTTGCATTTGTATGGTGCACAGTGCTGATTTTTTTTCCTTCTCCCTGTATTTGTATGTTAAAGGAAGTAGGTGGATAAAGGTGAATAAGATTTTGGCTTAAAAAACAAGAATCTGTAGCTATTGATTAGGTGGTGATTGTTCAGTGTCGGATTTTTACACCTGAATGTGAACAGGCATGTTTTACTCGTGGGTCCTGTGCGTGTACACACACACGCGCACGCGCACACACACACGCGCGCACACACACACGCACACACGTGTGTTCCTTTTTGGAATCTGCTCCCTCTTGAGTTTGAAGGAAGTCAGACAGATCCTCTTTTTTCCGTGTTGAAGACAAAAGGGTCCTTGCTCTATTCTTAGCAAGTGTGTATCTCAGAGTGGTAGCAAAATGGATAGGTAGATAAATGGAGAGGACAATTGATGGATAAGTTGATATTTTTTTTTGCCAGTTATTTTAGAAAAAAAAATGTAATTCCCTTTTGGTTATACTCAGCAGGTTTATTTTTTCTCATTACAAAACCTTATCATCAGTAATGTTCCTTACATGAATTCTGAAATGTGAAGAACTTATCAGTAATCACTTCGAGCCTTCTCCTGCCTACTTAACTGGTCTCCCAAACAGATTTTTGTAGCAGGTGGCGGGAAGTCAACACGGTTCATTTCCTTCTTAATGGAATAATGACACCAATGCTAATGTCCTAAAGGGAGTTTGTTTTTTTGTTTTTTTTTTTTTGTAAGCATTATTATTTATTTCAAATGCAGAATTAGAGCAAGAGAGGGAAAGACATAGAGATCCTCCATCCACTGGTTCACTCCCCCATTTGGCCATAATGCCCAGGGCTGGGCTGGGCTGGGCTGGGCTGGGCTGAAGCCAGGAGCTTCTTCTGGGTCTCCCACATAGGTGCAGGGGCCAGGCACTTGGGCCATCTTTCTACTGCTTTCCCAGACACATTATCAGGGAGCTGGACCAGAAGTGGAGCAGCATCCCATATGAGTGGCTTAATGGGCTGTGCCACAGTGCCAACCCCTTGAAGGGAGTTTTTGTATTTACTCTTTGAAGGTCCCTGGTGTGAGTCCTGTGCTGACAGCAGGTGATTTATGGCTTCCTGTTTCTGAGCCCGCTGTTTCATAAATGTCCTCTCTCCCCATCTCCGTTGCTTTGTGGAATACTCCCAAGTAGTAAGCTGAATGCTGTTCTTATTGGCATTCCAACAATCTCAGTTATTATTTATCAAGAAGAATGTTTAAGCAAGTGGGTAGCTAGTATTATACTAATACCTGTAGCGTTTCCCAGACTGTTAAAGACACTCTGTGATAATTTCTCTTCCAGACGCTGAACCCAAAGTGGAATGAAGAATTTTATTTCAGAGTAAGTTTTCCGTTTTGTGGTAATAAGTGTTATTATTCTGGGTTGATATATTATCATGATAGATTTCTATTGAGGGAAAATTGCTAAATTTTTAATGAGAAATTCCTTTCAAGATGAGAAGGTAGGGTAAGTTCCTGATGGGCCTTGGAATCTAAATGACAGTGGCAGTCACAAATTCTGGACTTGTTTCAGTTGGGATGTTTGGAGCAAGTAAAAAGTGATCCAAATGCCATGTTTTCTCTTTTCAAATCAAACCTTTCTTTGAAAAATTAGATACGATATAATTTAAAACCACAGATTTATTTCCATGAGACATAAATTAGAAATTATTTTAGAGGTAGAGTGACAGTAGTCGCAACATGATTAGAACCAACTGTGATTTGGTTAGGGAAGAAAATTTTTATAATTCAAATATTTAGTGTGTAGGTAGGCACATAGTCTAAAATTACTTCTGGAATGTAGTGCCACCAAATGAGGTGAAATTTCACCCACCTTTGATATTTACAATCTAGAACAGCTGTATACAGAAACGCATGAATTTTGTGAATCAACTGAAATTTCTGCTTTGTGAGCTTTTGGGGTTGTTGTTTGTTGCCACGATTGTGAAAGTGCTAAACTCATCAGCTGTGACACTGAGAGAGTTTTGGAGAGATCCTATGTCTGGCCTCCTTTTAAATGACCCCGGGAGTGACAACAAAGCTGTTGGGGGCTGATAGGAGTTACTGGACGTTAGCTAAGTCTGACATACGGGCTTCCGCTCATGAAACTCCAACTTACCTGATCCTTTCTGGAGAACACTTTGGCCACATTTATGAAAATTGTAGTTCATTCAAAAGTTTTCTCAACCAATCTTGGCTGTGGATATCCTTTCTTTTCCTGAGTGTGTGCCTTTATTCATTCCACACATCTTTGTTGTGCGAGCTCCTGCTGCAGCCTGCAGGTGCATTGGTCAGCAGCTCGGCCCTTCACCAGGCTCAGGAGCAGACAAGAAGCCCACTGTCCACCTGCTGGCTCGGTCAGTGGACTGCGGAAAGGTCAAGGGGCCAGAGCAGAAAGCCGAGCCTTCTGCACACGTGTGGTCAAATGTGAAGCAGTTCCGTTCTCTCTCTGAGGCAGCCGGGGCCTTGGAAGGCGTCCTGCCTGGGTCACAGCTCTGGCTTTACCATTTCCTGCCTTTGTGACCCTGGAAACATCACCCAAAGGCTCTAAGTACTCAGATGGGAGAGGATGGTTTCCAGGTTTACGTGTGATGATGTAAATCAGAACAGCAGCACCATGTCTCGTGGGTGCTCGCTGTTACTAAATGACGCCGAGTGTGCGTGAGCACCAAGACCATTTGGGTTAGGTTTTGGTAAAGAACAAGAAAGAAGCAAAAATGACACTGCAGGTGCAGTAGCTTTGACCTTGGCCACAGGTTGCTGAGCGGAGAAGCATCCCTTATTCCCAGCTCTCTCTGCAGGTTGCCACCTGGGTCCTGGAGACAGCAGGCCAGACTTGCGTGGGGCCTGGCCACCCACCACGCTAGCTTTGACTGGGATAGCCTGCTTGACCCTCATGGATTCAGCCCCTCGTTTGTCAAATTGGGATGCTAAACACTGTGGGGTTGCCGTGAGGATTAAATCACATATTGTAAGTGTTTAACCAGGAGAGAGTGCCTACAAATAAATGCAAATAAGTGAGAGGAGCATTCTCTTCATTGCATAATTTTTATCATTACCATTGCTATAATTAGGCCAGGACGATTCCTGCAGGCAGGGGTCTTGGTGAAGATGTGGTCTGCAGGTGTGGGAATGCCTTTTGTAGAGATTAGGAACTCTTGAAAGGTGTTTAGAATTGTCCTTTCTTATTTCAGAAAAATAGCCAAGAGCCTTTTCTTCTTCTAACAGGCCTGAGTATCGGGGGTAGAATAATGCAGAAACTGATAATATCAGTGTTCCGGAATTTCCAGAAGAGCATGCTAATTGTTGATGTTGCACAGCTCAGTTCAGTGCATTCTAAGGCATTATTCTTTCAATGAATTCTTGCTCATTTTTGAAGTACTGTGTGCATCCCTTGCAGGTAAACCCATCTAATCACAGACTCCTGTTTGAAGTTTTCGACGAAAATAGACTGGTAAGTAGGTCTCCACTTTTAAGTTTTGGAGCAGCATCGTTCAAATGTTGTATTTGTGTAGAGCTTAGAACACTATGCACAACCCAAGGGAAGACCATTTTTATTTTACTGCCGGTAAAGATTCTGTTTTTGTGTTGTTAGGGCAGTGGAGTTATGGGATGTGTGTATTTTCATCACAGTGAGTATCAGTGGCAGTCACTGGTGATGGTTTCAGTCTGTATGCTTAACACAGTGGTGCTGGGAATATGTACCGGATGTGGGCAGATTTGTAAAGGGGCCATCAGGCGTGTAAGCCAGCCTTGTGGGGTTTTAAAAGTGGAAGCCAGACTACAACATTGTGATGCCATTAATAGTAAATCTATGGTGATTCTAGGAAAACAAAAATTAATTAACAGTATGTAACATAATGTGAATCTATACTTAGCAGGTGAAATGAAGTTGTATTTTTAAAGTGGTACTTTCCTAAGAGAGAACCTTAGTACTTTTAAAAAACCAAAGATATGCCCGAGGCATATAAATGGTATAAGTGAACATTTTATATATAGATTGGTGTGTGTGCATATTACGTTCATGTGTATGAAATCTGCGATTTCATTTTAGAAGCAAAACCTGGCTGAAGCAGCTTGCTTGCTTAACTAACCAGAACGTATCCCTCAAGTTACCTGGGAACCACGTGTTCCCTCTGTGACAGTGAACACCATCACGTAAGGCCTTCCAGTACCCTCTGTTACAACCCAGCGCACTTGGCTGGATTGAAACCTACCTTTCCGGAAGCTTACGTATGTTGATTGATGAAAAGGAACGTTCTTATGGACCCCTCTTTCTCCAGAATTCAACTGGCACTCCAGATTACGGAATACATCAGTCAGAGCAAGTGCCAGGTCCAACTTTCTGGGCTCCTAGGTCTCAGCCCCGTGGTGCAACAGCCAGCTAACTGACCCTTGCTAAAGACTTTGGGAGGATGCTTGATCCCATATGCTTGGGAGTATTTTCCAGAAGACCGTGGTCAGGTTAGGGTTAGCAGTAGTCAGGTAGCAGCAGGTCCCTGCACTCTGGGAGACGCCCATGGCTAATCCTCACCTTCCTGAGTGTGATGGCTTTTCATTATTTTTCTTGTGTTACGAAAAATCCACTGTTTAAAAGTTAAGTTTCCATTTCCATGGTCTACCATAATGCCTGTGGTGGAGCCAGCCTTGCCATGGGTGGGAAACTGCGTTGCCAGTCTTCAGAATGGGCTTCGAATGGGCAGATTTGCGGAGATCCTGAGTGACGACCCCAGGCTTTATTTGAAAGGTTGTGTCTTACTAATTCCCACCTCTGCCCCCAAGGCCATCTGTAGTGTTGCTGATGTTTTTTCCTTTGTTGGCTATAAATGCAACAAAGATAATCCATGTCTGTAGCAGCACTTGGAAGTCTCAGCCTTAAACAAATGAGTTCCCATTTCTCTCAGGTCATTTTGGGCATGTAAGACCCATGCTTTGAGAACACACTTGGGGTGTGTGTGTAAACACAGGGTTAAGCCTCCACACCCTGGGCTCCAGAGCTGTTGACAAAGTCATGCTTTGCAGATTTTAAAATAAACTTTTTGTCACTCTTCACAGCTTGGCATTTTTCCCTCCTAATTTTTTTTTTACCCCCTCCTAAATAAACCTTTGTTAAATAACTGATGTTTCTGGGTCATAGAAAAGTTAAGTTTAAAGCGCTCAGAATATTTCCCAGCGAACTGCAAATCTGATGACAGCTTTTTGAATGTGCACTTTTATTTCTTAGGTCCCGTCTGGCTCCTTGCACACATATCAGGATTCCATGTTGTAGCCCAACTGTGGCAATGTTGCCGACTTTTTACTGGAAAACAGCTCCCCTAAAAGCATTTCTTCTGGATGGTGTTTAAATTACCGCAGAAACCCCATGCACACCACGGCTTGATTTTTCCTTCTTTTTTTTTTTTTCCCCCAATCCTACCTGGCATGTGTAAGCAAATATTTTCACCAGCTGAGTTCCTGTCCTTTGCTGCTTCCCCGTCTGATAATCATAATATAAATGAGGGGAACACACACATGCACACACACAGGCCTTTTAATTGAAAACTGTCCTAACAGCAGGCGGATGGGGCCGGCAAATGGCCGTAGAGCGAGTTGTGCCCCTCTGTCTCTCCACGGAGCTATTTTGTTCCTTGGAGATCACGGTCTAATTATTTCTCAGGAGGGGGACCCTGATTCGGTGGGGGCGTGTAATCGTATTTATAGTACGTTTTACGAGTTTGCATTCCGGCATCGTAGGGTAGTGATATCATAAATAACAGAAACACAGCGCGCACCGCCTGGGGAAGGGGTTCCCCCCTCGCGCAGCCCCCGCCGCGTTTCCCTGTCGCTGCCTGGGGTGGTGGGAGCTGGGAAGCCCCGTGGGCGCTCTGTACGCAGTGCAGGGCCCCCGGCGCCCTCCGGACAGTCCCAGGGCTCCGCTCCGCTCCGCTGGGAGAGAAGCGTCCTGCCAGCGCAGTGCTGGGAGATTTACAGCCCAGGGTCCCGGTGCTTGCTGCCCTAGGCAGCTGCGAGAGCTCCCTGCTGGGGCCACTCCTTGCTGATGGAAAAGCAACAGCTGGGAAGGTGCTGTTTCAGGCCCTCGCTGTTTAAAAAAAAAAAAAAATGAGGAGGAGAAGGGGGAAACCGCACTAAGTCCACAAGCTGGCATTGGAGGGGGAGCGCGCGGTCATGTGCTCCTGGCCACCCTACCCTCGGCCCAGCGCGGATGAGAGCTCCTTGCTCTTATCCAATCATGCCTGGAATGCCGCTTGCCACTTGGGTTATTTCTGCTATCTGTCGCTCCCGGTGCCGCAGTGCTAACGGTTTGGCAGATGGGACACTTTTTCTTGGAGTTTCCGCCCTCGGTCCCTGACTTCTGGAAGCGCCGGGCTCGTTGTTGCCGCTCGCCTAGCGCGTCCCGGCCCCCCGGATCACCATGGCCCATCGGCTTCGGTTTCATTTTGGCTCTGGGCGCAGCCACACAGCCCCCGAATCCGAGATCCTAGACCAGGAGAGAGAAGAGGACTTTTTCATGGCATTCCACACGCTGCCGCGGAGGAGCAGCCCGCACCCCTGCGCCCCGCACGGCACCGCGCCCGGTGGCGGCGGCCTGCAGGACAGCGTGGGCGCTCTCAAGCGCAGCTCGTCCATGTTCATCCCTCAGCTGCTCACCGGCCTCGACGCCCGGCCCACGCGCAGCTCGTCCGTGCAGATCTCCCTGCAGCGCAAGGCCGCCGATGGGGCCACCGACGGGTGCGGGCCGCCCGAGGGCCCCGAAGGCCACAGCGAGGACGGGGACCAGGCCGCGGCCGCCAGGGCCCTGGCCCCGAGTGGAGCCCCGGAGCCCGCCCAGAGGGACGTGTCTGGGGGCTCCCCACCGGGAGCCGCCCGGGACCCAGGCCCGCTGGTCAACGGCACTTGCGGCCGCCTAGTGCGGGGCCCCGGCCGCGGCGAGGGCTCGGAGGAATCCGTGCCCGGCCTGCGCATCCAGCACCGCGCATCCAGCGCGGACGTGCGCCAGGTGCGGCTGCTGCCCCTGGGCCCCGATGGCGCCGCCGAGCCCAGGCGCTGGTCCTTGCAGCACGTCCCGGATGCTGCTGGGAGCTCCGGGAAGCGCTGCTTCGTGTTCCAGCTGCAGCAGCCCCCAGTGGGCAGCCCGGGGCTGGGCGGCGACTTCAACTTCGGCTTCACGGGCACGAAGGGCGACAGGCTGGTGCGCTATCCCCGCATCCGGCTGGAGAGGAGCACCTCGTACCCTACGCAGCCGCGGGCCGGGCGAGGGAGCCCCACGGAAGACCGGGCCGCACCGGAGGCACCGCCGCGGGCCGGCAGGATGGCCCCGGAGATCCGCAGGACGAACTCGGCCGAGAGGGCTGCACAGGGCCAGGGTTGCATGTTTAAGATCAGGCAGGAGCCAAACGTTGGGCAGCAGCATTTCCGGATTCTGGTCACCCGGGAGCCCGAGGAGGCGCCGGCCACTGCCACGGAGGACCCCGCTGAAAGCCCTGGTCCCGCCGGGGCCGTGGTAAGTGCGCGGCCAGGGCTCGAGTTCTGGCAGGCCGGGACCATGACATTCGGCCCAGTGTGCGGGAGAGGCCCGCAAGGCTAGTGAGCGGTCCAGAAAGTGGCCTGTCTCTAGGCCCTCAGAGTTGGAGAAACCTGTTTTGGAAATTCAAGCAAAGCATACTATTTTTTTTTCTTCCCTCTCGCTTCTGTATAGAATAATTTTGAAAATTTATTACTTGAAATTAATCTGCCAAAAAAACAGGTCGGTGGCCCGGCATGTCTCGGTGCGGCCTGGCACAGCCCTCTGGGGTAAGGAGCAGGCGGCGCCGCAGAGGGCTCGAGGCGGAAGGCGGGTCTCCCTTGCAGCGCCTGGTGGGAAGGGGGCGGCCCTGGGGTCCTTCATCGCCTTGGGTTTTGTCCTGTGAGCACTGAGCAGGAGCAGGGTGGGCCAGGAGGAGATGGCGTTGTTGAAGCAGACAGGCTCCTGGGCCGAGGCTGGGGGTCCCTAGGGGGACCTCGCCGCCTTCCAAGCTGGGAGGGCCCCTGCTCCGGCTGTGGCCATGTCCACCCTGGAGCGGCTGTGGCCTGTGGGTGACATGGAGCAGAGAGAGAGTTGCCGGCCTGCTGGCGAGGGTGACGCTGCGGCTTTTCCTGCTGGGAGCGGGATGCGGGCGCAGTCCTCGGCTAGTGGCTGCTGGCTCGCAGGCGCTGCCCGGAAGAACCAGCTCCCTGCGTTTCAAATTGGATTCCTCCCTCCCCACCACCACCGAATTTCATGTGATTGCGAGTTTGAGGATGTGATTATGAAATGCCTGGGGGATTTTTTGGTTTGGGTTTCACTTGCGAGTTATCTTCAGAGTGAGTGGTTGAGTATTAACTAGAATTGTGTTGCCTTTTGTTCGGAAATATTTCTGTCATTCAAGTGAGCTTTATCCCTGTTCTATCACTGGTTCTCACTGTTTGGAAGGTGCCGTCCAAAGCTAGGTACAAATGTATTTCTCTTTTTTTTTTTTTTTTCTTCCCTCTTCCATTAGGATTTTATAATCTTAAGCTTACTTATTCGGAAATAGCTTCATCCTTTGTCTTGGTCCAGATCCATGCCGGTTTTTACACAGTGGTACAGATTTCTGTGGCGATTAGGTATAAGAGTGGCTTTCAGACCCCCCACCCCCACCCGGGGGGTGACCGTCGGGACAGTTGGAAGCTGTTATTTGGCAGCACAGGTCCTTCCATGCTGAACTTGACCACCGACCCTTGAAGATGGTCAGAAGCCACTCCTGAGGGTTCCCCAAGGGTTCAGTTGTGTTACAGAAGCATAGACCACGTTGCACCTCGCTCGTCAGGTGCAGGGATTGTTCGCAATCCAAGTCTCATTTGGCTCGAAATTTCTAATACCACTGGAAAATAGAAGAAGCTGAAAATCGTGTGTCTGTTATAAGGCCGGTGCCAGTTTGCAGTCCCCGTGGTGGAACACAGAGTCCGGCAATTAGGAGACGTAAATTCTGGACTACAGAGCTTTCCTAGTAAATGGTTGTTCTCATGTTTACACTTACATAAATCGTTTCACGGTCGGGACGTTGGTTTGCTTTTGAGCAAATGCGTTTTCCTTTAAAAAACAAAAACAGAGCCCGTGGCCCCGCAGACCCGCGCGCTCCATTCAGCAGCACTGCGAGCGTTTCCTGTGGACGGGGAGCTGAGCGCAGGCAGCAGCTGCCGCGGCCGGCCGCATTTATCTTGAAGGCAAACATTCGCTTGGGCGTCTACAGTCTGGCTGCCACCGGGGCGCTTTGGCGTTTCAGATATCTGCCGCTTCAGTCAGGAGGGCGTTGCGTGATGAGGTTTACATGAGAAATGAACTGAAGTCGATTACAGCCTGGTTTTGGGATCGTGGGGAAGATCCTTCTCAACTGGAGAATCCGAGGCAGGGTTCCCGTTTCTAAGCGGGCCTCAGCCCTTCCCGCGAGGTCAGGCTCACAAACAGGCCGCAGTGGCTGAATCTGAAATGCACCATGACTCCAAAAATGTTAGCCAGCCTGATTCGTAGGAAAAAATACAGCAGGGAACTCCTGATGATGATAGATTCTTTTCATCCTGTCACCATTAGTTAATAAAGTCGGTTCTTATACTCTTCGAGTTATCATCAGTTTAAATGCTTCAGGGGTCTTAGGTCTTACCAGTTCAGTCTGTGGTCTGATTTAGCAGTCATTTAGTGACTGCCTGAATTGTTTGATTCGGTTAGTTTTTGGTTGATTTGGTTCGGTTTGGTTTCGTTGTGAGCCCCTTGACTACTCTGGGCTTGGAGAAAATTGGGTCAGCATTGCCCAGCTTCGTGGGCCCCGTGAATGCCACCTTGTGCGTGATGACTGCTGAAGTGCACCTGGCACAAGCCGAAGAGCCGGCTTGCCCATCCCATCCGTGTCGTGGGCCGTTTCAGATCTGTGTCGATAGCACCACCCCGGCGACTTGGAAGGTTTAGGGACTGTCTGTTTCTCCAGGGCACCGAAGTCTGCCATGTCAACAGCGAGGGAGGAGGGCCAGAGACAGGAATTCTCCCTCTCTCCCTCCTCACACCCCAGGCCCGCACTCTGCCGTGTGTGCCTTGATACACATTCACTTCACAGAAGTAGTGTGCGCATCTTTCATGGCTAAGCATTCAGTTTACTGGACAGCAGAGAGATACCCACATTTTTTTTGTATGGGGGAGAGATTTTTAGTTTGTCTCTTTTAGAGGAGACATTTTTATTGTTCAGAAAATTGTTGATGTTACTACTAACTGGTTGCTCCTTTTTACCCGGAAAAAAACACACACACACACACACACACACAAACCAAAGTTCCGTGAACATCAAGTGTATGATCCACCCTTTTATTTAAAACTAGCAACAGCGTCATCGTAATGGACCAGAAGAAAATGTAGGTTCCTTTCATTGACTCGGTTTCTGAAGGAGTTCTTTATTTCCCTCTCGCCGATGGAGCAGTCCCCTCTCTTAGTGTGTCGTGTATGAGAATAGCCCAGTGTTACAGTTTTCAAGTGTTCGCAAGGATGTTTTAAAAAGTGATGTAGGCGGTGCCCGGGGTTGACCCTGGTACGTGTTTGTAAACACAGAGATAGCACTCGCGGGACGGCTCATGTTTCTACAGCACTCTATCATTTCAAGAACGCTTCTGCTTATTTCCCTCGCTACCTGTGCCCATCCCTTTGTGGGAGCATCGTCTCTGTCTCCCTGGGCCTCGCTCACTGTTGCGTGAAATGGTGTGTTGTCACTCTTTCACATGAAGAGGGCCTATAGTGTCATCAGCAATAACATTGTGTATATACCACGAGATACTGTGGTGGCATCACGTAGATGTAATACAAAAGTGTGTGTGTGTGTGTATCTACACAGTTGAAAAGCATGTGTTAAACCAAAATGCTGTTTAGTGCTTCCTGTGATGTTGTATTTTTGCTGAACAGTTCATGGATGGTAACGCTCTGGGGCCTGTAGACAGAGGAAGAGCTGTGGGGCGGGGGGCCCAGGAGTCAGTCTGCAGCTCACTGGCTTTTGGTGTTGGGATAAGGATTAGATCCCCTCTCTGAGCCTGCTCCCTTGTCAGCAGAAATGAGCATAAAAATGTTCCGGCTCCTAGACTCACAGTCTGGTTTGAGTGATGCGGCACCTGTGGAAGTGGTTGGCTCGTGAGCCAGGTCTCTGTAATACATGCGCCTCTCCCTGAGGACATTACCTGCTTCTCATCAGCATGTGCCAAACACAAGGGCAAGGTGCATTTCTGGCATCCCAGGTGGGTCGGCTTTAGTAGCTAGTGTTGATGTCCTTCCTGCCGGCATCTCATCCTTCCTAAGTATTCGGCCCTAACGCTGCCTGTGATGGTGCAGATCATTATTTGTGAGCCTTGAACTGGAGAAAAGGACCTTTAGTTACATTTGCTCTCTTGGCTGCTGTTCCAGTCGTTGGTTGAGTATAAATCTCTATAGGCTGAGACTTTTGAGATGCAGGATGATGCCGTCTTACAGGGTTTCTGCACTGGGTGACTTAAAAATGAGGGAGTGGGGCCAGCAGTGTCGCTCAGTGGGTTGAACCTGCCACCTGTGACGCATGCATCCCATTTGGGCACCAGTTCAGGTCCTGGCTGCTCCACTTCAGACCCAGCTCCCCGCACATGTGCCAGGGAAAGCAACAGAAGGTGCTCCACGTACCTGTGCTCCTGCCATGTGTGTGGGAGTCTCTGATAGAGTGCCTGGCCCAGCCCTAGCCCTTGTAGCCATTTGGAGAGTGAACCAGCAGACAGAATAAACGTATCTACACCTCTTCCCCAACTCCTGCCATCTGTCTCACCCTGTTACTGTGTAATTCTGCCTTTCAAATAAATAAAAAAGAAATTTTTTATTTAAAAACTATTGGGAAGGAAGGGAGGTATGTGGGACTCTTCCCCATCTATATTGCCTTTAAGAGGGTTTTTGTAGGTGCGCCCGCTACTTCTCATGGCTAAGCCTGAAGGCAGAGTGGCTGGCCATTGAAGTGAACCTCCAATTTTATTGTACATATTCATATAAAATGTATTATCCCTACTTAAAAGTTCACAGTACCAGAAGAGAATTTAGTCATGAAAGAATTACCTTAAAATGCAGTAAGTGTTGAATATTTCTGTATGTTGGGGCCTATTCGGATGGTAATGCTACTTGCATAACTGGAAGTGATCACACACGTAATTAACAGCATGGTATTACTGCCAAGATTAGTTAGCATGATCAAAAACCCTTTAACTCTTGTTCTTCCAAGATATTTGAATAATGGGGGAAGGCAGGAAATTCATAGATGATTTACCTGTTGATTCAGTGCACAGGTATCAGAATATCTTAAGTTTCCTATATAAATGGTGAAAGGCGCTTGGGGAACCCGATCCAGAATTGGCTGGTGACCATGCAGAAGTTTTTTAAAAATCCTGTCTGCAGTCTTTTAGCTCCTTTCATTCACACCCAGTAGCGTAACATGCTACATCCTGTGGGAGAGACGGCATCAAAGCAGAGTGCACCTGCTGTATGTACCCCACTCCAGAGTAGACTAAAAAAGCCAAAAGGGAAGGAATGTGGAAAATGCTAGCTGAAGGACATCGTGCAGAATGTCTGTGAATTTCTGGGCAAGTAGATTATCAGAAGGTTTTAGAAATTCACTTACATATAATATTGTCTGTGGAGTTCCTGTTTGGCATCTGTTGGTCACCCTGCCGTGGTTTACTTGGGCCAGCCAGGGTCCAGAGTGAGACTTGCGTAAGCCAGCGAGACAGGAGGCCTCATGGGAGTAGGCCTGGGGGTCAGTGCTTGATGGGCTGGTGGGGTTTGTGCACAGTCTCTGCATTCCACACTCTCACAGGAAGATGCCTTTTCAGGATGGAGGACGGAGTAGGTTGGGTTGAAGGAACCTGCTTTCTGCTTGCTGATGATTTTCGAAACAGAAAGCTCCGATGCTTTGAGGAAATCACTACACTCTCTCCTGAAGGGACAGGTCATGAAAAAATAATAATAGTATCAGAAATGGTGTGGGAGGGGCCCTCTTCCCCTGGTTTGAGGGTTCTTGCCACACTCTGGTTCGTGCTCGCATACTTGGCATCAGTCCCCTTCAGTGACTGCCCAGTTTACTTAGTCTCTGAAACCTTCCCGAGCTTGTGCTAAGAGGATGTCACACACAGGAAGCAGAACAAGGGAGGAACCACCCGGCACCCAGGCCGCCCACAGGTGCCTGCAGTTGGCGCAGCTTCCTTTCGCGGTGCAATTTCTATAGATCCCAGTGAGAGGACTGTGCTTCCAGCCCCGTCATCGTCACCTTCGTCACCTTCCCTCTTTCGGGGAGACTGGGCCGGGCGTGTTACTAAGCATGCTGAGTACTCAATTAATCAGAGTTGATGATAGATGGAGTTTCTTTCTGCCCGAAGGTCAGTGGAGAGCTTGGTAGGCTTTTTTTTTTTTTAAACTAAAGTTTTTTTGGTTTTTTTGTTTGTTTGTTTTTGTTTTTTGTTTTTTGTTTTTTTTTTTTTTTTGACAGGCAGAGTGGACAGTGAGAGAGGGAGACAGAGAGAAAGGTCTTCCTTTGCCGTTGGTTCACCCTCCAATGGCCGCCACGGCCGGCGCACCGCGCTGATCCGATGGCAGGAGCCAGGTGCTTCTCCTGGTCTCCCATGGGGTGCAGGGCCCAAGCACTTGGGCCATCCTCCACTGCACTCCCGGGCCACAGCAGAGAGCTGGCCTGGAAGAGGGGCAACCGGGACAGAATCCGGCGCCCCGACCGGGACTAGAACCCGGTGTGCCGGCGCCGCAAGGTGGAGGATTAGCCTAGTGAGCCGCGGCGCCGGCCGCTTGGTAGGCTTTTACAGTGGATCTGATGACCTGCATATGTCGTGGCCCATCCACTCACTTAAGACAGTTTTAAAGCTTCTTATAAATTGTTGCTTCTTTAGAGAGTTTCTTCTCATATTCTTTTCTTTTTAAGATATATTTATTTGTGTGTGTGAGAGAGAGAAAGAGTGAGGAAGCTTCACCTGCTGGTTCACTCCGCAGATGCCGCAGAGGCCAGGGCTGGGTAAAGCAGGAGCCAGGAGCTTCATCCGGGTCTCCAGGTGGGTGGCAGGGGCACAGGCACTTGGGCCAGCTGCCCAACTTCCGATCGTATTCTTTTTAAATTCACAGCTAGGTGTTGACTTCTTGAAGGAAAACACTGCCTTGGTCCAGGTTTTTTTATTCAGAGCTGCAGAGAAAAGTGGCTGTGGAGGAGAAGTGCTGAAATGTGTGTGTCGGGCTCCAGCCTTATTTAAAAGCAGACTTCGGCCTCGGAGTTGCAGGGCCCGAGTACCGGGTCTCTGCCCTTCTTCAGGGCTCCGCACCTGCTGGAGGCTGCTCTTGGATTACCTACCCTGGCCAGCTTGGGAAAACTCGAGTGTAGACTCTGCTCCGTGTGGCCACATTGCCTGTGTTTTCCACTTGAACAAAGAGATACCACATTACAGCTGCAAACTTGGGATACTGAAGTTGGCACCTTTAGCCTGTGCCTTTTAGAAGTCCGGCTGCTGTGCTGTGTGTCACAGCGGGCATCATGAGGGCACACGGAGGCCACAGTGGAGGTGCCCAAGGCCTGCCTGCAGCCTGGGTTGGATTTAGATTCGCAAGGGCTGTCCCTGCAGCTCCCGGACATTCAGCGGGCGTTTCCGGTTCCTGCATGCCACCACCAGTGTTTAATCTCGGATGTGTAGACTTGCAGGGCTGCGAGTGGCTTTAAAGATATGGAAGCTAGTTTCTTAAAAGATGAGGAAATTGAGATCTGTGGTTTAAAAAATTATCAAAGAAAATTTATGGGGCCAGTGATGTGGCACAATAGGCTAAGCCTCTGCCTGCTGTGCCGGCATCCCCTATGGGCACCAGTTTGTGTCCTAGCTGCTGCTCTTCCAATCCAGCTCTCTGCTTTATGGCCTGGGAAAGCAGCAGGAGGATGGCCGAAGTGCTCGGGCCCCTGCACCTGCGTAGGAGACTTAGACGAAGCTCCTGGCTTCAGATTGACTCAGCTCCGGCCGTTGCGGCCATCTGGGGAGTAAACCAGCAGATGGAAGACCTTTCTCTATGTCTCTGCCTCTCTCTGTCTGTAACTCTGCTTCTCAAATAAATAAAAACCTTTTTTAAAAAAATTTATTAGTGTTCCCATTCCTGGTTCACGGTCCAAGCACCTCCCTGATGCCTGGGCAGTGAGGGGATTGGTGAGCTGGTGTCGGGAGCCAGAGCAAAGACTCAGATCCAGGCCCTCTGCTGCGGGGAGCTGGCAGCTTAACCATAGACCTGGCGCCTACCGCTGAGAGCTTCACTTGTCCATTGGAAGTGAATGGTGTTTTGTTTAATTTGGGAGGCGGAGTGAGACGGAAAGCTCTGCCTGCTGGGCTCACTCTTCAGGCACTCTCAGTGGCCGGGCCAAGCGGGACTCATCTGGGTCTCCCACACGGGCGGCAGTCTCAGCTCCCCGAGAGGTCGGCACTGCACCGAAGGGTCCACATGCGCAGGAAGCTGGAGTCGGAAGCCAGGATTCTGATAGAGAATGCAGGTCTCCTAACCTGGAGCCTCAGCCTCTAGGCCCAGCGTCCACACCGAGAGGCCTGCTGCTGGTGGGGGAGAGGAGTTCATTCCTCAAGTGTGAGGTCTTTCCTTTCGAGTGATGCCGCGTGAGAGGCGCTGCCCTGCTCTGTGCTGGAATGCCTGTGTGTGGGCAGCCAGGTTGTGAGAGCTCCCAGGCCTGCACACAGCTGGAGCAGCCGGGCGGAGGCCTGCGCAGCCCCAGCCTGTCTCCTGGGAGCAGGCACCGGTGCCACAGTGCGGGGAGCCAGTGCCCAGGCCTGGAGAGGCAGGACCAGAGCTGGGTGCTGAAAGATGGCCGTGTTCATGTCATAGGTCGGTTGGAGGGGAGCTCAAGTAGAAGTGCCTCCCCCCAAGGATCTGGTGGCTGTGTATTCCCATGAACTGCCTTAGTCATGATTAGCAAGTTTCAACAGATTGTTGTTGTTGTTGTTTAAAGTCAAATGGGTTGCTGAGGAATTCGGGAGTGTGGTCGTGGACTCCAACAGTCCCCTTTCTCTTCCAAAAGTATGGAGTTTGGGTTCCTTCTTTGCTGGACTGCCTCCCACAGAGCTGCTGTCTGCACATCTACCTGGGCCGGGACAGCAAGGAAGACCTGCCACTGACTGCCAGTGACAGAGACCCAGGATGGAGACGGCCACCTGTCACCCTTGTCGTCATCTTACATCGTAGGATCACAGCTTCGGCAGAGACGAGTAAGGTTTCTTTGTAGATCCTGACTGTATTCACTGATTATATATGTGGAGTTGAAAATTTATCTTGAAGAACTAAAAAAAAAATGAGTATTCAAAACATGTCTTTGCATAACTTCTCATTTTAAATGACATATATGCATAGGAAAATGATAAGCCTTAGTCTGTGTTATGGCATGGAAAATGTGTCCCTAATTAGATATATTCTATGCACTTGCATATTACATGCATTTTCACTAGACCTAATAAAGGAAAAATAACTCATACCTGTCATAAAATAAATCATGTTCGGTTAAATGCAGCTGTAACCATCAGGAAAAATTCCAGCTGTAGACGAAATCTACGGCCAAGTGAATGTCACATAAAACCTTTCACATCACAGAGTAAGGAAGAGTTAAATTTGCGTATCAGATCTGTGAAGGAGAAGAGATTACTGACCTCGGGAGCAGGCCAGGAGTCACCGTGGAAAGCTGTACGGAGAAACCGTGTTTTAAAGTATGAAATTTCTGAACCGTGAAAGAAAGACTGAAATAAGGAAAACAGCAGCTGTTTTTCCTTGTGATCAGCAGAGGTTTCTCAGGTGGCCTTGTCTTTTTCTGGGTCTGCGTTTCTGTGCACATGTTGTCGCCCCTGGGTGCGTCCTGTGTAGTAGAAGTTCCAGCCAGTAGGCAGTAGACGGGTCCCCTCCTGCAGCGGGAGGCAGATGGGTGTGGGGTCAGCACACAAACACAGGAGCAATCACACACACACACACACACACACACACACACACCGCCGGCTGCATGCCTTTGTCTCTTTTATGTTGCAATGGAAAATAACCCTAATACCTACCACTGGAGAATTTGTGGTTACAAGTAGTGTGTTGAAAATTGTTGTGCATGGAATTTATGGATAAGACTTCAGAAAGATTTTAAACATGAGTTTTTAAGAATGATAAGGACAGTGTGCTGTGAATTATCAAATAAGGTCCAAGTTAAATGGCAGTCTGGATTCAGGAGGCTAGTCCTTCATAGAGCTGGAAATGCAAGAGGACTTAACTGTAACTTCAGTGAGCATGTTGTGGCGACAACAGAGTTTGCGTAAGTTAATCACACAGAAGTATCAGTTGGCCTATTCCATATGTGTGTGTATGTGTGTATGTAAATATATTGAAATGAAAATTTCACATTACAAAATTCTGGGCAAAAACACTGAAGGAGAGATTTAAAACACATTTGTTTTCTCAAAGTTCTGTCAGCTTAGACCTTCAGTATCACCAAATTATTTTACTGGGAGCCAGCAGTCCTTTTTCTTAAGACTGACTTATTTAATTGAAAGGCAGAGTTACAGAGAGGCAGAAGCAGAGAGAGAAAGAGAATCTTCCATCTGCTGGTTCACTCCCCACATGGCCGCAACAGCCGGAACTGTGCTGATTCAAACCAGGAGCTTCTTCCGGGTTTCCCACGTGGGTGCAGGACCCAAGGACTTGAGCCATCTTCTACTGCTTTCCCAGGCTATACCAGAGAGCTGGATTGGAAGTGGAGCAGCTGGGACTCGAACCGGCGTCCATATGGGATGCCAGCACTGCAGACGACTTCTTTACTCGGCCACACCATAGTGCCAGCCCCCGGCCAGTAGTCTTAGAAACATTTCCATCCATCTATTCTTGCTAAGTTTATGGAAAGCAAACCTACTTTAAGAGCAGGGAGTGAGAGTCTCTTCATCATGGCTCCACTTAGATTTGTAACCTCATCAACATTGCAAGCGTCCTGGGCACCTGTCGTTGACCGAGGAACTGCACACAGATGAGAGCTGGGTTTTGAGTTACAGCAGGGGGCCCAGTCCCTTTGCAAGATTACTGCTCTCCAAGAGTTCTTGATCCAACCCAGTAGCACTGAAAACCGCTGGAAGACCACAGTGTTGGGCTTCCGGACGGAGCCCTGAAAGGGACAGCCGGGCCCCCGTGCGTGGGCCACACGCATAGTCACTGAGGGACCGTGACACGGCCGCAAGCCTGTGAACGTCTTCCTGTGTGTCTGTCGAAGCCAAAGGTAGACATGACAGCTTCTGGAAGGGGACTTCTGGGGAGAAACAAGCTCATCTTGGCAAGGAGAGTCCCTGACTGCTTATGGGAAACACCGTCATCGGGGGCGGGAGACGTTCAGTGCTTTTGAGCCAAGTATGGACCGGGGATTTTTTGAAGGAAGCTTGCGTGTGTTGTGTGGTGTTTCTGCAGGTGAGGGACAAATCTGTTGTCGTCCCCTCTCCTGGCTCGCTGTTGCCTTTAGATCGCAAAAACAAGCCCTAGTTTGAAGAGCTCAGGCAACCAAGTAAAAATAGAGTTCCACACCCACTGTCTATACCCTGGTGTTAGAACCAAGAAAAAATGGATGGTTCTGAGGGTTGGTCTCCGCGCCAGTGCCTCGTTTTGTTGGCGTATTCTGCAAAGCACAGATGTCAGGGTGAAGGAGCCGGTCGTGGGGCGCTGAGTCATGCCATTTTCATTGTGCACCTTTTCTGAAACCTCCTCACTTCTCACATGTGGCGCTCGCGTGTGCTGCTCGGGTGATGGCGTGGGACTCCCCAGTTGGGTCCTTGGAGCCCCATGAGCAACTTGGTGATGTTGCTAGGAGACACACAGCTGTTAAGTCAGCGGTGCCCCCTGCTTGCCAGGCACCCTCCTGAGTGCCGAGTACCCAGCCCTGTGCAAAAAAAAAAAAACAAACCAAACCTCTGTCCTGGTGCAGCCGATGTCCTGGTACCAGGAAGACAGGTGGATGGAATAAAGGTATAAAAATTGGGTCAGGTGATGGGTGGGTTATGGAGAAGAGGAGGGACAGGGTGCGGCAGGGTGGGGTGTGACCAGTGCAGGGTTTACATGGAGTGGACAACGGAAACTTCCTGGAGATGATGATAAGCAAGCCGTGGGGATGGCCGGGAGGAGCAGGTGCAGAGGCCGTGAGCACCAAATGTACCTAGAGAGGGAGGGCGCCTGCAGGGAGGTGACATGACCAAAAGTGGTTATGCAGGTGTGGGATGTGGGGTTGGTCCGATCAGAACGGTGGGGGACAGGCAGCCCAGGAGGACCACGGGCAGGGCTGAACACAGGAGTGATGTGGCCCCATTCCCGTCTCTGCAGGCCACAGTGGCTGCTGTGTGGTGGAGGCCGGGGAACCAGCTGGGGAGGGCGTCGCGGTCACAGAAGGCAGCAGAGCCCAGTCCCTGGCCCATGCTGCTGCCTCCGTCTGCCCGCCACACCCACCCAGCACCCACACACATTTATTCCTGCAGGTGCCGGGGGTGCCCAGAGTTCTCAGCAGGTCATCTCACCTTAGCATCAGCCTGCGCCCTTCACTTTGCAGTGCCTGGGAAATGGGGCTAGGAGTGTTATTTCAAGATGCTTTCTGCTGCCTGTGTCATGCCAGCACGTGGGTGGATGTATTTTTGCAGCTTTGCACCAGAGAGCTGGCTTCTGATTTGCAGGCTGCATTTCTGATAAGGCAGATTGTCCATTGATGAATAATACGTGGGCTACAGAGCAGAGCCACAGCTTTTAAAATAGCTCATTTCTTTCCTGCACGCTTCACCCCCCACGGAGAGAGAGCGGCTCTTCCACAGACTTGTCCAGGGGCAGGGGCTTCACATCTGCTTCCCTCCCTCTCCCCCGGTTCATCACAGGTTCCCCTGATGGGCAGAGACCCCAGTCTCCGTGCGTTTGGAGAAGAATGAGCAGAGACGGCCAGAGAAATTTTAGGTCCCTGCCAAGGAGGTAGATGCTCCTTTGTCCCAGTTACAGAAAGCATTCCTTAAAACATGGCTTTAAACAAAGGGAGAGCCGGGCCTGGTGCTCTGTGTTGATGCCCCCCGGGTATTCCGATGTGGCTGCGGCCAGTTACCCTTGCATTTCTTCGGGCTGAGCAGATGAGGCTGTGCCTAGGCTCTGCGTTTGGTGGGGAGCAAAGTGCACCTTCTGGAAGGATGAGGAGCCTGCATGAGAGAGCGCGCCCCCGTGAGCAGCCTGCAGTCTCCCTGCCAGGTCATGGCCAGGCTGCAGCACTAAGAGGATTCAAGGGCTCTTGCCTTACAGGAACCTGGCCGGGGATTGTTTGTCCTTTGCGCAGGCTTCTTGTTCTGCCTAGTGTGTCGCAATCTTCTCCGTGGCCAGGTGACATCTGTCGGAATGCTGGTGTGGGGTGCCAAGCAAAACAGATGCAGGAAGATCTGCCTGTTGTGGGGGAAGTGGGGAGGGAGGAAAACAGGGACAGAGTGGGAGGTTGAGTCTGTCCGGGGGCTGAGGCGTTTGGGATTCATCCATGGAGAATGGAAGGCTTCATAGTCCTGGCTTTAAAACTCAGAAAAGCATTCTAGCTCTTGTCGCTTCCTGCAGGTGCTGCCCCGGCTCCAGGGGCTCCTCTCCCCCTGCCCCTGTGCGTTCAGAATGGCGTAGACCTGGTTCAGAGCCGTGGAAAGGATTAGTACTGACCTTTGGCCCAGTGCAAGCTACTGGTCTTTAGATTGTTAGCCCCTATTAATGTAGCGATATTCATACTAATTAACAGGTCAAACTCT
This sequence comes from Oryctolagus cuniculus, assembly GCF_964237555.1. NCBI lineage: Eukaryota > Metazoa > Chordata > Mammalia > Lagomorpha > Leporidae > Oryctolagus > Oryctolagus cuniculus. The sequence goes on along the minus strand of NC_091441.1, from coordinate 20,096,706 downwards.
TAATGGAAAGAATCTGCCACGCATAATGCAGGCTGGATGAAAGTGTCTCACTGATTCTGATCATCTGGCACGTTAAAGGGAGCTGTGATGAGAAGGTGATTTGCGGAGGCAGGGGAGCAGGCAGGGTTGAGCCCCCAGCTGGTACTCCAGGCGATTCTGACGTGCACTTGGGGCTGAGTGCACCTCATTTCACAAGTTGGTACTGCCCACGACTGGACCCTGGTGTGGATGACACCCCTCGGTTCTCTCTTCTTCCCCCCGAGGTCTGCATTTTGCTGCTGTGGTACCCCTTGCTGGAGGGAGGGGCGATTCGATAGTCTAAGGTGAAGTGCAGCACGTGTGTGTTAAGAGCTACAGAATGGGGCTGGTGCCGCGGCTCACCAGGCCAGTCCTCTGCCTGCGGCGCCAGCACCCCGGGTTCTAGTCCCAGTTGTGGCACTGGATTCTGTCCCGGTTGCTCCTTTTCCAGTCCAGCTCTCTGCTGTGGCCCGGGAAGGCAGTGGAGGATGGCCCAAGTGCTTGGACCCTGCACTCGCATGGGAGACCAGGAGGAAGCACCTGGCTCCTGGCTTTGGATCGGCACAGCCATTTGGGGAGTGAACCACTGGAAGAAAGACCTTTCTCTCTCTCTCTCTCTCTAACTCTGCCTGTAAAAAAAAAAAAAAAAAAAAAAAACAAACAAAAAAAAAACTGTAGAATGTTAGCCAAGTGCGTATGAAAGAGCTTAGCTCCCAAGGTAGCTTAGAAGAATGTTCTCCTCTGTTTCCGACTGCAAGGTGTGAAGTGAGAGTGGGACTGCAGCCCTGCGCCGTGCAGGAGCTGTCTGGCCAGGAGCACCTGCTGCGGGAATGCCTTTCCATCCTGCTGTACATGGCAGCCGAGCTGGCTTTCGTGGCTTTGGGAGACGCTGGCTCTTGAAAGAGCTGGCCGGTTGCCACATTGTCGTGACCATTGGAGAAGTGGTGTGGTGCTTCCTTGCTGTGACAGCGTTGAAGACAGACAGGACAGTACCCCTACCTGGGCCAGCCTCTCCTTTCCAAGCAGGAAAGGTGCAGTGGTGCATCCTCGCACTCACTGGGAGGTGGAAGCGGAGCTTGGACCTCGGGGCTGATGCCCAGGCCGCTGCTGCTCCTGCCCCCGCCAGCAGAGCGGCCCCCCTGCAGCTCCGTCCACGGCCTGTGCAGTCTTCTGCAGATGTACTGCCCGGTGAGAGTGCGGCTTTGCACGCTGGCCCGTGGGCATTGCTGTCTTTCCTGCCTTCTGCGCTACCGCGTCGTAAGCCCATGCCAGCAGCCTTTCTCCTCGCC